>NW_006792432.1:521048-555175 GCF_000442215.2 Lipotes vexillifer
AGGCCTCTCACTGTTGTGGTCTCTCCCATTGCGGAGCACAGGCTCCGGACGCACAGGCTCAGTGGCCATGGCTCACGGGCCTAGCCACTCCGTGGCACATGGGATCTTCCCGGACTGGGGCACGAACCCGTGTCCCCTGAATCGGCAGGCGGACTCTCAACCACTGCGCCACCAAGGAAGCCCACATTTATTATTTTAATAAGGCCCTACTGAATGTATTTAACTGTAAAAAATACTTAGGGTACAAACAACAGTTTTCATAAAACATATGAAATCTTTTCACTTGGGAAAAGGAGATGTTTTCAGGTTTCTGGAGGTGTTTGCCAGATTACAGGTGGTGTCATATATGGCAGTACATGAAGTCAAATTTGACTTGGCTTACAGCCCCGTCAGAAGTAAATTCTAAGAGATCCCACTGCCTATCATAATCCCCTTTCCCCGTCTGGTGTGTGGACTAACACTCACTCAGACAAGCAAGATATTTATCAACACTTTGAGAAACCCATAATATTTGGGAGTATTTAAAAATATTACTAACAAATACATGGCTTTCTTTTCAAGATTTTAGGCAAGGACTACTGTTATATTTCTCATAATTAATGAAGAGAGCAGCTGGGGTTTTTCGTTCTTTGATGCTGAGTCTGAACAACATTAAGACCTTAATGGCTGAACAACATAAAAGTCTGAACAACATTAACAACATTCTATAATTGGAGCCTGATAAACACAGCTCCATTTCTAGTTCCTGAGATCCTTTTTCACCTTTCTTTTAAGATATGAAAGTTTCCTTGTTGCAGATTGTTTTGCTTTTTTAGTAAAGTAATAATAGTGCCTTTGATCTTGGCTTTGTATTGTAGACTCCATTCCCAAGATGCATTTTATCTCATTTTACAAACATCTAGTGATAGTTTTTTTCTTTCTTTTTCAGAGACTATCTCTGGTGGACCAAAATTCTCTGAGTAGGATAATGTGGGAATTTGAAAAAATTCTATAATACTTAATATATAATTCTTATTTTTTTAGGGTATGCATTATCTTTGTTATCTAGGAAAAAATATACTCTTAAACATTTACCTATGGTTCCCTTCTTGAAATAAGTATTTTAATATAATACCTTTCACATTTTATATGTTGTTTTTTAACAAGGAATTAATAGTACCTCTCAGACATCATTTAATTAATCCTTATTGTGTTCTAGAAGTCTTGATCCAGATCATTTTGACATAAATAATTTTAAAATATAGAGAATTAATTTCTAACTATGTAAAAAATTTACTAGTTGACATGTAACACTCAAGATTGAATATTTTACATCAGGTGGAGAATTTTATATTTCTGCTCCTAATAATTTTTCTCACTTTAGCATTGCATTTAAAAGCACAGGTACTGACATCAGGCAGCCTCAGTACTAAAGACCAGTCTTTATGATCCTGGAGAAACTGTACTTCTTGTATCACAGTTTTCTCATCTGTAAAATGTGCATGATATAATAACTACTCATGCAATTGTTAAGATGATCAAAAAGACATGTAAATCAGTTAGCAAGGACCTAGTCAAACGAATTGATGAAGTATAATTAATATTATAGTTGCCAGGATTAAGCTTTATAAACAGTGAAAAAAGAAATATTTATTCTATTTTAAACTTCCAATATGTATAAATAAATATAATTAGGAGATCTAATATAGTATATATTATTATTACAATTATTATTATTTTAAGCATGTACAAATCTATGGTTTTGTGTTATGATACTAGAATGAAACTTAAGGATATTTCAAATTATAATATACTGCAGATTTTCTTAATTTAGACTGATATATAAATAATAAATAACTTAGAAACCTAGCCCCAATTTTCTTCTCTAAATAGAATTGCCACCTAACAGGTTGACTTGAAGCTTTAGTTATCATTTAGAAACACGATCTGAATTAAGATTCTCTGTGTCATTTACTGGCCCAAGTCATGCTTCTCAGAGAATTATCTCAATCAATACCAATTGAGGCCTCATAGTATGTATGGTTCTGGATGAACTATTTTAATTTAAAAGGTAGAAATGCATTACATACCTGTGGCATTTAGCTTAACATGAAGTAGTTTTTGATAATTAGACTTAATCTGAACAATTTCAGTTCTCTTTTTATGCATTTGGTCAAACTTTGCTTGATGATTTATTCATTCATTCATTCCCCAAATTATGATTAGTGCCATGTGAGTCAAGCACTGTGCTAATTCTAGAGAATACAGAGGCAATTTTATCACAACCCCTACTCCTCAGAGACTCAAAATCTCTTAGTAGAATCAGTCAAGGAAACATATTTATACTGATACGATAAGTGAACAGAGTTCCTTTAGAGGATGAAAGAAAGAGCATTTAACTCTATCTGAAAGAACCACGAAAGACTTGCAGGATGGAGTGGCTTTAAGAAAAATTAAATGACTTTATCAATTTTCATATTAACAATTAATTCCATTAGAGAAATTTTTGAAAATTAAATTAAGGTGAAAGATTGAGTTAAACATCCATGATTCCACCACTCAAGGGTGATTATTGCCAACATGTTGGTGAATATCCTTCTTGTCAGTGAAAAACATGTATTTACACACACACACACACCTAACATATATTTGTGTGCATTCATATATACATATATATATTTCACATAACACAGTGATGGAAACAGACCCAATTATGCTCTGTTTAGTGTTTAATATTTTGCATTCTTACTTAACAGTTTTTCTTGGTCATATTTCCACATAAACAAAGATTCACTTGAAATGATTTTCTAATGAATGACTAGAATCCCATGATACAAATGTACTGTAATTTGTTTAACTACTATGGGACAATGTGAGAAACTTTCGATCAGGACACAATATTCATGAATGGGAATCTAATAGAAATAGCATGGAGTTGAGTTTGGTCAAATGTGTGCTTGAACCAAAATCAATGTTCAGTGGGAAAGAACACACATTTCTGTGTAAGGAATACACGATCAGAGAAAATGGCAATGATGCAAACCATGTTGCAAGACTAGAAACAAAACCCACACTGGTTTATTGTAGGATCACTCAGAATCTCAAATTATGTGCAAATGTATGTGTCACATAGTAATCCCTTCCCTCAGGGAATTTAGCAGGAAGAATCAACTAAATCTTAAGAACCCATTTGGGAAATCATATTTTTAAATGTGCTGACATTAAACTATCTTAATGGTTTGTAAATACAGTAAGTTAAGTTATAAAATCAGAAGAGGGGGGCTTCCCTGGTGGTGCAGTGGTTGAGAGTATGCCTGCCGATGCAGGGGACACGGGTTCGTGCCCCAGTCTGGGAAGATCCCACATGCCGCGGAGCGGCTGGGCCCGTGAGCCATGGCCTCTGGACCTGCGCGTCCGGAGCCTGTGCTCCGCAACGGGAGAGGCCACGACAGTGAGAGGCCCTCATACCGCAAAAAAAAAAAAAAATCAGAAGAGGGTTTAGATCCCTTTCACTACATTGTAAACATTTTCTCAATCTGGATTAAAGAACAAAGCAGTAACCATCTTCAAGTCAAGTAGCTAAAACAGTATATCAGAGCTGCCATTTAAACCTGTTATGAGTGTATTCCATACAAGCAAACAGTTACAAAACTGTCCAAATATTTATGATAAGATACTTCTCAAGTTGTGATTGCTTATCTCAACTATGAGGAAAATGTCCCTTCTTTCAAATAGCTTTGGTTAAGTAGCAGTTAGAATCTCTGAATATTCATTGAATTTTCTCACTGATAAGTGAATTTTTGCATCTTGATTTTTCACTTTCCAAGAACATGATACTGAAAGTCATCTGCAGATAGAAAGCCAGGCCTGGATACTTCTGGAATATTTAATCCTAATATACACTTACATTTAATTCGAACAATTCTGTGCAAGGGTAATCCTCTTGACTGCTAGATTTTACTGCAGGTGGGTTTGGAAGAGAACTAATTTGGGTCCAGGATTAGCTGGATGTGTTAGAAGGAACAATTCTCTAGATTGCTGATTCTGATGTTAATAACCCAGATGTTAGTAAAAGCTGCCAGCTGGGAGCACAATGACCAAATTCCCTGCATATGTACTCTAATGATGATGAGTGACTCATTTGACCACAACTAGCATTCTTGGCTTAACTGGCTATTAATGCTTGTAACCTCGTTGCCTCAGCTTAAGACAGTGTAGAAATTGAACAAAATGGATCCTATTAAAAAATCCACTGTCTGCTTGCTATTTTTGTACATCCAAAATGTAATTTGCCTTTGTGTTTTGTTTCATAAGGAAGAGACTAAGTTATGCATAAAAGGTTTATTTGACTTCTCCCACCATAGAAAATGTACGGTGATCCAGCCCCCAACTGCACCCCTACCCAGCTCTGAACAGAGATGCTTCATGAAGTCATTTGAATCAGATATAAAAGGGCCAACATTTGAAATGATTGTGTTTTGTCTGTCTTAGCCATGGAATACAGGAGCACAGTCTATAAGGAACTAGATGGATAAGTTAAATATATGATGAAATAAAGCTTCATAAGCAAGTAAAAATGAAATGAAACGAAGGTAATATTTTTTCTGCATTAGTATTTTTTCCATTTGTGGACAGATGAATGACATTAAAAGGAATTTAGCTCAGTATGCTTATCATTACTATACAGCTGATTTAGTTGTATTGTGTACAGTCTAAAACTATATCTGTCAGACCTGGGTGTCATTTTCATTTTTGCAGTCTTAGTGAGTGGGATCTGTAACTACACTGTGCTATATTTTTCTGCTAACATGTTTTCCATCATGTAGATAATATCCATTAGGAAGATATTTGAAATTAAACCACAAAAATCTGTGAAGGATTCAAACTCTGAATTCACAATAGTCGATTTATTTGTTCTTTTCTTTTTGGCATGGCAAAGGAGAAAGGAAATCTATATAATTAGAATAATTTTTCAAATTTAATAGTATGTGAATACTTTTCTCAGTAACCTCTCTAAATCCTTATGAGCAAGATGTGAGCTAAATGCTAAGTAGATCATCAACTTCTCAAATCTATTGATATATATAGAGATAAAAATAGAGAAAAATTTTAGTCAAGCATATTCTATAAATTTTCATCTTTGTGCACAGCATGAAAACATTTCAGAGCTTCTCAGATTGATGAAGAGAAATGCCTCATTAAATAACATAGAGCCCCATGCAGTATTATAAAAACAGCAGGGACAGTGTTATACAATTTTATTCCTTAGATCCAGCAAAGAGAAACTTCTGTGTAGAAACTAGGGAATTTGTCCCCAAACTGAAAACAGGATAGAAAACCATTAATATTAAAGTAGATCAAAAAAGGTTTCTTTATGTACACATAGTATTTCATTATGTAAACTAGTAATAAATCAATAGGATATATGTAGCACAATATGGCTAACATACATTTCTTCTTGACTTTAAATATGATGTTTACTCTAGGTTTTGGGTAGATGCCAATTATCAAACTAAAGAAGTTCCTTTATATTCTCAATTTTTCCTAAGTGATTGGTGATTTTCTGCATACTTTAAAATAATTAAATGGATTTTCTCCTTTATTCTGTTAAAAGCATCAATTACATTATTAAATTTTCTAAGTTTAAATTTTCTAAGTTTTCTAAGTTTAAATAATCTTCACAGTTCAAGGATTAAATTTTACTTGACCATAATATCTTTTAAGTGTACATCTTGGATTTGATTTGCTAATATTTAGGTGGGACTTCTGCAACTATGACACAAGTGAATTTGGGCTACATTTTTCATTTTGTATTCTTGCCATGACCTATTTTGATATTAAAGTAAGATAAGCTTAATATATAAAGTTTAAAAGTCCTCAGATTCTGCCTAGATTTTGGACAATTTGTTGAAGTTTTGGTAAAATTTACTTATAAATCTTCAAATTCTTGTGCTTTGGGGGGTGGATTTTTTAAACATATTGATTAAAATTATAAAGAAGTTATAGATAATTGTGTGTTTTATATTAATTATTCAGTCAATTTTAGAATTTTATTTTCCATAAAATTTGTCATGGAAATAATTTATCTACATGTTATTATTCACAATTCTATTGGGGTTTGTCAGTCACTACAGTTTCCATATTTAGATGCCATTTAAAATTTTACCAGTTTATTGATTTATTAATTAATTGATTGATTGCTATTTGAGAACTCTGAAAAATAATCAGAAGCACATAAATTGAGGAAGGACACCAGAATTTCATGTGCCACCAAACCAGCATTGAGTTTACCATTAATGTTCTCAGATATATGGACATGAGAACTGTGGTAGAGTTAGAGCCTCAGGAGAAACCTTTAATTCTGGCTCAAGGAATGGTAAATGGAACTCTTAAGCTCAGAAAAAGTAGAGGAAAATCCTCTGTTTTGTTTTATTCTCATTCTTTTTCCTCTATTTTCTTACATCCCAGCCCCAAAGCAATTTTATGGTGACAGCTGTGACAGCAGTAAGAGTGGTGCCACTGTGTTTCTGCAGGACCCCAAACTCTGAGGGTATGGACCCTCCCTCTGTATGATGAAGCTGTAGTTCCAAAAGGGCAGGGCAGAACCTCATTGCTTTTTGTTTGTTTGTTACTCTCTATTCTCCTGCCATTTGGCCCTGGGCATGACACAGTTGTGGAAATGAATGGTTTCTAGCCAGAGGAATTTCAGGGGGAAAAAAAAAAAAAAGAATAACAGGGAAACAGAAATTAGAATGATAGCATGATTTCAGAAAGTGAATGACCCATAAAGTTGTTAATGAACTTCTGGGTTCACTCCAGTTTCTACATTCTTAGACTTGAACCTAATTTATATATTAAAGACATTAAGACTGAGCTAATACACAGGTTTTATGCAGATGTCTGATGAACCACTGAGTGGTACATACATGGGAGAAATCTGAACAGTATTGCAAAATCTCTGAAAACTAAACTAACATTGGAACCACTGCACAGAAAGGGGTTAGAATTTGTAGTTTGTTGCTTGTCAAACCATCCTGACCTACATGTTGATTGCCCATCAAAACAAAAAATTATCAACATTATCCATAAGACTTATACAGGACCTGAGGCTCATAATGTAATGTTCAGAATGGCCAGGATACAATCCAGAATTACTTGGGATGAGAAAAATCATGAGAATCTCAACTTTTAGTGAAAAAGAAAATCAACATTTCTCCAAAATAAGATGACATAGATGTTGGAATTATCCAAAGAATTTTTAAAGCAGCAATTCTAAAAATGTCAAATGAGCAATCACAAACATTCAATAAATTAAAATAGAAATTATCAGCAAAGCTATAAAATACATAAGGAAGAATAAAATGAAAAATTTAAAGCTAGAAAACTCAGATAAAAACTTACAGATGGACTCAAGATTAGAATGGTGATGACAAAGGAGAGATTCGGTGAGCTTGAAGACAGATCAGTAAAAATTATCCACTCTGAATATTACAAGAAAACATATTTTAAAATGAACATAGCTTCAGGACCTTTTCCATAACAAAAGTTCTAAGATTTGTTTCATGAGAGTTCCAGAAGGAGAGAAGAAAGAGTGAAAAGCTAGAAAAATATTAAAATAGTTGCTGAAAACTTCCTAAGTTTGGCAAAAGACACAAACTTACAAATTCAAGAAGCCAAGGAAACCCTTAATAGGATAATCTTGGGGAAATTACAAACTGCTTTCAATAGAATTGCAATGGTAGTTTTACATATTAAAGCCTATAGGAAGAAACCTAAGAAGTATTCTGAGGAATAAATTTCATTCATTGAAATGATTGCAAATAATTGAACAGTAGCTACTACCCAGAGTTAGTCAAACTCAAGGTTAAGGACACAATCCTCCATACTGCCAAGACTGCCCAAGAATTTTGACTCCAAGAGCTAGGAGTTAAAATCTAATGGTAAAGTTAGAGGGAAGAATCCACACAAGAGTCCCCTAACCTCTGTAATGAACTACAATTTCAAAAGTTTCCGCAAACCACCCTCAGGTCTGATAATTCACTAGGAAGACTTACTGAAAGTTAAGGTCAATCCTACTCTTAAAGATTAGAAGTATGGATGGTATCTAACAAGGAAAAGGTCTACTGAAGAGTCTTAGCACAGAAGAAATGTGCTGGATCTGTGTTTTGGACCCGTAACTCTGTTATATATGGAGTTGGAATTGGAGAGGGAAGAAGGAGGCAGGAAGACATGTTGATTAGGGCCTGAACTAGTACAGAAAAACAGGAGCATTTACTTGCTTATTTCTAAATATGTAATGATATGTGAATGTAGTTTAACTGAGTTAATTTCTCTGCTTTTAAAATTAATTTTAGTTAATTATCCTGCATTTCCCTATTAGCATAATTTGATCTAATTGCATGTTTAATGTAAATGGCTCTAATCACATAATTTGTATGTGCTAATGACATAATTAGATGATGCACAATTATAGTTTTAATGATGTCATAAAATCTTTATAAGGCACAGCTAAACATAAGCCTACCACACAGCAGGGATATGCCCCTTGAGGTCAAAGACTGTGGGAAGTGGGAGGGACCATATATTACCTAGTGCAATCCACTCATTTAACAAGTAGTATTTTACCAAAAAGTGCAAAATGGGCATTTGGTAGCGTCTTCCTAAATTCATTTTTCATCTCTATACACTAAGTGAGATTCATTAAAAAAAAAAAAAAAAAAAAAAAGGTGGGAACCATCAAGATGGCAGAGGAGTAAGACATGGAGATCACCTTCCTTCCCATAAATACATCAGAAATACATCTACATGTGGAACAATTCCTACAGAACACCTATTGAAGGCTGGCAGAAGACCTCAGACTTCCCAAAAGGCAAGAAACTCCCCACATACCTGGGTAGGGCAAAAGGAAAAAGAAAAGCCAGAGACAAAAGAATAGGGACAGGACATGCACCTCTGGGAGGGAGGCATGAAGGAGGAAAAGTTTACACACACTAGGAAGACACTTCACTGGCAGAGACAGGGGCTGCATTGGGGGGAAAGCTTTGGAGGCACTGAGGAGAGCACAGCAACAGGGGTGCAGAGGGCAAAGCAGAGAGATTCCCACACAGAGGATCAGTGCCAACCAGCACTCAACAGCCCAAAAGGCTTGTCTGCTCACCCACCGGGATGAGTACAGGCTGGGAACTGAGGCTGGGGCTTTGGAGGTCAGACCCCAGGGAGAACACTGGGGTTGGCTGTGTGAACAGAGCCTGCAGGGGGCTAGTGCATGACAGCTAGCTGGGAGGGAGTCGGGGAAAATGTCTGGACCTGCCTAAGAGGCAAGAGACCATTGTTTCAGGGTGCACAAGGAGAGGGGATTCCTTACTTGTCTGCTCACAGAAGGAAGAGCATCACCTAAACAAGCTTCAGAGATGGGCATGAGCTGTGGCTATCAGCTCAGACACCAGAGATGGGCTTGAAATGCTAATGCTACTGCTGCAGCCACCAAGAAGCCTGTGTGTAAGCACAGCTCACTATCCACCACACTCCTCCCACCCCCTGGGAGCCTGTGCAGCCTGGCACTGCCAGGGTCCTGTGATCCAAGGACAACTTCCCTGAGAGAACACACTGTGCTCCTCAGGCTGTTACAACGTCTCGCCGGCCTCTGCTGCTGCAGGCTCGCCCTACATTCCAATTATAACTGCCGTACCCCTCCCTCCCCCTGATCTGAATGAGCAAGAGCCCATCATCAGCCGCTGCTTTAACCCCATCCTGTATGGGTGGGAACAGATGCCTGAGGGCAGCCTACACACAGAGGTGGGACCAAAACCAAAGCTGAACCCCAGGAACTGTGCAAACAAAGAAGAGAAAGGGAAATTTCTCCTTTCAGCCTCAGGAGCACCAGATTAAATCCCCACAATAAACTTGATCTACACTGCATCTGTGGAATACCTGAGTAGACAAGGAGTCATTCCAAAATTGTGGTGGTAGACTTTGGGAGCAACTGTAGACTTGGGGTTTGCTGTCTATGACTGATTTGTTTCTGATTTTTATGTTTATCTTAGTTTAGTTTTTAGCGCGAATGTTATCATTGGTGGATTTGTTTACTGGTTTGGTTGCTCTCTTCTTTTTACTATTTTTTTTTTCTTTTAATATTTTTATTTTATTTATTATGTTTTTCTTTCTTTTTTCATCCCTTTTCTTCTGAGCCGTGTTGCTGACAGGATCTTGGTGCCCTGGCCTGGTGTCAGGCCTGAGCCTCTGAGGTGGGAGAGCCAAGTTCAGGACATTGGACCACCAGAGACTTCCTGGCCCCATGTAATATCAATCAGTGAGAGCTCTCCCAGAGATCTCATCACAATGCTAAGGCTCAGCTCCACCCAATGGCCAGCAAACTCCAGTGCTGGAAGCCCCATGCCAAATAAGTAGCAAGACAGGAGCACTACCCCACCCATTAGAAGAGAGGCTGCCTAAAATCATACTAAGTTCACAGACACCCCAAAACACACCACTGGACACAGCCCTACCCACCAGAGAGACAAGATCCAGCCCCACACCAGAACACAGGCACCAGTACCCTCCACCAGAAAGCCTCACAACTGACTGAACCAACCTCACCCATTCGGGGAAGACACCAAAAACAATGGGAACTATGAACCTGCAGCCTGCAAAAAGGAGACCCCAAACAGAGTAAGTTAAACAAAATGAGAAGTCAGAAAAATATGCAGCAGATGAAGGAGCAAGGTAAAAACCCACCAGACTAAACAAATGAAGAGGAAATAGTCTACCTGAAAAAGAATTCAGAGTAATTATACTAAAGATGATGCAAAATCTTGGAAATAGAATGGAGGAAATACAAGAAAAATTTAACAAGGACCTAGAAGAACAAAAGAGCAAACAAACAATAATGAACAACACAATAAATGACATTAAAAGTTCTCTAGAAGGAATCAATAGCAGAATAACTGAGACAGAAGAACAGATAAGTGACCTGGAAGATAAAATAATGGAAATAACTACTGCAGAGCAGAATAAAAAAAAAAAGAAAAAAGGATAAGAATTAAGGAGTGTCACAGAGATCTCTGGGAAAACATTAAACACACCAACATTTAAATTATAGGAGTCCCAGAAGAAGAGAAAAAGAAAGGGTCTGAGAACATATTTGAAGAGATTATAGATGAAAACTTCCCTAACATGGGAAAGGAAATAGTCAATCAAGTCCAGGAAGCACAGAGAGTCCCATACAGGATAACTCCAAGGAAAACATGCCAAGACAGATATTAATCAAACTATCAAAAATTAAAAACAAAGAAAAAATATTAAAAGCAGCAAGGGAAAAGCAACAAATAACATAAAAGAGAATCCCCATAAGGTTAACAGCTGAACTTTCAGCAGAAACTTGCAAGCCAGAAGGGAGTGGCAGGACATATGTAAAGTGATGAAAAGGAAAAACCTACAGCCAAGATTATTCTACCTAGCAAGAATCTCATTCAGATTTGATGGAGAAATTAAAACCCTTACAGACAAGCAAAAGCTAAGAGAATTCAGCACAAGCAAACCAGCTTAACAACAAATATGAAAGGAACTTCACTGGGCAAGAAACACAAGAGGAGGAAAAGGCCTACAATAACAAACCCAAAACAATTAAGAAAATGGTAATAGGAACATACATATCGATAATTACCTTAAATGGAAATGGATTAATTGCTCCAACCAAAAGACATAGATTGGCTGAATGGATACAAAAACAAGACCCATATATATGCTGTCTACAAGAGACCCACTTCAGACCTAGGGACACATACAGACTGAAAGTGAGGCAATGGACAAAGAGATTCCATGCAAATGGAAATTAAAAGAAAGCTGGAGTAGCAATTCTCATATCAGACAAAATAGACTTTAAAATAAAAACTGTTACAAGAGACAAAGAAGAACACTACATAATGATAAAGGGATCAATCCAAGAAGAAGATATAACAATTGTAAATATTTATGCACCCAACAGGGGAATGCCTCAATACATAAGGCAAATGCTGACAGGCATAAAAGGGGAAATTGATAAAACAGTATTAGTAGGGGACCTTAACACCCTACTTTCGCCAATGGACAGATCATTGAAAATGAAAATAAATAAGCAAACACAAGTTTTAAATGACACGTTAGACAGGATGGACTTAATTGATATTTATAGGACACTCCATCCAAAAACAACAGACTACACATTTTTCTCAAGTGCTCATGGAACATTCTCCAAGATAGATCATATCTTGGGTCACAAATCAAGCCTTGGTAAATTTAAGAAAATTGAAATTGTATCAAGTATCTTTTCCGACCACACCGCCGTGAGACTAGATATCAATGATAGGAAAAGATCTGTAAAAAATACAAACACATGGAGTCTAAACAATATGCTACTAAGTAACCAAGAGATGACTGGAGAAATCAAAGAGGAAATCCAAAAATACTTAGAAACAAATGACAATGAAAACACAATGACCCAAAACCTGTGGGATGGAGCAAAAGCAGCTCTAAGAGGGAATTTTATAGCAATACAATCCTACCTCAAGAAACATCTCAAATAAGCAACCTAACCTTACACCTAAAGCAATTAGAGAAAGAGGAACAAAGAAAACCCCAAAGTTAGCAGAAGGAAATAAATCATAAGGATCAGGTCAGAAATAAATGAAAAAGAAATGAAGGAAACAATAGCAAAGAAAATAAAACTAAAAGCTGGTTCTTTGAGAAGATAAACAGAAATGATAAACCCTTAGCCAGACTCATCAAGATAAAAAAGGGAGAAGACTCAAATCAATAGAATTAGAAATGAAAAAGGAGAAGCAACAATGGACATTGCAGAAATGCAAAGGATTGTGAGAGATTACTACAAGCAACTCTATGCCAATAAAATGTGCAACCTGGAAGAAATGGACAAATTCTAAGAAAATCACAACCCTCCAAGACTGAACCAGGAAGAGATAGAAAATATAAACAGACCAATCACAAGCACTGAATTTGAAAGTGATTAAAAATCTTCCAGCAAACAAATGCCCAGGACCGATGGCTTCACAGGTGAATTCTATCAAACATTTAGGGAAGAGCTAACACCTATCCTTCTCAAACTCTTCCAAAATATAGCAGAGGGAGGAACACTCCCAAACTCATTCTACCAGGCCACCATCACCCTGATACCAAAACCAGACAAAGATGTCATAAAATAAAACTACATGCCAATATCACTGATGAACATAGATGCAAAAATCCTCAACAAAATACTAGCAAACAGATTCCAACAACACATTAAAAGAATTATACACCATGATCAAGTAGAGTTTATCCCAGGAAAGCAAGGATTCTTCAATACACACAAATCAATGTGATACACCATATTAAAATATTGGAGGATAAAAACCATGTGATTATCTCAATAGTTGCAGAAAAATCTTTCTGCAGTTCAACACCCATTTATGATAATAACTCTCTAGAAAGTAGGCATAGAGGGAACCTACCTCAACATAATAAAGGCCATATATGACAAACCCATAGCCAACATTGTTCTCAATGGTGTAAAACTGAAACTATTTCCTCTAAGATCAGGAACAAGACAAGGTTGCCCACTCTCATAGCTATTATTCAACATAGTTTTGGAAGTTTTAGCCACAGCAATCAGAGAAGGAAAAGGAATCCAAATCAGAAAAGAAGAAGTAAAGGGCTTCCCTGGTGTCGCAGTGGTTGAGAGTCCGCCTGCCGATGCAGGGGACACGGGTTCGTGCCCTGGTCCAGGAAGATCCCACATGCCACGGAGTGGCTGGGTCCGTGAGCCATGGCCACTGAGCCTGCGCGTCCGGATCCTGTATTCCACAATGGAAGAGGCCACAACAGTGAGAGGCCCGCGTACCGCAAAAAAAAAAAAAAAAAAAGAAGAAGAAAAACTTTCATGAGAGGCCCGCGTACCGCAAAAAAAAAAAAAAGAAAAGAAGAAGTAAAACTTTCATTGTTTGCAGATTACGTGATAGTATACATAGAGAATCCTAAAGATGCTACAAGAAAACTACTAGGACTAATCAATGAATTTGGTAAAGTAGCAAGATACAAAATTAGTGCACAGAACTCTCTTGCATTCCTATACACTAATGATGAAAAATCTGAAAGAGAAATTAAAGAAACACTCCCATTTACCATTGCAACAAAAAAGAATAAAACACCTAGGAATAAACCTACCTGAGACAAAAGTCCTGTATGCAGAAAATTATAAGACACTGATGAAAGAAATAAAAATGATACAAACAGATGGAGAGATATACCATGTTCTTGGATTGGAAGGATCAACACTGTAAAAATGACTATACGGCCCTAAGCAATCTACAGATTCAATTCAATCCCTACCAAACTACCAATGTCATTTTTCAGAGAACTAGAAGAAAAAATTGCACAATTTGTATGGAAACACAAAAGACCCTGAATAGCCAAAGCAATCTTGAGAAAGAAAAACGGAGATGGAGGATTCAGGCTTCCTGACTTCAGACTGTACTACAAAGCTACAGTAATCAAGGCAGTATGGTACTGGCACAAAAATAGAAATATAGATCAATGGAACAGGATAGAAAGCCCAGAGATAAGCCCACGCACATATGGTCACCTTGTCTTTGATAAAGGAGACAAGAATATACAACTGAGAAAAGATAGCCTCTTCAATAAGTGGTACTGGGAAAACTAGACAGCTACATGTAAAATAATGAAATTAGAACACTCCCTAACATGGTATCAAAAATAATCTCAAAATGGATTAAAGACCTAAATGTAAGGCCAGACATTGTAAAACTCTTAGAGGAAAACTTAGGCAGAACACTCTATGACATAAATCACAGCAAGATCCTTCTTGACCCATCTTCTAGAGAAATAGAAATAAGAACAAAAATAAACAAACAGGACCTAATGAAACTTAAAAGCTTTTGCACAGCAAAGGAAACCATAAACGAGATGAAAATACAACCCTCACAGTGGGAGAAAATATTTGCAAACTAAGCAATTGACAAAGGATTAATCTCCAAAATTTACAAGCAGCTCATGCAGCTCAATATGAAATAAACAAACAACCCAATCCAAAAATGGGCACAAGACCTAAATAGAGATTTCTCCAAAGAAGCTATACAGATTGCCAACAAACACATGAAAGGATGCTCAGCATCACTAATCATTAGAGAAATGCAAATCAAAACTGCAATGAGGTATCACCTCACACCAGTCAGAATGGCCATCATCAAAAAATCCACAAATAATAAATGCTGTAGAGGGTGTGGAGAAAAGGGAACCCTCTTGCACTTTTGGGATGTAAATTGATGCAGCCACTATGGAGAACACTATGGAGTTTCCTTAGAAAACTAAAAATAGAACTACCATATGACCCAGCAATCCCACTACTGGGTATATACCCTGAGAAAACCATAATTCAAAAACAGTCATGTACCACAATGTTCATCGCAGCACTATTTACAATAGCCAGGACATGGAAGCAACCTAAATGTCCATCAACAGATGAATGGATAAAGAAGATGTGGCACATATATACAATGGAATATTTCTCAACCATAAAAAGAAACAAAACTGAGTTATTTGTATTGAGGTGGATGGACCTAGAGTCTGTCATACAAAGTGAAGTAAGTCAGAAAGAGAAAACAAATACCATATGCTAACATGGTATAGCATGGACTATACCATGGTATATATGGTTTATACATGGAATCTTAAAAAAAAAATCGTTCTGATGAATCTAGGGGCAGGACAGGAATAAAGTCGCAGACTTAGAGAATGGACTTGAGGACACGGGGAGGTGGAAGAGTAATCTGGGGAAAAGTGAGAGAGTAGCATTGACATATATACATTACCAAATGTAAAATAGATAGCTAGTGGGAAGCAGCTGCATCACACAGGGAGATCAGTTGTGTGCTTTGTGTCCACCTAGAGGGGTGGGATAGGGAGTGCGGGAAGGAGATGCAAGAGGTAGGGGATATGGGAATATATGTATACATATAGCTGCTTCACTTTGTTATGCAGCAGAAACTAACACAGCATTGTAAAGCAATTATACTCTAATAAAGATGTTAAAAGAAGGAAAAGAATACCAAAATAAAATAAAATTAATAAATAAAAATAAAAGGGAATAAGACCTTCATGGAATGCCCTAGTCCTTTGAAAGGAGAGGGATTTCTTTGGGTAAAGAATAGATTGATGTATGGGATGGTTCTCAGCTCATTTTATTAATTTATTCATTCATTCCTCTGACATTTACCAGAAATCCACATACTCTAGAACTTTAACCCAGGTCTGCTTGACCACAGAACATTAGATCTGAAATGATGTATTGAATTGCCTCTCATGAGTAAGACTGAATCTACAGTAATAAAAATGAAAATATATGTCTATTGCATAATACAATGCAGGGTGTTCTATAATAAAGAACTAACTGGTATTGTAGAGGAATAAATACTGAAATATGCTTTTAGGAATTTGGAAAGGTTTTATAGAAGGGATGGTAAGAGAGTTACATCATAAAGGGGAAGCAGGAATTTAACAACTAAAGTAGAGAAGAAAGGCAATTCTGTCAGAGGTAGCAATTTTTCAAAGGAAAATTATTATTACAAAACCTTGTGTGCCTGAGTGCCAAATTAGGATTTGTGTGAAGAAAGTGATGATGTTGGACATTTAGTTCAGGGATAGAATATGAGACACCATTTACCGTACTAAGAGTTAGAGTTCTATTTTATAGATAATGAAAAATTGATAAAGACTTTTTAATCTAGAAAGTTATATGATAAGAATTGTGTTTTAGAATGACAACTCTGGGGACAGTGTGAGAATAGCTTAGATGCACGGTGTGAGTTACACAGAAATGAGACAGAAGGTTTTTAATAATTAGTTTAAATAAAATAATGGGGATTAGCTGAGGATATAGAAATGGAAATGAATATGTAAACTATGTGCATGTTCTAGTGATATTATAGTTAGAATACCATAAATACAGATAGAGATCAAATATAGTATCATAGACATAGAAAGAGACCAAATTATGAATTATTAGCACAGTGAATGGGCAACAGTAATGGAAAGGAGCAGAGAAGAATCACTGTTAGACTGGATAGATGGTAATGTCAATATATCAAGCTAAGAAATAGAGCAACAAGAACAGACTTGGGGATGAAGAGTGATTTCATTACACATCTGTTGAAAATGTGGTCCAGGTAAGAGTATATATTCAGTCAACCAATATTTTTCACACTTCAGTCACTTGAACATAATCTTCACAATTTTTGTCAAATTTCCTCATCTGTACTATAATTTACTAAATGCTTATCTTTAAATTAATACATTTTTATCTACATACACTTATTTTAAGAAGACCTAGTACCTGTGTCACAAATGGGAACAAGTGTTGTCAATTGTCCTATGTGGAAGTAAACATTAAAATAATGCAGTAGACCAAAACATGTTTAACATTTTCAATTATAAACACAATTTTACATCATTCTAAATCAAGAAGACAAAAAAAAAAATTCCTGTCCTTAATTTTGGAACATGGAAATACTAGTATGAACTGGAATATGGAATTGGAAATATCAGTATTTATTTATTTATTAGCTTTACTCAATAAAAGGGCTTTGAAGTGATGTCATTTCAGTAGCAATGAGTGCCTCTAGTGTCCCATATATTCATTGGCCATTGGGACCCACTCTGTATGACTCATTCACTCTCTGGCTCTCAATATGGTCTTAATATGGATCATAACTTACCCATCACTCTCAGATAATAAAAAGTTCTCTAACTTTAAATCAATTATCTGTTCAATAATAATGTCTGGTTCAGTGTAATTATCAATACTCTAACCTTTATTTTAATTTTAATACCCTTCCCAGTTTGAACCAGCTGCATGCATCAAGAGCCTCAGGAAAGAGGAAAGTGATCGGATTACTCTTTCTCTTCAAGTCTACTCGTACACTTCTTCCTAGCTTGCTAATTGTAGTTCCGACATATCCAGCGTCAAACATGGGGAGAGGAATAAGAGGCAATGAGCCAGGGAGTTCTCATTTAACCTTTCAGTTGTAGACTGGATTTGGCACTTTATTGCAGGGTGTGTGCCTAAGTCACTCTTTCTTTTTTGGGGTGAAAGGGGCTTTGTAGTTTTCACATATACCATCCCCTTTTTGGCAGACCAGCCTCCAATAACCTCTGGACAATCAGTAATGAGTAGACCTCACAGCATCTGTCTATAGAGTTATTCTTTCTCTTGCAGATGGCTTTCTTTGAAAGAATATAAAACAATTCTGCACTGTTTCTTTTTGTGTGGTCTTTAACTGCCCCTCTAGTCTGCTGGTATGTGTTGCTTTAGCCAGACTCTTGCCTTTTAAATAAATTCAAAATAATTTTCACAGTTTTTCAAAAGAATTATATCACCTATCCTTTTCTTGGTCTCTCCACCAATGTCATTTATAGGTTGAAACTGGATAGTCATCTTAGGATTACAACATTAGTTTTCAATCAACTCCTTTGAAAGTCTACCCTAGAGGGTCTGGCATACCATTTTGGAATACGGAAGTAGTTGATGTCTTTGGGCTTCAGATGAAACAAAAAATTGAAGAAATTGCCATTCATATACTTAATACATTTTGATGAGTTTTGCTGTTGAAATATATTAGTGCACTTAAGCTAAGTGGCATTTGCTATTTCAGTGTCTGATTTTGCACCACACATCTTCGGAACTGATCTCCTATGTATCTATGTTGTCATTTGCTAACCAAGTTTAGTGGAGAAAAGTAGATTCTTCATCAGTTTTTTTCCAAATACTACTGTTATCCAGTATCACAGTAAGTTAATCATGAAGTCTTTGTTAGTATAATGCTAAATGGAAGTGATTTATGTAACTCAGGATTTGTCTTTATTTTTAGGGGGGGAGATAATAGAAATCTAATATTACTTCTTCATTTTTGAGTTTAGACCTCTGTTCTTATATACTTTACAGGGACCAACAGATTAGGTTTGGAACAGGGCCTTAGACTTCTAAGCAGTAATTTAATTTATTCTCTACAAACCTTCAATAATTGCAAGATACTTTTGGCCCTGGTGCAAGGAAGTGCTGGTTGTTTCTTAAAAATACCTCCTTGTCCTTTCTTGAAGCTGCTATTGAGAGTACTTGCCACTCGATTAAGTTGCCAGGAGGAGTGCACACAGTCGTGCAGTATGGCTATCAAAGATGTGATATTGTAACTCCTCCCTTGGTTCAGGTTTCAGTGTACAAGTACACAATATTTTACGGTACCCATTATCATAGGAACACCTCAGTGACAAGTTGTTCTTTACAATCATGTCTCTGACCCAGTTCAGCTACAAGGATATAAATATTACCAGTATCAACAGTCTAAAACAGCAATCAAATTTCTATTAAGTTACACCGCCAGGCAAGTATTCAAAAAGGGTATATATACGTATATATGGAGTATTATTCAGCCTTAAAGAAGAAGGAAATTCTTACACATGCTACAACATAGATGAACCTCAAAGACATTATGCTAAGTGGAATAAGCCAGACAGAAAATGACAAATTTTGTATGAAGTTGCTTTTATGAGGTACTTAGAGTAGGCCAATTTGTGGAGACAGAAAATCGAATAGTGGTTGACAGGGGATGAGGGAAGGGAGAATTGGGAGTTATTTTTTAATAGATATAGAGTTTCAGTTATGCAAGTTGAAAAGAGTTATGGGGATGAATGGTGGTGATAGTTGCACAATGTGAATGTACTTAATGCCACTGAACATTATACCTAAAAATGGTTAAAATCACAAAATTTGTTATGTATATTTTAGTACAATTTAGAAAAGTGAAAGATGGACAGGTGTAGTAAAGGCGATAACCTCTAAATGTTGGTCAGGACCAGATTAATAATGTCAGGCTATGGAGAGTAGCCTGTTTTCAAGCTCTGACAAATGAAAAGGCTAGACAAAGTAGGATGGAAGTAAATACTGATAAAGTATTGAGATTCCATTTACCTACAGGCAGTCAATGGTGTGATCGCTGCTCTCAAAGATTTATATTTCCTCCTTCCCCGTGCATGCGTGTCATCCTCCTATGTGGGATAAACTTTGAAAGATCAATTATGCTGAAACTTTTTTTCTGAGAATGATTTCAGCATTATCATAATATGTATTTGGAAAATTTATATTCCATTCACCTCGCATGCCATCTTTATCAACTCTCCATCCTTGCTTTTTTACCTTTCCCAAACAAGTTTGTCCATGAGAATTTAAACTGCTTAGCTCTGGTGATAGAAGTGGTATGCAGTTCATCCAACAGTCATTCTTCTTTTTCTTACATATGTTCATTCTGATTTTAGGTTGGCAGCAATATGCTCAGTAAAGGCATGCCCCTCCCCCAGCAATAGGGGGTAAACTTTGGGCTAAGCAATTAGAGTTGACCTATTCACCTTTACCAGTGGTTCATTTCAGGGTGGGCCTATGACCTAATTTTCACCAATGAGAATAAAAGAAGTCTTCTGGGTGACTACTGAGGAAGATTTCCCTTGCTGCTAAAAAATGAAGTAGGAGAGACAATTGCTTCTCTCTCTCTTCTTCCTTCCTGGTATGTGAGAATGTGATTTCCAGAGTTGAGACAGACATGCTTTGACTTTGGCAGGACACACTGTTGATGCATTGAAGAATACAGATCAGAGATGATGAAAGAGAAAGAGCTGGGCTCATGTTAACAGCACTGAATTAATACTCTGGAATTGTCTAACTTTGGGATTCTTGCAATGTGGGAAAATGGCTGTTTGTATTGCGTAAGGCACTTTTAGTCGAGCATTTGTTTAATCCAAGTTTTATTTGATCTTAACTGATACACTCCTTTATTTTATTTATTTATTTACTTATTTTGAAGGTGTAATCCTTATCCTAGTGGACATTTCTCTAAGGAAGAGAATAAAATAAAGCATGGTAGTGGGCTCAGGGGAGTGAAGGTGGGTGGCATAAGTTCACATAGTTACTCGATATGTTTTCCATTAATAGATAAATATTTATGTTAGATTAATTATCTATCTATAAAAGCAAGGAAAAAAAGAGCAAATCAATATTCTCTTATCTTTTGACATCTTATTTTCTGAGCTGTGTTTACAGACTCTTTCCAAGCTTATAGAAAGTTGTCAGTCTTCAATTGGTAGGTTCTTGCAAAACAAACAAACAAACTTCTAATTTATACAAGAAAATATTTTAAAGAAATCCTTAATTCCAATCAAAAGCGGATTTCTGAAATGTACAATTTTCAATTGCTTACTAATCTCTCTTTTCTTGGGTATTAAAAGCAGTCCTAATTCTCACTTAAAATATTTTTCCCGGGGCTTTCCTGGTGGCTCAGTGGTTAAGAATCCACCTGTCAACACAGGGGACACGGGTTCGAACCCTGGTCCGGGAAGATCCCACATGCCACGAGCAGCTAAGCCCGTGTGCCACAACTACTGAGCCTGTGCTCTAGAGCCACGAGCCGCAACTACTGAGCCCGTGTGCCACAACTACTGAAGCCTGAGCACCTAGAGCCCGTGCTCCACAACAACGGAGAGTAGCCCCGCTTGCTGCAACTAGAGAAAGCCCCCATGCAGCAACAAAGACCCAAAGCAGTCAAAAATAAAAATGAATAAATAAAAATATTTTTCTCTTTTAAGTGGAAAGAATGAAGATGTGTTATGGATGCTGATATCCTGTTAGCTTCGCCAGTGATTGCTCTGTACCTGCAGGTAAGTGATTACTCTTTAATAAACTGAGATGAGACTCTTAATCATTAATAAAATTTGTTAGGTGTGGCAGAATCCCAGATGCTTGTATAATTCCTCTCATCTCCCTGCTTAAGTAAAGTCACCTGGGAAATATGGTTAATTGTTTGTAGCACGAAAATATGTCAAAATGCGCAGTTGTGGAAAAAAATAGCAATAATTTAATTTGCAGACTTGCATGCAATAATTGCAGAACAAATAAGACTTGGAGAAAAGGAGATCAAATCTAGGATTGGTTAAGATATAAAATGGTATTGGTGTTTGAAAATAACGGAAAAGTAAAAACAATCAGATGATCCACAGATGAAGGGAAATAATGACCTGCATCTGAAAGTGAAACAAGATGGCTTGAATAGAACCCCACACAAAAAACAATATTCTTTTTTTTTTTTTTTTTTTTTTTTTCCCTAGCCATTTGTGGAATGGCTGTTTGTTTCGTGGGAGAATGTTTGCAGACCACTGTTGTTATAGTAAATCCAAAACTACCTTGAGAAATCCATACTTGTAATATCTCAGACTCTCAAGCACTGCGCCACCAGGGAAGCCCCAAAACAATATTCTTTTGTAATCTAAAGGGGCAGGTATATTGAACTAAATTGAGAGTATGTTGGCACAGAAATTTGCAATGTCTTCTCCTCCAACAGGTGATAAAAATGTAGCAGTGGATCACACAAAGCACAGAATTTTAGAATGTTTTTCTTATTCATATTAAGTTCAGAAAGAAATAGAGCTCAGCTCATCTAGGAAGCACTTTATTGTTAAGCAGTTTGGCTTAGTTTATCCCTTTATTGATATTCCTTCAGTGCCAAGAATAAACTATGTTTAAATAACATTTAATTCTATTTGTTAGAATATTACTGTGAAAATGTCTCTTTGTTTCACATGAATGTCTCATTAAATACTTAAATACTCAAACATTTACTCAAATAAATATGTACTTTAAATGCTATGGTAAGAAATTATGTTTTCTATTTTTTTTTTTTTTTTTAGCATTTCTTCTCTCTTTTCCATTCTCCTTGCCCCAGTACCTCAGTATGTGGTACAGTGGTTTTATTTGTTTGTTTTTGTTTTTTATTGAACTATAGTTGATTTATAACAGTGCTTCTTACATAGCAGAAATTAGAAGATTTAAATTAGCCAGTTGACTTTTTAAATTAAAATTTATGAACACATAGAAAAATGCAGCCCTATGCAACAGCTATTTGTTTAAACAGTGTGTTGCTAAGTTTTAAAGATGAATTAATACACTTTTTTAAATATGAAAATTTTTTAGGCACACAACTTCATCTCCTAATATTTCAGTCTAAAAACCCTGATAACGGACTTCCCTGGTGGCGCAATTGTTAAGAATCCACCTGTCAATGCAGGAGACACGGGTTCGAGCCCTGGTCCGGGAAGATCCCACGTGCCGTGGAGCAACTAAGCCCGTGTGCCACAACTACTGAGCCTGTGCTCTAGAGCCCGCTAATCACAGCTACTGAAGCCCGTGTGCCTAAAGCCCGTGCTGCACAAGAAGAGAAGCCACCGCGATGAGAAGCCCACTAACTGCAACGAAGAGTAGCCCCCATTCGCCGCAACTAGAGAAAGCCCACAAGCAGCAACAAAGACCCAACACAGCCACAAATAAATAAATAAATTTATTAAAAATAATAATAATAAATAAAATAAAAATCCCAATAACAAGTTGTAGTTGTTGAAAATTGACAGAGTAGTTGCTAAGTGTAAAAGCTGTTGACAGCTTTTAACAGCTATTTTCTAAGATGTCATTCCCTATGTACTCAGGAAAGCCAAGTTAAACACTTTGTACTGTTAATCTTAAGAAACTATGGCACTTCAAGCTTTACGAGAACTAAGGCTGAACCTACATATATAATTCACTATTATATTCCTATTTTTAAAAGAATCAATTTCTGTGTACAAAGTGAGGTTTATATCACATGTCCACTTTCAGCACATTCACTTGGAGGGCCTTAATAGCCCGGCTAGTAGTGTTTTCTTTATAAGATGATAGTATTGACCTGCGGAGTCATAGAAGTATTCTGTGTAATAACAGCTAAAAATTATTTCTAAATCCTTAAGACCCATAAAATCATATATCAATAACCAAGTTAAGCTATATTTTCATTTTTCCTGTCTAATATTAATTTCTCTCTGAACTGTTTTGTTGGCAAGATTTGAAAAATATTCTTTATATTATAGTAGATCTGAGAAAACCTTATTTTGATTTAATCAAAAGTGCATAAATAGAAACATCAAAAAATTCAGTGTGTGTGTGCACACGTGTTTGTGTTTTAATAAAGCTGTTTATGAGCATTGAGCATATTGGGCTAGGGTTAAAAAATACCTTATAGTTTATCAGTCGTTGGGTTTTTCTTGCTGGCATAGTTATAAACATGGATGGCTGGTTTAAAGAGGAAAAAAAGCAATATTAATCTTAAGAAGGGTTTCCTTACATACATTTTCAGTAAACCGTTTGTTTTTAGTGATCATATACTTTATGCACTATCAGTATAACATATCATGCCTGGTTTCATCAGCAATTATAAAATGTCATCTTCTAAGATGTGATAAACTCAGCAGGTTAAAATGGATGCAGTTCACTAAAGTCCTTAACTCTAAGTAAAACTTTTCCTACTGAATAGGTTTAAAAGGAAAAAGAATCATCTAGATCCTTATTTTGCAATATTGCATAGTCAATAGTGCATAATCAAGGAATCTATAAAAGTATAAGGACATGTTGTTTTGCCTTGATATTATCGAATATAAATAGATAATATAATGTAAAAATATAAATGGAGTCTGAAAAGTGTAGTTTATCAATACAATATTAAAATGTATAATATAAAGGTACTGTAATCTTTTAAATTGTCAAAAGGGTCATGAAAATGTAATCTTTAATAAGATTTCATGCTCTCATAACAACAAGCACAGTGCCAGGCATATAGTAAGAATCAATATGGAAAAGTTGTTAGGACATAATAAAAAGATTCTAATTTCTAGACTTACATCAGAACTTCCACTGCTCCCCTGGAAAACTCACTATCCTAAGGTAGCAGATTTAGATGATCGTTTTAAAAGTTTCTTATGTCCCGAGATGATTAAACGACAGTGTACTTTCTTTGCATAATATTTTATCAGTTAGTTATCAAGTACAAAGATACCCATGAATATTTTTGAGGTTGAGCATTTTTTAAAATCATATCTATATAGAAGGGAGGAACACAGACTTTTTACATTTTTTGGTTGGCGGTGAGGTATTGTTCAAATCTACCTTATCATTTTGGATTTGCCTCAAAGGTAGTCATCATATGTTAATATTCTTCTGTTTCCCCAACTAGATATGTTTATCAGTCTTACTGTCTGAGCATAGAGTAGATTTAAGAAAGTTGGGAAGAAATCTGAGGGTAAATTTTAAAAGCTTAATGTTTAATTTATTTACCACATAACAAGAATGTAGTACAGTTCAAAATTAGAGTTTCTAATGCTTTTGTTTGCAATAATATAAAAGCCATCTAATTATAAAAGCAATTGCCTTTGCATTGTGGGGAAAAAAATTAGTTTTAATTCTACAGAATTCTGGACATCCTCCTGTGATATGCAAATAGTTACTTAGCAGGAATCATTGCCCAATGAAAATTATCATAAAGTATTAATGATCTGATACAAGAATGTTCCATATAGTAGAATCTACACTTTTAGATTCAGAAAAGACTTTTGAAATAATTTTATTAAATCCCCTCATTTATTAGATGAGAAATCAGGAGTCCAGAAATATTAAAGAATGTGCCACATCTAGTTAGAGTCAGATTTAAGACTTGAATTCAGGTCTCCTAGTTTTCTAAATATTCTTTCCATCAACGTGTAAATTGTTACTGGACAAATTATAATGATTACTGCGTTTCTTTCTTGGTGGAAATCCTCTGCTGTGTGTTAGCACTCATGTGAAGGAAATCAATATGGTCTTATACCATGAGATAGATGGCTCTTTAAATTAGTTTTCCAGAAACAATTCAGGTTAGTTTGAAGACTAACAGGGCAAATAAAAGGCTGGACTTTAGAGATTTATCCTTATAAATATATGAGTTAAAAATTATTAGATTAACCTCTCAGTCTTTATCATTATGCAATTTATGCTTACGAAATTTTCGCCTTACACAAAGTTTCCTTTAAAGAAGTTTAATACCTAATTTGAGATTTAAGAACAGGGATAGATTTACCATGGTAGGATATACACAGTAATTAATGGTACAGTAACAGTTCAGGTTTTAAATCTGAAATTGGAATGAAAGTGAGGCCTGCCAAAGATCAGGTGATAAGCTCAAAAGAGGAAGAAATGTGATTATTCTGCCACCCAGGGCCTCATAACTTTCAGGTGGATAAGTTTGTCCAACCTGTAAGAACAGCTTTGCTCAATGATGCTGAGAGAAGCAAGCTGAGAATTACCAGCAGTCTCTTGAGTGGACATGGCTCAGTAGTGCCTAATCCAAGGGGAAATGATTAGGCTGACTGCCCTTGGCCAAGGCAGAGACTGAGAGGATTGTAGCTAAAGATAAACATAGGGAGAGGTAGTTAAGAGAAAGGAGCAGCGGTGGATTTGGCCCAGGTATATAGGTACAGCAATAGTTCAGAGCAAGATGAATTATTTTTCAGGTTGTGCCTATTGGAAATAAGGAGTCCAAGTAACTTTTATGAGATACAGAATAGTGTCCACGTTTCTTAGAGCATGAATTTTCACCCATCTGGATTTTGCCTAATAAGCTACCAAAGTGGAATGCACTTCTAGTGGAGTCTCAGTGTCACTGGGAGAGCGGCGGGACTGTCCAACAGCATCAGCTCCCATTTGGGGTCTGGTTTAGCTTGTTCTACTCTGGCAATCTCTGCCCATGAATATTCATTTGCTGACATCTGTAAGTGGAAATATATTCTTTACTACAGGACAATTCTAAGTAAATAAAATTTGAGTGAGGGACTTCACTCAAGAATGCCTCCTGTTCATTCCTATTCAATTCAGGAAACAAATATTAATAAGCAACATGCTAGACCAGATGTTATATGGGCTATAATCCAGAAGCTGAAGTTAAGATAATGCAAACTGTCATCTAAAACAAGTGATCTGTGCATGGATTTTTCCATAAGATTCAAGGTGAATGAACCTTAACACAAAGTCCTCTCAACCTAATGGCAGGTTTCTTCCCAGCATCAACTTCCTATTTTATGTAAACCATTTTGATAGGTACCTCTGCCCTCCCTCTGAAATATAATCATTTAATATCCTAAATAGTCATATCTGCCCTACTCTTAAGAATTATTTTATTTTGTAGCCCTACTCTGATGATGTTTGAATCTGAAAGATAAATATCTTACTCTTTCTGTTTCTCCCTCATCCTTTTTTCACTCTTTAAATTGAAATCTTCTCTTAAGGGTCATGGAATATCCTTTCCTTAATGGATCTGGGCCAGGATGATCATAACTATTCTCAATGGAAAAGCTGAAATATGATGGTGCATCTCAGTCCAGATGACTGTACTAAAGTAGGGAGGAAAAGAGGAATACGTGAGAGACCCAGTCTAGCCAGTTTAGTGCCTCTTTGTACTCGCTTGCCCTATTGTGACTGTGAAAGTACAGGAAAAGTAAAACTGGCCTGAGAAGGGCATGGGTTCAGGTTCCTCCATAGATGAGGCTCTGTCACATCATTAGGGCAAGCCACTGAGTCCAGCAAAGGTGGTAGTTGAGAGTGAGAGGGATATAGAATGGGTAGTTGAAGAGAGAGATGGTATCAGTTGCAGCCTGCTACCAACTACAGTGGCAATGGTTATAGTTTGTCCCACTAGCTTTTTTTCTGAGTTTCTTCTTAGGAAAAGAAGCTCACCAGAATCCTGGAGGATCTGCTTTGGTAGGGATGGATTTTGGTAGACATGGAGATACACTGCCCTGATCCTTTCAAAAGGATTTTCTGCCTAGCTGTGGATTGTGTAGTCTGAAGGTGGCTTTCATTTCTCAGCTTTTTCAGGGTCTGCCTGAGCTTCAGAGAGCTGCTTTCCTGAGGTCAAACCTTTCCTGGGAACCCTGGATCCAGTGACTGAGTGAAGCAGAGATATAAAGGTAGGGCCATGTACCTTAATACAATTTACTGTGTTGTGCACCTTCCTCTCAAAGGTAAAAAGAGTAAAAAAATTAGTCTTCCCAGTGCCATTTCTATCATGTTAACAGCTTTTCCTAAGTATTTGAGCACAACATATTGGACATCTTGTACCAAATAGTAATGGCGAAAATTAAAATTTTAGAGATAAGTTTAATGGGTACTTGAACTCTTTGAGCTACTGGATATTTGGTAGGTACATCTAATAATTATGTGCTTTTTAGCATAAAGAAACATATAGCAAGGTGCCTATTAGATAGCCATTACCTTCTTCTTCCTTAATTAAAAACAAAAGCAAAAACAAAACAGTAAGATTCCTTGTGCAAATACTATGTAAACTATTGAGATAGATACAAGCAGAAGGCACAGACAGGAACTTCCAGGTATGATCCTTCAGACTGGGATGCACACTTAGCATAAGCCCTCTTTGACTGTTACTTTTCATCCTCCTGCTTCTTTGCTTGAGCCCAGGTGTGATGCCTGGAACTCCAGACTTTTTGTAACTTGAGGCTAACTTGAAGGTAGAAATCATGTGCTAAGGAGAGTAAAGCAGAAGAATAAAAGGATCTTGGGTTCTGATCACACAATGGAGTTGTCAGACCTACCATGGAGTGCCTTTCTCAGAACTCATTTTACTGAGAGAGATTTAGCCCTCTATCTTTTTGAGCCACCGTTATTCCTGGTTTCTGTTGCTAGCCTCTGAATGAATCTCTAAGTGATAGTTACTTTAGCCTGGTAACCGAAACAATTATTTGATTGAATTATTTAATGAGTTGAATTCTATGTCCATGTTGGATATTTGATTTTTATCTTAGTTTTCAGTTCTATATGAATATTGTCATTGATGATCGTTAAAAATTATTTTTTCTCACTAGAAGCTACATTCACATCTCGTCTTAGCTTATCCATGTCATTCCGGACTTTAGGTAAAATAGTTAAATCTTACTTTGAGGAACATCTTCAGAAACATAAAAATTTGAATGTAAAATACTTTATGGATGGTATGAATAATTTTCCATTGGTTTTAACTGGATTTAGAGAAATTAAAAATCAGAATAGCTTAAAACATCTTCAATGGTCACTCATCCTTTATAATTAATCTCACACAAGAGAAAATTTTCATTAATCTTAAGTGTCTAATTAGTCACTTATCTGCAGTTGGGGATCTGTAGCTACATGCTGATTTAATTAGAATGTCTTTAAAATTCACTTCTTTTATCTTCTTTTTCTCTTTTATATAAATATTACTTGATAAAGATGAATTTTTGTTTAGATATCTGTATCATTTTGTTTAGAGTCTACATCATCTGATTAGACTTCTTTCTCAGATACACACTAAATGATTCACTATAATATGGGCCAGGGATTAAAAATTAACCACCCAACTTCAAAATTAGTTTTGGGGACCAAATTAAGGTTTAAAGGCATAAGATTTACTTAATTATACTCCTTGTTGATATCAAGGCAACTATAATGTGGGAACTCTATAAAATAAAATGTTTAAGAATAAGTCTCCTTCAGCCTCAATGTCTCAGACTCTGAAAAGGGGCCAAGAATTTTCTCTCCCTTGCTAGCCTCTCAGGATTGAACATGATGAGAGCAACAAACTACTCAAATAAACAAAACCTTGAAAACCAAAAAAAAAGTATCCTAGTCGCCCATCTTGTTGAATAATATTATTTCATAAGCATCTGTTATCTCAAACATAAAATACAGCCATCACATTAAAATGCAAGGTTGTTTCCATTATTGTTTCTATATGGAAAAAAGGCTGATATAATTTCTAGTGTTCCTATTACATTGGGGTTCTGATGTGAACTTAAGGCTAGTGCCATCTATTTGAACTTAAAATGTATTCTCTCAAAAATTCTCATTATTTTAGACTTACATAATATCTTTAATAATATACTTCTCAAATATTTCCTCTTATTTCTAAAGAACTGATAGTGGAGTTACATAATAATATCTTAAATAAAATTTCTTAGTAAGAAGTGTGTATTCTACCACACTGTACATACTGCATCTTTCAAATATGTTCACAATGAATTGCCCCTATGATATAAGGAAGTGCTTTCTGTTATCTGTATCAGTCAGCATAATGCATCTTCAAACAATTTTTGTTTGCCTCTTAAAATATCCAGGCAAATATAATGACAACTGTGACCTTAAGTCTGATATATGTCAATTCACTATAACTGTAATCTAATAAAAATATATTTAAAAAGCAACTCTAATATGGATAAGCCTGCCTTTTATATTCTTAAATCAAAAGCAGAAAAAGTTTCCATTTTTGTGTCTGCCAGTCCAATGGGGAACTTGCTGATTTATGGATTCACTGTGACTGTTTTTTAGTGGATGATAGTTCTGTTAGAGAATTAGTGGTTTATTTCTTGTTTCAAAATTTAAAATTGAGTAACTAAAATAACTAATATGTAATTTAAATAATCATAGAACTTCTTTTACTTTATCTTTTTGTTGTTTTAGTATAAAGGAATAATTATATTTATTTTAAAAAAGAATTTTCTTCTTTTCACTTTTATTGTGGAAAACCTCAAACATATAAAAATAGAGAAAATAAGATAACAAACCTCTACATACCCATTATCAAACAAATGATCAGTATCCAAAACTTCCCGAATTGTCTTATATGTTTTATATTATTTCTTCAATTAAGGATCGAAGGAAACTCCATTCATTACAATTAAGACTCTTTTAGCCTACACGTTCCCTCTCCATCTCTTTGATTTTTTTGTTGCAATTTATTTATGTACTTCTTTTAAAAAACCAAGTAATTTGTTGTACAGAGTCCCACATAATCAGGATTTTGCTCACTGCATCCTCCTGCTATAGCTTCCATATTCTTATGTTATGAATACTTGCAAGAATATTGGGGAAGAATACTTCATAGCTGGTAATATGTACTTTCAGCAGAAAGCACATCATTTTGGGGAATATTAACAACCTTTGGTAATAGTTGCTACGATTTATTTAGTATGCATCACAAAATGGTAGTATTCAAATTCAGTCATTTCTTCTTTATTTGTGGAAATATTTCAATATAGAGAAGCATCTCCTGAGCAGCTATTTGATTACCCTGAAGTAGAATTTATATAAAAAAAAGTGAAATGAATTCTAGTTATTATACATAGCCATTTTCAAAAATAGTTTCTTCCCTGGCATTCCTTATTAGTGACCAAAAATAAAAACACAAAAGCCACTTATATTTCATTTTCTTTAATATAATGATATCATGGAGTGAACTATATATAATACATTGCAATTTATTACCATTATAATTCTTATTGATGTGCATGCTCAATTAATCTCACCATGAGCAATTGCTTCAAGTTGGCTACTGCATTCTTTGGGCACGATCCTTGGTACTGGTAGTCTTTGAGAGCTCTGTTGCTCTTTGGTATGGCAAGATATTTCAGGCTCATCTCTTATATTTTTAGCTCCAGACCTCTAACTCTACTGACTCCTTAGACTAAGTAAGCAACGTGTATGTTTGTGCAAAAATCAATACAGTTGATAAAAATTGTAGAAGAATAAACTTCCTGAAATTACATGATAAGATCTGGGTATCATAGCAGCTTGACTGTTCAGAGAAATATGAATTCATCTTCTCTTCATTCACTAAAAATTTTAACTTCCCTTCTCTTTTATATTATATACATACTCACGTGTGCTTGCTTTTAGATATTTACTTTCCTTCTTTCCATTCTTTTCTTAACTCTTTATTCCATCTAGGCTTTATTTATATGCTGTGAGATAAGGCTATAAGCTTACCCTTCCCCCGAAGTTTTCTAGCACCATTTATTGAATCATTCTTTTCTCCCCAATGTTTTGAAATTGAATCTTAATAATATACCAAGTTTTTTCATGATCACATCGCTTTTAAATTTTATATTTAATTCTATTAATTGATATTCGTTTTCTGATACCATCATTATCTTAATTTTTGGAAAATTTAATTCTAGTTTAATATCTTATAGTACAGCTACATTCTCATTGTTAGTATTTAAAAAAATATTTTATTGTCTACCGTTACCTATTTATCCTTCCAAGTTAAATTTAACATTATTTTCTAATGTTAATAAGTTACTTTGATATTTTGATGAATATTGTAAGTGGATTTAGACATAAAATTAGGGATGAAAATAGTAAACCCATTTAGGGATAATTGGAATCCAAAGAATTTGAAAATTCTCATCCATCACCATGATATATCTTTCCATTTATAGAAATTATTAAATGATTTTTTTTAAAGTATTGTAATTTTCTCAAGTTTATCTTTAGGAAACATACATTTTCATTGCTAATGAAGATAATAATTTATTTTCATTATTGTTTCTAATAGTTATTAGTATACCGGAAGGATATTTTTTGATATATTTATTTTGTAAACAAGTATGTTACATTTGGGAGGATTATCCTCAAGAGCACCTTTCCTTTAATCTGAATAGGACCCTAATGAAACATTCATGAAATCCAGGCATAAGTTCAAATAGTAATTTTCTGCTGCCTACTGAGTACTCAGATACTGTAAGGTTATAGGCTACTAAACTTCCTGCTCAGCTGTGACCAAGGCTTAAATAAGAAGACAGGACCCTTATACTATTTGTATTGCTACTTAGATTCTGTTTTAACCCCATGTCCAATGCTTACAGAGGAGCAGTTGTTTAAAATACAGGGGAGGAAGTATCCATTGATTTCTAAACTGTTGTTCATTCAACTATTAAATTAATCGGGATGAGTTGTCAGCATGTCAGGATTTCCACTACATGGTCTATGCTTTTGTATTGGAGGAGACTTGTGATTCCATGTAGACGTGAAAGTACGTTAACCATGGCAGACCTCCCTGCCTTTTTAAAAATTTAATACTGTTATATAGTATACATAGATTGGTCAGTATGAAGTTTCTAAATATAGCTTCTAAAATCTTTAATTTTCAGTGAAGTATAGGTGTGCCAAAAAGGAAGGCAATCATGTTGATTGCTAATATCTGATACACATATAAATATTTTATTTTGTAAATTAAAAATTTATAAAACTATAAATGTGTATAGGACATGTTTTACAAATAATTTGTTCATGCCCTGCTTCTTTGAAACCTTAAGAAATCTGTGGCACTAGACAGAAGAGAGATTTTCATCTCTACTAATCGTTCATTCAGCACATATTTATTGAAAACACACTAGGTGCCATACTGGAAACTGAACTTGAGGGCTCAATATAAAAGGCATAATCCTTGTATTCCCAGAGTTTACAGTCTATTGGGAGAACAAGGCAAGAAAATTGATAATGTTAACAAAAGTGTGATAAATAGTGTAAGAGAGGTCAATATGGAAAGATAAGGAGAAACACCCCACCCAGAGTGGAGAAATGAGACATCTACTCCTAGAAATGGTAGATGAACCAAGTCTTAAATGTTGAATAGGGACCAAGTGAAGAATGGGAGGAAAAGTGGAAACCTAAGCAGGGATAAAATCATGGCATTCTCCTATGGGAATGGTAAATCAATGAAAGGTTTTAACCAGGGAAACGATACTATGACAATGGCATTTTAGATTGAGTATGCTATTCTAAACTATAGCTATTGTTTGGAAATATGTAGTAAGAATGTTAAGAACATGAGTTTGCAATAAAGCAATGACTGTGAAATTTAGAGTAGGGAATGAGTTCAAAGGATAATAAATAAATAATATTTATATGACTCATTGCAGAACTAAAGTTATTGGTCAGTGTGTAAGAAATTAAAAGTGACCTATAGGTTGAGATTTTGGTATTTATTTAGAGATATGGAAGAGACACGAATGAGTAAAACTGGGATTAGTATGGGACATGCCAAATTTGGGTTTTCTTTCTCTGAAAGCTTGTTGTAGTGAGTAGTGCAATGATCCCTAGAGATGTCTGCTTCCTGATCCCCCAGATTCTGTGAATATGTTAAGTTACATGACAAAGGGGTTTGAACTGGTAGATAAAATTAAGGTTGCTTATCAGTTGAACTTACAATAGGCAGATCATCCTGATCCTAGATTATCCAGATGGGCCCAATGTAATCACATAAATCCTTAAAAGTAGAAGAAGAAGGCAGAAGAATGAGTTGAAGAAAGGCAATGTGGGAAGGACTTGATTCCTTCTCTCTCCCCTTGCTGGCTTTGAAGATGGAAGAAGGGGTCCACAAATCAAAGAATGGGAACAGCCTTCAGTTTACAGTCAGCAG
>NW_006792432.1:555185-567480 GCF_000442215.2 Lipotes vexillifer
GCATTCAGTTAACAGTAAGCAGGAAAACAGTAACCTTAGCCCTATGGCTGTAAGGAACTGAATTCTGCCAACAATGAAAAAAAATTAAAAAATTAAAAAATAGTAAAGGGAGTCTCCCCTAGAGCTTCTAAAAGGCACACAGCACTGTAAATACCTTGATTTTAGTCCAGCGAAACCCATATCTACCAAATGTTTGACCATCAGAATTGTAAAATATAAATTTATTGTTTTAAGCCACTTCGTTTGTTGAATTATGATAAGGCAGCTTGGAAAACAAACACACCAGGGAATTTAACAAAAATAAGATTTAATCATCTATTCATTCACTCTCTAATAGAAGTATTTTCTTTTTGCATATGTAATTCTTTCTAATCATTGTTGACATGTTTTTCCATACATTTAAAAATATATTTTTTTCAATCAAAACCTGCTTACATTTTTGGGAGGTACTAATTTTTAAATATAAAATACATAAACCTAAATATGAATGGTTTGCACTTTTCTGGAGATGCAAGGTGGGCACATGGACAATGCAATCCTGACAGTAGGGCTTCCCAGACAATTCATCCAGCAAAGTATAGCTTTGTTTGCTTGTATGTTAGTGTTATGATTTTGTTAAATTAACATTTTGTTAAATGTTAAAATTAAGTCCCAAGGTGGCAGATGGTGAGCCAGCACAGTTCAACTAAAGACCACAAGAGAAATTGAGACAGAGAAGTTTATTACGCTTGCTATGTACTCTTCCTGGAGGAAGTGTACGTGGCAAGCCTGTCTTGAGGGCTCACATGGGGGAAATGCATGCAGAGATAGGGACAGGGCCTGGGACACATGCCTTTATTAGCGTCATGTGGGTGGAGTGCTCTGGGGTTCTAGGGCTAAGGCTGGATTGGTTATTCAAACCAGAAAGAATGGGGTTTTGGTGAGCTCCACCGGGTCTTATCTGAGGAGTGAACAAGTGGAAGGCTGTAGGAGTTGGGGGAGACTGTGCACCACAAGGGCTGCTGGGGAGTCATGTCAGGAACTTACATTTTTGTGTCATGCTTGTGACTCTGTGGGCTGTTATCTAGGGCATGCACTTGCATGAGGGCTGTTGTCAACTTAAGGTAAGCAAAATGGACGCTGAGGCAGCAGTGCCATGGAATAGTGTCGTAAACTTTTGGACAGTGTTTTTCGTTTGTTTTAGTTGTTTGTTTACTCCTGGAAATTTCCAGCAAAGTAGAAGGAGGAGAGTATTAACAAGTATTAATGACAGCTACCATAAAATGATTGCTTATTGGAATCCAGGCACTGGGCTGAGCGCTTTTCATGAATTAGCTAATTTCTTCCTTCTAATATACTTTGAGGTAGGTATTGATAATACTATTTTCTATATGAGGGATCTGAGGTTTAGGTAGATTAAGTACTCACCTACTTTCAGAGTCAACTCAAGTCTGTCTTTAGCCTCCTTACCAAAGAATTCTTACATTTCCTGGGAGGATTTGAGTTGAAGCCACTTCCCTGGAAGCAAGAACAACCACTCAATTGAATTTCATTTGAGTCCAGGTTTTTCACAATGACAGTTGTGAAATGTTGAAGTTTCTTCTCATTTTAATGTTAACTTTAATGCCCTCCAGTCTGAGATTATTGGAGAAGGTAAAAGTTTCAATGTATATGTAATTGTGGTAAATGATTATTGCAAATTGTGCCCATTTATTTAGAATTGCAGCTTTAATATTAATAATAAACCTATGAACTATTTTCACAGAACACTTATCTATTATTATTGCCAGAACTGCTCATTCCCTTTCAATTTTTCTGTCTTTCTGGTCATATTTTATTTTCCATATTTTAAGTGAGCCTGACAAGCAATGGGGCAGAAAATATGTTCCAAATTCACTACATTAAAAAAAAAAAAAGTTTCCTTCAATAATGTTGTTGTCCTAAATACATATAAAAAGGAAAAATCTACAGTTAGATTCACTTTCTCGGGTCAACAATCCACTTGTGTTTTATATATATATTTCTTTTTTTTAAAAATAAATTTATTTATTTATTTTTTGGCTGTGTTGGGTCTTCGTTTCTGTGCGTGGGCTTTCTCTAGTTGTGGTGAGCGGGGTCCACACTTCATCGCAGTGCACGTGCCTCTCACTATCGCGGCCTCTGGTTGCAGAGCACGGGCTCCAGACGCACAGGCTCAGCAGTTGTGGCTCACGGGCCTAGTTGCTCCGCGGCATGTGTGTTCTTCCCAGACTAGGGCTCGAACCCATGTCCCCTGCATTGGCAGGCGGATTCTCAACCACTGCGCCACCAGGGAAGCCCCACTTGTTATATTTTAAAACAAGATATTTGAGTAAAACCAGAGATAAAATATTCTTATCTGTCACAATGACTTCATCAAATGGCAACTGTAACAGTAGACATGTATCCTTTAAAAAAAAGAAAAAAGTATCACTTTCAGAGCAGTACTTAAAGGGGAATATTGACAGATATTTCAAATGCAGGAGGCTGATAGCTGTTGGTAAAACAGAAACAAACCACTTCATTATCAGCAAAGTAGGTGAATGAATTCTGAGGGACTACGAATAGCAAAACAAATTATTGCGACCTGCTAAAGCTAATGAATAAAATAGGAACATTGTAAAAATAGGATATAGCAAGACAGAACCAGATTGCAAATATTCCAAGACAATTGCCAGGTGTCAGGGGCTGTACCTGGATTTTTTGGTAACACATACTCAAAGCAGGAGAAGGCACCTGACTAAAGACGCCCTCATTTTCTATCTCAGGAATATAAATATTGCATTTCTGTTTGTAATGGGTTTCTGAAACTTGAAAATCCAAGAATTACTAACCCATTTCTACCTTTTTCACTTCACTGTTCTGATGAACTTATATTGTTGACAATTATTTAAATCAAATGACACTTAACAGTTAATAGAATACGTCAGAAAAAAAAAGGGTCGAGGATATCTTGTGAAATAGATTTCCACACGTAGAGGTACATTAAAAACATCTGAAAATGAAAAAATTCAGATTCCTAGGCTTCACTACTGATCTGTTGAGTCTTTGCAATATTTACACAATTTCCCAAGTGATTCTAATTTTCTAGCCCATTTTCTGTTTACTTTTAGGCCACCTGGGATAAATGGGAACCTACTGTCTTTCAGATGCTAAAGCAGGGAAAGGATATCAGTACCTCCCTTCAATAAACATTTTAAAAATTAACATTGGCACATCTATATGTTCTAATGTGCATTTTTCATAAGGAAAGTGAACTGAATTTCTTTGTGCTCTTAATAGCTATAGGAAAAAAATGTATTACAATGCTCCTTTTGATATCTTTCATAGATTTATTTTAGGTCTACTCTTTTTCCCACCCTAAAAAGTGTCTAATTATTTTAATCTTTCCATTAGAATCTATTCTCCAAGGCATCTTTTTTACTCACTTTAGAATGTTACTCATAAAACAAGAATATATGTTGATTTTCTAGTTAAATAATTAAGTTTTTGATATACAGTTTTATGATTAGCTGTTTCAAATTAGGCCTATTTTATAGGTATCAATAAGATTAACAGCAGATAACGGAGCTCTATAGAAGTTGCACCATCAATATCCTAAGTGTTATCATACATTTTGTAGGACGAAAAAAGACATTGACTCTAAGAGTGTTAGAATCCACTTGTGAGGGTTCTTTGGAAGTTATGGGAATCAGCAACATTGGAACGATTTTCAACTTTATTGGCCTATGCCTACATTAAAATATCCTAGCCCAAAAGTACCAATATTTCATTTCATTGAAAATATCCTAGCCCAAAAGTACCAATATTACATCTATTCATATATGTAGAAAAAAAGCTTGTGTTTCAAACAATGTGTATAGACTGTCTGGAGAACGTGGATTCAGGTTATCTGATTCTAGTCTTTCATTGTCTTTGAAAGATTTTAATACTCTCTATGTATGTAATTGACACACATGCAGATTCCATCCTGTCTGGCTGAGGTTCAATTGTCTTCCTTACACACTATGGAAAAACTAGTTTTCCCTCCGTTTGCATATTCGTTTCAATGTTCCTGATCTATAAACATTTCTGTTTTTTGGATTCTCTTTAGAACTAGTTATAACATCTGCCTGGTTCCCTTGTGAGTTAAATATAATCTTTAACATGTGTTCTTTTATATACATGAGGGCTATACTTTTACTCTGTTAACAGATATTATTTACTGTGAATTGTGTATATTTTAAGTTTTACTCATGCTAATTAGATAACCAAATGTCAAATATCTGAAGATTTTTATTGTCTAACTTTTAGAGGCCAAGCTATCATAAATACTATATTGCATATTTGATTTCAGTTTCATAAATGGACAAAAAGAAACTTGAATTACAAATGGAAGAAATGACATTTATAATTAGGCTTTGATGCAAGCAAATTAACTACTTAAGGATGTTACTTAGTCACGGAGTTCATTGGGATTATCCTTTATTTCATTTCTACACTTTGATCCTCCATTTCCCATAACATCTCTTCCTGTTCACCCCTCCCCTCGAAGCCCTGAAATCCAACGCTTCCTTCATGCTCAGCAAAGAATCTGCTTCTCTCTTTATGAAGAAATCCAATGCTGTTAGCTGTATGATTTTGAATAATCATAGCAGCCTGAAGGATAAGTATTATTATTCATAGTTAGATAAAGAACCTGAAATTTGGAAATGTTAACTTACCAAACCTTGTGGAGTTTTCACTACAGCCACCCAGGAGCAATAGTTTGTCCTCTCTGTGTTTTAGTTTACAAAGGCTGCCATAACAAAATACCACAGACTGGGGTTTGAACAACAGAAATTTATTGTCTCATAGTTCTGGAGGCTGGAAACCCATGATCAAGGTGTCAAGAGTCAGACTGGATTGGGGCCCACCCTAATGAACTCAAGTTAACTTAATTACCTCTTTAAAGGCCCTATCTCCAAATACAGTTACATTTTGAGGTGCTGCGGATTGGGGCTTCAACATATAAATTTGGAGAGACACAATTCAGCTCATACAACTTGACTCCTCTTCTCTACATCTCAGTTAAAAGCAAGCAGTAGTCTTGCTTATACCTGTAACACCCAAATGAAACTGCTCAGTTTGGGCCTCATCAATGAAGATTTTTAAATACTTTTTATTCTAAAATAATTTTACACTTATAGGAGAGCTGCAAAAATAATACAGAGACTTCTCTTATACCTCTCACCCAGCTTCCCCTAAGGCAGACATCTTACATATCTATAGCATAATTATCAAAACAAAGACACTAACACAGTCACAATACTATTAACTAATTTATAAACTCTATTCAGATATCAAAAGCTTTTTCATTAATGTCCTTTTCTGTTCCAAGATGCAAACCAGTATACCACACTGCATTTAGTCATCATGTCTTCTTAGTCTCGTCCAGCCTGTGACTATACATCAGTCATTCCTTATTCTTCCTGTCCTTAACAGTTTTTAATATTTCAGATGGGTTACTTTGTGAAATGTCCCTTAGATTGAGTTTATCTGTTGTTCCCTCATTATTGGATTGAAGTAATGCACTATGGCAAAAATACCATGGAAGTGATACTTGCCTTTCATTATATCCTAATGGAGTACATGATATCAATATGTCTCATTACTGGTCATGTCAACCTTGACCATTTGGTATATTAGGTTTTGTTGGGCTGTTGTAACAAATTACCACAAACTTGGTGGCTTAAAATTATAGAAATATATTCTCTTACAGTTTTGGAGGCCAAAATTAAGGCATTAGCAGTGTTCGTTCTTTCTGGAAGCTCTGAGAGAGAATCTGTTCCGTGCCTTTCCTGGCTTCTGGTGATGGCCAGCAATCCTAGGTGTTCCTTGGCTTGTCGATGCATCACTACAATCTCCATGTCCATCCTCATATGGCCTTACTCTGTGCATGACTCCTATCTCCCTCTCATTTTAAGGAGGGTCCAACCTAGATTTCTAGGATAATCTCATCTCAAAAGATTTAATTAAATATGTAAAAACATATTTTGAAATACAGTCATATTCAAAGGTACCTGGAGTTAAGACTTGGGCATATTTTAAGAGGGAACAAATCTAAGTCTATTGTTATTTTCTCATTTGTAATTAATAAGTATGTTGAGGGAGTTATTTTGAGACTATTTACCTATCTTGTTTCTTTACAAACTTTCACCCACTAATATTATCAGCCATCAGTTGATTTTTCCTTACACAAATATTACTATGGTGTTCTAATGGCGATTTTCTATTTATCTCATTCTTTCTACACTCATTAATTAGAATCCTTCTGTAAGAGAAGCTCTATTATGAATCTATCTATCTATCTATCTATAATCTATCTATCATCTATCTTTGTTGTGACTGCCAAATTTTACAAAGTAAAAGACAGGACATGTGGTAAAATTTTAATTTAAATGAAGTAATGGATAATTTTTAGTATAAGACCCATGCATATCTGAAATATATATACATAAAAATTTTTCATTGTTTATCTTAAATTCAAATTTAATTGTATGTCCTGTATTTTATCTGGAAAACACCATTTGGTTTAGACACATAGGTATGTATGTTACTCTGTGGGTTGCAATCCAAACTTTATTTATTTTATTGCTCAGTTTGTTCCACCTTTGGCCACTGGAAGTTCTTTCATGTTGGCTTCTGCACCCTTTCAGCATGTCCCCATTTTTTGGATCCCTTTATTATTTTCTGGCATCACACAATGCTCTAGGCTTATCTTATATTTTCAGAATCCTAGTTCCTTTTAGTGAATAACGGTATTTAGAAACTAAGATCTGGGCTGAAGATGTGTCATTGTTATTGAAGCCTCACTGCCTCAAGGACCTCTGAGCAGCTACAGCTTGGAAATATATGCATGCGTAATGACCCATGGATAGACACACACACAACTAGATTTTTAACATTAAATGTGTTCATGCTGATTCCTCCAGTTCCGATCCTATGACACAGGATTCATTCTTGCATTTCCCCTTTCCTTATTTGTAATTTCTTTCTCCAGCAATGAGGCACCTAGCTATCATTCTCTATAATGTATTTACTCATATGTTCAACTCTAGTATAGACATAAAATAGTTTCAGAATTTCTAACCCATACCTCTATAAAAAGCACATTCATTAACCAGAGTACAGCATTAATGTATAGTGCATTTTGTATTTAGTCTTTTAACCTCCAGTCAAAATACTGTTTTCCCAAGTAAATTAGGTTAATTATTTTCTTACCACTTCAGTTGATTACATTATTAGTTTACATATTGTTATTCAATTAGGCTTTCTTACTATAATTTATATATTATTTATTTTGGCCTCCACCCCCAATCTTGGTTGACATTTTATTAAATTTACATGCAGTAAAATTCACTATGTATTGTGTACCATTCTCTGTGTTTTGATAAATGTATAGGATCATGTATCCTTCAATACAGACATGATACGTAAGAGTTCCATAAACCTAACATTTCCTTATTAATTAATTCATTTGTAATTAATCCCACCTCCTACCTCCAATCACTAGGAACCATGTATTCATTTTCCTTTTTGACTTTTCCAGAATGTAATGTAAATTAAATCATCAATATATAACTTTTCAGGTCTAGCTTCTTTCATTTAGTAAAAGCATTTAAAATTCACTCATGTTATTATATGAATCAATAATTTATTCTTTTTTATTGTTGATAGTGCTCCCTTGTATATGTATATGTCACGGTTTATCCACTCACGTCTTGAAAGACATATGGGTTGTTTCTAGTTTTGAGGGACTATGCCCTGGGGTTTACAATATATATTTTTAATCAATCAGTGTCTTTTGAATAATATTTTCCATTTCAGTTGTGGTGAAAGTATCTATGATACTATATTCCCAATTCCTTCCTCCTATTCATTGCTCTATTTTTTCATATATCCTGCTTTTACTTCAACTGTAATCATATAATATGTGGTACTAATTTTACTTTAGTCAGTCACTTTACTTTTAGAGCAATTAAAAATAAGAAAAAATAAAAATAAATGACTTATTTTAACTTTATTGAATTTCCAGTACTGCTCACGTATTTGTATAGATTCCAATTTCTGTCTGGTATCATACTCTTTCTGCCTGCAGAACTAACTTTAATATTTGTTGTAAATTCAATGAGAGAAATTTCCTAGTCCTCCTAAACATATTATTTATAGTTGAGGCCCTAAGATTTTTATTAAGGGAAGGAAAGGAAAAAGAATGGAAGAATGAAAGAAAAAGAACTTATTTCAACCTAATTTCTTGGGGATTTAAAAAGTATGATCTATTGCACGTGAAATATTTTTCCATTATTTATCAGAATAACAGGTTATAAAAATATGTAGTATATTTGATTTCATATAGTTAATCCATGGTATCTTACATATTATAGTTGTGTCAGCTGCTCCCACAAAGAAATATTTCATGTTTAAAACATATCATGTAAAATATGTATAGCATAAAGCTATGTGTATATAAAATACACATAATATGCATTGTGAAGATACACACAAAACTATTTATTAGTACTACTTTAAGCAAGTAAATGAGATTAAGAGTTGAAAGGGAAGTTTTACTTGTGTATTTCTTATATTCTATGAATTTTGTTTTACGGTTAACATACATTTATTATATAAGTTTTAAAGGTAGAAAAATTATATTTTCAAAAGTTAATAATCTTAAAAACTCATAAAACTGGTTTTCTCTCCAATGTATAAGAAATGATGTACTAAAACTATATAATTTCTAAAATCTAAGATTGCTTGTAATGGACATTCTCTAGGTCTAGAAGCATCGGAAATTGTGGGCTCTGTTTCTCTTATTTTTTATTCTAGTTTTTAAGCAACATACTCATTCAGATTTGTTGTTAATCATTTCAAATCATCAGGCTTTAAAGTATTATATTTACTGACTCAGACAAAATATTGATGGAACCAAAGGATACATTAGTCAGTTATTACTACTGACTAAACAATTAAAATAATATGTTTCCTTAAAAATAAAGGAACTGATATTCAGCATACTGTTCTTTTCCTGTTTTGTCTGATTTTGTATTGCAGATTGGTAAAATTTGCTCCTGAATCCTTCTTGTCCATCTGGAACTATCTTTGAATACTATATCATTGCTGTGCCTCACTCTAATGATTTAGTAGACTTATAAATCATTAGAAACACTGATCTGGCTGATGATGCATTTGAGTAATTTATCAGCAGAAAAAGGTGCTTACATGATATATTACTCCAAAGATGGCGCTGTGTAGAGTGGATTCCAAGAACACTCCTAGTCACTGCATTGAGTGCTCACTTTGGAGAGGGCTTTGTTTAAAAAAAATCCACTATCTTTTGGCTAAAAAGCCAAAAAGCAGACACTCACAAGAAATATATCATGTTTTCAAGGGAAAATTATTCTTTTCATCAAGAAATTCATTAGCATGATATTTGGAATTTTATATCTGCAAGTGTAGAATATTAATATTCTACATTTCTTAGTGATAATATGTAAGACCGTGCAATACAGAGATAATTTTCATCATCAATATTCATCATCATTTTGCATATTCTAAAATAGCAACACTAGAATGATGTGACTCTGGAGACACATCTACAATCACTGTAACCTAGAGCCGTGTGACTCCTGAGCAAACTGTAGATCTTTTTTTTTTTTTTTTTTTCTTGCGTTATGCGGGCCTCTCACTGTCGTGGCCTCTCCCATTTGCGGAGCACAGGCTCCGGACGCGCAGGCTCAGTGGCCATGGCTCACGGGCCCAGCCGCTCCGCGGCATGTGGGGTCTTCCCGAAACGGGGCACGAACCCGCGTCTCCTGCATCGGCAGGCGGACTCTCAAGCCCTGCGCCACCAGGGAAGCCCAAACTGTAGATCTTTTAAATGGTATAATTTCAAAATAAGTTCTCAGGGATCTGTGGATTAAATTTGAGTCCTATATAATTTGAAATTCATAGTTTATCAATCCTCTAATATTTAATTATAATCAAGTATTACACTACACTGTTGATTTTTTATTTGTGAGAAATAGTATATGATTTTTCTCATACTAATTAATGGGTAATAGACCTGGATTCTAAAACTGAATAGACAGTTTTGTTTTTTGTTTTAAATAAAAAGAAGCAATCTGACAAGTGAAATAAGCACACTAATATACTTTTAATATTAATGTAAAGTGATACAACCATAACCTTATCTGAAAGCCTTACTCTACAATGTAAAAATAAATTTATGTTTTGCAGATTTTTCCTCTCTGATGATTCTGATATACATTTAAGTTCTTTAATCATTGTTCTAAAGCATTCCAGTGCCTTGGATTTCAGAAAAAAAACTGGCCCTGTGATCCCAAAGAAAGAAAATTTTTATTTTTATCCCCAACATACCCCACTCCCACCCTGCCCAATCCAAGACCCATCCAATTTCTACCCTAAGCTGGTGGGCAGAAAGCATATCCATTTTTTTCAGGCTAAATCTTGCCTTCTGCTCAAAAAGAAATGTCTTACCTATTGATCTGTCATCGACAATTAACAGCAGCCAGAGAGTACAATTTTCAAGAGTATGAGTATGCAATGTGAAGGTCATATCCTGTGTTCACACACAATCATGGTTCCATGCCCTTGGCTGTAATTTCTTCTGTGTAAGGGGAGAAGATCAGCCTGACCTATCCCACCTGTGAAAGTCCCCATCACAATCTTCTGTCATCTATCTCATCCCTTAAGAATAAGTAAAAATGTTCAGGTATAGGACGGCTCAAATCCAGATTGTCAACAATAACACTGCAAATTTGTTTTATTAAGATAATTCTGAAGAATCTTAATTGTGTGATAAATGTTCAGCTATTTTCATTACTAAGCAGAACTTTAAAAATATTCATTTACAAATTCTTCATTTGGTTTACTTTCAAACCACTCAAATCCTTTCCAAGGACAGTGGAGGGTATTTACTTACATCGGCTTGATTAAATGACCGGATAAAGTGATTCTCCACACATAAAAAAGCTGTTAGCTTGAAAAGGTAAATTCCAATCTTCTTTTTAGATGGTAGAAAATGCTTATGACTTTGAAGTTGGCAGTTTTTCCTGCCAGGCTCAACAGGATGTCTCATTATACAAGCTTCAGGAAAGAAATTTAGTTATTATTTTTTTTAAACCTAAGAAAGCTTTTTAAACACAAGCACAATAATTTGTCTTTTAAGAACACTAAAAAAATAATCCAAAATACAGGAAAAGCTACCCTCAAATATATCCTAATATATTACTGACAGTAGTGAAATAATAGAAATAATCTGTGTTCAACATTAGGGGACTAGAAGTTTAACCCACAAAACATCCTTCCAGCTAATGTTTCCTCAGGAGAATGTTTCCTGGTTTTCAATATCAAAATTTCATATACTAATATACTTTTCCTTCACTGTAATGTTTTTCAGTTATTATTTATAGAGGAAATTCTAAAATTTGTATATCCAAAACACAATATTTTTAACAAAATGGTGTTTGGGACAAATCTTGCTACATTTCAAATTCATCAGTATCATGTTTACATATTTTGAAAAGCATGCTGAGTGCAAAAAAAGGGCAGATACCTCTTGGATGCTGTGGGCCACAGAGAGGCACTGCAGGGCTGCATCCACTCTGCCACCATAATGAATTTTTCTTTCATCAATTGCCTGATATTGCTTTAGCACTGGACAAAGAGGCTTATGAATGTATTTCACATGTTGATGTTTTCTTCAGATGTCTTTAGTTTTAAGGAAAAAAGTGTTGCAGCTATTGCTAAGCCCCTATTTCCCCCTCATGCTTTGCCCCTCATTTCTTTTCCAGATGTAATGACTATCATAAAGTTGGTGTATATCATTCTTATGTGTATATAATTATATTTTACACATGCATGATCATGTAGTATTTTGTGTATCTTAAAAGTTTAAAAATATATGTATCTTTTATAATTGGTTGTTTTCACTCAATATTAAGTTTTTGCAATATCTCCATGTCATTAATATATGAGCCTCTTTTATTCATTTTAACTAGTCTATTATATTCTATGAGGAGAATAAATATGAATGATTCATTTTTTTTCCAGATTTTCAACATTTTAAAACATTGAGTATCACAATCAACATCTTTGTATATCTCCCTTCTTCTGTGATACATACTCGTATGTGGAGTTGCTGGATTTTAGAAAATAACACAACATTAACTTGGCCAGTTATTGACAAATGGTTTTCCAAAAGTGGTTGTACTGATAAATTCTTCCACCAGCAACGTAGGAGATCCTATTTCCCTAC
>NW_006792432.1:567490-599606 GCF_000442215.2 Lipotes vexillifer
GGTATTATCAGTGGTTTAAACTTATTTTAATCTAATGTGTGTGAAATGTACCAGGAACAAAGCAGCCTAGCAAGACAGAAACTTTTAGACAATGGTCACTCTGTTTCAGATTAGGGGATCTAAACTCTGTCTCTGCTAGGCTATAGTGAGTCACCCCTATCCTCTTGGTGTGGTGTAAGAGAAGGGCAAGTAGGGAGCCAGGACTTTCATTCCATCTTATTCCTTCTGGGTGATAATGAACCCCTCACCCTGTGGAGCAAGTGGAGACCATGTAGGCTGACTAGAATAACACCTCCACCTAGCAGTAACAGGGCACTATTCTCCTTCACCACTAGGGTGGTATCAGAGGAGACTTAGTGGAGGGTCAGTACTATCACCACTGCCCAGACGTAATGAGGCCACCCCTGTATGGTGTTGGTAGAGGCCAACTGGGGAGAAGTAATGAAGCACTCCAACTACTTCCAGCCACGGAGGTATCATAGGAGGTTAGTGGGGAGTAAGAACTCGACCTCTGCCCAGCAGTAATAAGGAGCCCTCTCCCTTGGATGTGAATGGAGTCTAAGTGGGAAACAGGACTTTGATCCCCAGCTACAGTAACAAGACAGCATCCCTCCCCCTTCCTGCCAGAGAGGTATCAGAGGAAAGCAACTAAAACAGAATAATTAATAAGATCCAGACTGTCATAACATAATATTCTAAAAAATCTCTTTTGGTAGAAAATCACTTGTCATATAAAGAAACAGGAAGAACTCAAACAGAATGGAATGCTTGAAGCAAATGAAAAAAATAAAAGTCTCAACAAAGATATAAAAGATAAAGAAGAGCCAAATAAATTTAGAACTGAAAAATACAGTAACAAAAATTTAAAAACTCAGTGGATAGACTCAATATGAGAAGAAGAGAACAGATGAAAGAAACAGTGAACTGGAAGACAGAATGATAAAAATTATGTGAGCTACAGAAAGAAAATGGACTTAAAAATGAACAAAACGAACAGAGCCTCAGACACCTAAGGGACTATAACAAAAGACCAGTCCATGCAACAACCTGGATGAAACTCCAGAAAATTATGTTGAATAAAAACAAAGATGAAAAACAAAGAACAACAACCCAATCTTGAAAGGGTATATACTGTATGACTCCAGTTACATAACATTATTGAAATTTTTAAAAAATTATAGAAATGAAGAACAGATTAGTGGTTGCCAGGGGTTAAGGATGGAGTTAAGATGGGAGAGAAGTAGATGTGGCTATAAAAGGGCAACATTAAGTGATCCTTCTGGTGCTAGATGTTCTATGTTTTGACTTTATCAGTACCAGTATCCTTGTTGGTGTAATGTACTACAGTTTGCAGTTTCTTTGTGGGAGATTTTGCAAATATCCTTGTTGGTATAATGTACTACAGTTTGCAGTTTCTTTGGGGGAGACTTTGCCAGTATCCTTGATGGTATAATGTACCATAGTTTGCAATTTCTTTGGAGGAGACTGTGTACTCTTTCTGTAAGGAGTACACAGAATCTCTTGCTCTGTGTTATTTCTTACAATTACATGAAAAGCTTCAATTATGTCAAAATAAAATATTTTATAAAAAGTACATCTATCTATCATATATTCTTTATATAATACATTATTGTCTTGAGATGTGATTTCTTGGTGAGATTCTATGTATAATTTTAGACATTTTGAAATATGTTGATAAATTATTTTATAAATGTGGTCAACACATTCTAACCAGCATTGATAATTGTTTTCCCCACATTGTTTTCTTTCTAAACTTTGTTTTAATAAGTCTTAAGGTACTGTGACAGATTTTTGGTCAAGTTGATTTAAAAGTGTGGATCTTAGGGCTTCCCTAGTGGCGCAGTGGTTGAGAGTCCGCCTGCCGATGCAGGGGACAAGGGTTTGTGCCCCGCTCGGGGAGGATCCCACATGCCGTGGAGTGGCTGGGCCCGTGAGCCATGGCTGCTGAGCCTGCGCGTCCGGAGCCTGTGCTCCACAACGGGAGAGGCCTCTCACAACAGTGAGAGGCCCACGTACCACACACACAAAAAAAGTGTGGATTTTAAAAACTAATAATTTAAAACTCACACATACACACACGGAGAAAGACAAAACAAATGGCCCACAAAACACCGCTTTTCTTCTGATGCTTTTACTCTGCATTTTTATCCCTAGGAAACTTAAATGGCCAAATGAAACTAATGTGGAACCAATCTTCCACTAGTTGATTAAAACTGGTGGGGAGAGGGAGGTGGGTGTTGTTCATTTCACTTTCATGAGCTTTCTGGGCCAACCTGGTGACCTTGCCAGTTCCAGCAGCCTTCTTGTCCACTACCTTGATGATATCCACAGCAACCATCTGTCTCATACCACAAACAGTAAAATGAACCAGAGAATCCAGGAACCATATGAATGATGGAAGTATCATCAGATTTCAATAGTTTGGGGCCCCTTTCCAGAGTAATCTCCTTTAGCTCAGCAACTTGCCAGCAATGTGGGCATTATGACAATCCGGCACAGTTGTATAGCCACCACTAATTTAGCCTGGATGGTTTAGGATGCTCATCAGAGTAGTAAAGACAGCTGCTTCCCTTGGTGAGTCCTTTTCACTGTCACCAGCCATGCTGCTGTGGAGAACATCGTTCACAGACATGCTCTTAACAGTTGTCTTAGTCTGTTCAGGCTGCTATAACAGAGTACTGTAGACTGAACAGAAATTTCTCTCTCAATATTTTAGAGGCTGGGAAGTCCAAAATTAAAGAACTACAAGTTTCATGTCTGGTTAATGTCTGCTTCCTGGTTCATAGATGGCCATTTTCTCTCTGTGTCCTCACATGGCGCAAGGGGTAAGGGAGCTCTCTGATGTCACTTTTGTAGGGCACTATTCCCATCCATGAGGGCTCCACCCTAATCACCTCCCAAAAATCCCACCTCCAAATACCATCACATTGCGGATTAGGTTTCAGCATATGAATTTTGGGGAGACACATCCAGTTTACGGCAACAGTAGAGCCCACATTGTAACCAAAAAGAGCTATGTTCAACCAGTGCTGGATGGTGCATTTCCACAGACTTTACTGCAGTCATACATTAGATGAAAATGGATTTTCATTGTTAATTAGATTTGAATTTTAAAATTATTAATGAGATATATTTATTATATTTATATTTTATTTATGTACATGTATCACATACTTTATTTAGATTTTCATATATTTGTTTACCTTTTAAGTAAATTAAATATGCAAGCCCTATTCAACCTGTGTTTGGAGTTTTATTGTTATAGTTATCAACTCATATGAGCTATAATTTTTTAAGGATTTTTATTTCTTAACAATAACTTTGTAAATATTTCTTCCCTGTTTTTGTTCATCTTGTGATTCTGTTCTTTTTTTTTTTTTTTAAGTAGGTGTTTTTTTTTTTTTTTTTTTTTTTAAGTAGGTGTTTTTTTTTTGTTTTTGTTTTTTTCTTTTTTGCAGTACTCGGGCCTCTCACTGTTGTGGCCTCTCCCCTTGCGGAGCACAGGCTCCGGACGCGCACACTCAGCGGCCATGGCTCACGGGCCCAGCCGCTCCGCAGCACGTGGGATCCTCCCAGACCGAGGAACGAACCCGCGTCCCCTGCATCGGCAGGCGGACTCCCAACCGCTGCGCCACCAGGGAAGCCCTAAGTAGGTGTTTTTGATGCAGAGAGATTTAAAAGACCTGGGTTCAAAACAGTTTATTATTTCCTTTGTGATTTCTTCCATCAATCTGACAAATAGAAAGTCTTCACCTATGCTACTATATGACAAATATTTAATTATGTTTTATTTGAAGGCTTTACAGGTTTTTAAAAAATCTGACATTTTAATCCATCTAGAATTCCTTTAGATAAAAGGTGGAGATATCAAATGATACTTTTTTATGAGAGCTAGGCAAAAAGTTATTTGCTTCCTGAACAGTTTGTAAGGTCATATATACTCTTCTAAATTACAAAAACAGTGAGATCTATTTCAGCATTTGTTTCCTCTATTGTAGGTATGTAAGACTGTAGTATCATATTTTCAAAATTCCCCTATATATGTAAGTTTAGATACCTGGTAATGTTTGTCTTCCTGTCTTCTCTCTAAAAAAAGCTTTATTTTTCACATTTTCTTTACCATTCTTGTTTGCTCATTAAGTGTTTTAAGAAGACTAGATTAGCATCATAATATGAATTTAAATTTAAATTTTGTATGTATAAAAAAGTTTATATAACATACATAAGCATGAAAATTAATTGTCTACTTAAGAAAAATAGTTTCTTAAAACCTCATGAATCCTGATCACTCAGGGCAAGAGAAGATAAATCCCTGATAAATTTCTGAAGCATTTCTACATGTTTGGAATGTTCATTTTACTTAGGTAATTCTGACAATTTATATTGTATGCAGAAAAATGACCCTTTTACTGATTTTTAAGTTTATCTCGGTAAATTTTATATGGTGCTTTTAAAAATTATTCATGCACACTTTTTCTCTATTTTATTTCAAAATTCTAAAATATATTTTCTCCCTTTTAAATTAATTATATTTATGAAGGCTTTGGCTGAGTTCTTGAATTTTTCAAAAGAGTTAGTTTATGCTTCCATTTATAAAGTTTAATTACTATGAATTACTGCATTTGCTTCTTAATTCTTATATTTAATACTTTAGTCATAGTTTATAAATGAATAGGTTATATATAATGTATATGCAATATAAATATGTAAAATATATAATTATTTCTAATTTACTAAATTGTGTCCTTAATCTATTAAGATAAATGTTTCACTTATAAATTAAATACTATTTACACGTTATATATAGAAATTAAACACTTTTTCTCAATTTTAATACTCAATATCTAATTTATTAAGTTGAATAAAGACCAAGGACTGACCTTTGAGTGAAATTTGGATAAATGTTATAACTTTTGATGCTCTGAGTTTAGTACATATCCAAGGGTTTTAATGTATTTTTGGAGTGCATGACTTTCTCTTTGACATGGTAGTTACTTGAGAATTTCTTTTAACAGTCAGCCAGTGTGATTGTTTGTTTACTTCTCTTTTTAATTTCTAATACTAATACTTTGTGGTCTGGGAATGACTACTTTTTAAACAATTGGTGGTGGTTTTCCTAGTGGCAAAGTATATTTACCATATTTTTTTAAATATTCCAAGACTACTTCAAATGTTGAATACTCTCTATATATGTGTATGTATGACATACATAGATAGATATGCAAAAATACAATTTTAATATAGGGAGGAATAACATGTTAAGTTATATTTTTGTGCTTTATTCATTGTTAATTGCTAAAGTGATAAGCTTATAGAAAATAAATCATGGAAACTATAAATTAAAGACTACAAACTTCTTGAGAACTTGTTCAGTGTGAAAGGGACCTTTTATAATATTTCTATTTATTATTGTAAGAACCTGGAGTCACATTTAAGAATGATTAGTATTGAGAATTGTTTTCTGCTAAAAGTTGACATTAGTAATGATACAAATATAGAATACAAGAGAACTAAACTGTTCCTTTTAGTTAAAAACATTATATGTCTTTTAAATTAATTTTTTAAAAAATAAGTTTATTTGTGCAGTTCCAATGCACATGAATAAATACAATTTCTCCCACTGAAATGTGGGATTTCCTTTTGTTTGGCAGAGGTGTCCTATCACTCAATGTTTTTTTCCCCAAATGCAATAGTTTGACTATTTCCCAGAAGGACATTTCCTTTAATTTCCTTTTGGATTATCTAGCTCTCTGGGTTTAAATTTAAAGTTTAAAAGAACCATTTGATTTTAATAACTTTTACATGTAGTGCTCCATTGAATTTGGACTTTAGCACATAGAACTACTTTTCCATAAGGTGTTTTCTAGTAAATCCCTGTGTGTAAAAGCAAGATAAACACACATCACTGAGTTTCTTATTGCAATTAAATTATTGGAATTTTACATTTGAATATGTTTTGAGTGTTGAAAAGCATGAAGAGCCTGTTTTCTTATGTTGGTCATGGACACTTTTCTGACACTTAATAACTTGAAATAAGCCTGCCAATATTCTTAAATGTCTGAGAATATGAAAATGCAACATATTTAATATAGGGAAAACAAATTCAGTGAACTGCATTTGCTTGAGAGCAACCAAGATAAACTCGTCCACAGAATCCATTTTGTGAAGTCTAAATTCTCATTTAGTATACTATAATTTTTATTTTCCCATTAAGATATTTACTTTCTCACACATTTCTTTGTGTAATGTTTCACTTATTTTGCGCAAACCAAAGGACTAAATTTGCTCTCACTAGACTCTTCTTGCTAACGACCATTCATATACATTACTAAACATGAGCTATATGCACTGATACGAGTACTCTTGACAAATGTAGATTTTAGCATAAAGTGGGTATTTCATTTCTTCCTATATGTAGTCATTCATTTATTCAGTAAGTTAGCCCCTTATCCAAAAATTCACTTATACAGTTATTCAAAAATAGTATTCATTTGAGCAAACACTATCATGTTGACCTTGAAGAAAATGTTATGCCCAATTTCCCCCTTTGAGTGACCATAAATAGACAGTAGAAACTTCCAAATTGATGCACTTAGCATTATTGACTACATCTTTCTTAAAACATACATAGGGCCTTCCCTACAACCAATACTTTGCATGAAGCCAGACACTTCACTGACTCATTCTTACTGAAGTTTTCTGAGAATGTGGTGAGAGAGAAAGAGAGAGGAAGAGAAGTTATGTAGTAGGTACTTTTTATTGGTCACGTCATAGTTATGAGTAGGTATGTGACCAGTAAATCATCAAATGACCTTAGAATTCTATCCTCTGAGTGATATATTAAACTGAAGAAAATACTAAGAACAAATTACATGTTACTGTTTTTTATTGGGGGTGAAGAATATTAACAAAACATACTCTTTAAAATTATTTAAGGATAATAATTTTACAAGAAGAAATGAGAAGAGAGGTATTTATTTTTATAGTTATGATTTCTGTTAGGCAGGTACTATGCTAAATAACCCCTCAGAAAGATTGTATGTGGTAGGTGTTATATGTATTAAGAAAAATTAAGCTACACACCATAGCACATACAGCTAGTGTGGGATACTATTGGTCTCAAAATATGTGCCATTTTTGCTGATAGAGAATTAGTTCTATTCTTACTTTTTTTTTTTACTTAATTCCAGAGATACTTTAAATCTCTAATGCAAATAATTTAAGTGCTAACAAAAACTATATTTCTTAAAGAGACAAAACTAGCTCCTGTCTATTTTGAGAAGTAAATTAATTCTCTTTTATGATTGGTATATTTGTTGTTATTCTTACATTTAATGTAGAATTGGGTTGAGAATGATTTGGCATTGCACTAAAAGGTGGCACAACTTTTGATATACTTCATGAGAGTTAAGGTATTTTTGTTGTTGCTGTTGTTGTATTGTTATCCTAAATAGATCCCATTGCTTTTCTCCTCTGGCCTTTAAATCAAACAAATATTCACACAGTATCTTCCCTATGAGAGGGCCTGCACAAGGCACTCTGCTTTGCCTTTGAGGAATGTAAAAGTCAGTGCAGTTGTTGATATCAGGGCCTTAATGAAGGTACAAAAAAAAACTATGGACCAAGGAGAAGAGTAATTCTAACTTGTTTGATAGTATGGTCTCTTTTTTTTTTTTTTTTTTTTCAGGAAAGTGGCTGTAAATCAAATTTTGAAAAGATACACATTGGAAAGGCAAACATCAATGAATTAATATGTACATAGTTATTACTGTAATTTAGTTCCTGTTGATGATACCGACCTACATAACTGAAAAAAACAAAAGCATCAGATTTACAATTCCTGGGTACCTTAATTGGGAACTATTTGCATGGAAAAAAATAGAATCCTATTTACTTTAGCTTTAAATAAGAAACTATACGAGGAGTCTCACAAAATTTAGAGATTTAGAAAGTACCACTTGTCCCTGGTAGAGACTGGGAGCAGAAACTTGATAAACAAAAATAAATGCTACTGTGTCTTATTTTCTAGGATTTTAGGACCTACTGCCTTTTTTCCCCCAGAACTGGTTCAAATTTTTATTCATTTTTTTTCTAAAAGCTGTCCTTCTCTGTGGACCTCCAGCTCAATACTGATAAATTGGCATCTACTTTACAAATCCAAATTTCAAGAGGGAAAATATAGTGGACACAGCTTAGACTAGGAAACTATCCTTGGCTAACCATGTAATAGTCATGACTGGGAGCAGAGTCAGGTCATCTAGGGCTATCCTTTCCTGGCCATGGTGGTGAAAACTCTCTGTAAAAGGGTCATAAAGGACAGTAGTCATGGAGTCACTAGATTCAGAAAATGTAATCATTTTGTTCTGAACTGTCTAAATTGCATAGTCTGATTTATACCGTGATTTAGTTTGCATGGCACCTAAAATAATCTTGCTCATGAAATGTAATTTTTTAAACAATAATGGCACCTGCTGAATTTGACAAGTTTCTAAGATAATCAAAGCTGGGTCTTTGAGAGAAGAAATAGTTTCATCGGGTGTGCAAATAAAAAATAGTACAACAGATTTACAAAATAGCATAGGGGTAGAAAATATCAGTGAATCTATTGTGGTAATTCAAAGTATAGTGACAACAGCTGGAAGTAAACTGATATCTGGGCTTTTTCTCACATAAGCTTTCAGCTACTGTAGGACTTGGCAAAAATCAATATGGTTATATACCTAGTATCTTTCTCTTCTACTGCAGTACATACTGAAATCATTAGTGATCATGTTGTGTCCTATTTCCACTCATCTAAAAGCAAAACAAACAAGGCAAACTTTGATTTTCTAAGTTACAGCTTAAACACGAGGTTCTCACATTGGTCCTGTATCTGGATAATCAGATACCTCCACCCTCCTGCGATTTAAATCTTGTGAGTCAGAATTTAAAATGTGGTCATTGGTGTCCTCCTTTGTAATTAAAGACCGCTCAGACATTTAGGTTCCATACATAGAGGCTTAGGATGGATTTCTCATTTACTAGCCCTTTTCTTTTCCAAGTTGAAATGACTCTATTCACTGCTGACTCCATAGCTCTATTCCTTACCCTATATATCAAGGCTTGGGCATCCTTACAAACCATTTATCTAGCAGAGGTAATGAAATTGCTCAATTGTTAGTAAAGAATAAGAAGAGTAGCAGCTGGAACCTTATGGTTAGTCTAAGTAGTTTTATTTAATTTTAAGGCCTTAACCTGCCTTAGTCAAGGATAATTTAGCTGCAAAGAGCTGAAACCCACTGAAAGAAACTCAGTAAAAAGGGAAAGGGGGTATTATGTAAATATAGGAGAGTCTTAAAGGAATCCAAATAAAGGAAATGTAGCTAGCCTTTATAGCAATTGGATCTCTCTCCCTCTCCCATTCCCTCTCTCTTTTTTTAACAATAAAATATTTTAAATTAAGGTAATATACACTGTTTTTAAAGACTTAATGCTATTGCACACATAATAGACTATAGTAAAGTGTAAACACAACTTTTATATGCACTGAGAAACCAAAAATTTTGTGTGACTTGCTTTGTTGCAATGTTTGCTCTTCTATGGTGGTCTGGAACTGAACCCTCAATATCTCCAAGGGATACCTGTGTGCTGGGAAAGTTACTTAACTCTGTAGGCTCTGAAATAAGGATATTAATACCTACCCTATAGTGTGGTTTTGAAGATGAAGTCAGAAAACTATGAACTGAAAGTATATGCATGATAAACGATAGTGATTATTAATGCAATGGAGCAAGTTGCGCACAATATATGGCCATGGCTTCGACTTATTTTGTTTTTGTTAGTTCTTTTTCAACATGATATTATTAAAGCAATAAGCTAATATTTCAGCTTCTTGGTCCTACTCCTAGATTCTCTTTCCTCCTGTCATTCTTATTTTTATTTTGAATTTTTGTTTGATTCTTGTTGTCTTGATTTTGTCCTATTAATGCTAATATGCACACTGCAGTGAGTTCTTGCATTTTTGTTTGTAGTTTCTCAAAACTGTCCCATTTTGGAATAATGAATTATAAGATCACTCTAGTTATTAGAGGAATTGCCACAATTAGCTGTTTCTCAGTCTGAGTCATCATCCTCGACTGTACTTTCTTAGGATATGAGTAATTTCTTAAAAATAAGAGTTATCAAGGAATTGCAAGAAGCTTGTGCCTTGAATTAAGCTTTTTTTTTTTTTTTAGGACACTGTAAAGAAATAAAACCTCAGATTGTGAGATTCTGATACAGCGCTACCATTAAACAAACCATGGTCTCCCTTGAGTCCTACAGGTTCAGCTGAGAGAAATAACCCTGGTTTAATTGGAAGGTCTGAAGAATCCTGCTTTATACATTCTAGTTCAGAAGTTGATCCCCCTTAGACTTTCCTTATTTACCTGAATTCCCCAGAAGTCATAACATCAGAAAAGGGATGACAGCAAAGACTTAGGTTACCATAATAGTTTTCAAAAATGATTAGGAAGAGGCTAGGGTTGAAAAGAAGATTATAACATATGTAAAACTAACAAATTTTATCTTTTATGAATGCAGAAATTCTTGATAGTTCAGGCACCTGTGCAATCAAGATGCTGTGAAATTCCTTTTAACTGTCTTAATTTGGGTTTGATGCAGCCCATTTGTTTAAAATGTTAGTAACTTATGCACTAATTGCTTGTTTAAACCCACACTGACTGGCAAGTTTTCTGTTACAACTGAAAAAATATAGATCACCCTGAATATTTATGCATAGTTTGCCTCCGAGCGACACTTATGATTAACACAGACTTAATTTGTTAGTGAAATAAAATTTTAAAAATGTCTTCATGTGTTCTACTGAAATGATTAGCAGAGGTCATTAATCAAAGAAGTTCTTTTTGCTCTTAATTTTATGTCAGATGAATGAATAGACACACAAAAAGAGTATCTAGTCTTGGGCTTTCATTAAAAAGGCTTAATTTTTTAATGAGCCAGATAATTTCAGAGCTTAAGCTACTGTGATGAAGTTAGACATTTTTAAAAACTTCCTTAACACTTTAACTTCAAGAGGTTACATATGTTTCTGTCTTGCCAAATTCATTCTTTCATTTTAAAAACTATTTTGTGGGACTTTGTATATTTTTAAGGAATATAAATTTTTAACTCTACTTCATCATCCCTTGCAAATGATGGGGAAGGACATTAATTTCATGTTAAACAAACTGAAGCTTAAGTCATTTATCCTCAACAAACTAATGAAAGACAGGTTACAATCTGAAAAAATATCCAAACCTCATTTATGCAGCCCAAATTCTTAGCTCTCTGGATCAGGCCTTTGTTTACTATGAATTAGATTGTCTACTATGATCCTGAAATTAAAATTATAAGTTAAGTGATTTATAAGGCTTAACTTATTATGAATTTCACTCTATTTCCCAAATAACTATAGATTTTCTAGATTTTCTCCAATTATGTTTCAGTTTTCTAGCATTGTCTCCACTACTTCTTTCTCTGTTAGAACCTAGTGGTAGAGGCTAGAGGAATCCTCAACTCTGGAGATAACAATCATGTCCACAGGTGACATTTGCGGATCTCTGAAATTCTGAGAGCCTTTCTCCTTTTGCCATGATTTTAAAAATGAGATACTATCTTTTGGAAGCAAATGTTTCTTTGATTTATAAGACTTGGCTTGTGATCAAGTCAAGTAAGGGGGTTCAGAAATTTTCCTTTTAGAAATGTGAATCCATTAATAAGCAGGAAGGAGTAATCTTGCTCTTATAAACACTTAGAAGAATGGAGATTCATATTTAATTACAAAGGGATGACATATATTTTGTCTAGTGTTGTAGGAAAATGCAAAGAATGAAATGGAAATAGAACTAATACAGATGGGTCTTGAAAATATATTAGTTTTGGAAGTATTGTTCAGGAGAGAAAGTGATCTCATTTTAAATCACTTGCCTCAGTTTTATGCACAGAAGTGGACTTGAATATACACAGAAATGACAGAAAGATGATTCATCAGGGCATAAAGAAAGATGAATAAATATCACCTACCTTATGGCAATCAAACTATTTGTCCAGGAACTTTTCGTTCCTTTCATGTTGTGTATTTTCTTATAGATTCTCCCATATCTTAGCCCTGAAGCCAGTAATCGTTTTCATGTGTAAATTGTTAACTATCATTGTTATTTTTATTTAACACAGTTCAGTATTGACTTGTCAGTTTATTTACAGAGATTAATCTACTTTCTGAAAGCTAGTAATTGAGTTTTGAATCTATCAGTTTGAGAAAACAGACTATGAATTAGTGGTGAACACTAACTAGATAATATAGAACATTAGCTCCTGTCTGAAAAATATTGCCTGACATTTTTAAAGAAAACGTGAGTTGAAGAGAGGTCTTCTCTAGGACTGTCTTGTAGCCAGTTTCATCAGGCCTGATAATAGGGCTACATGTTTCCTTAATTAAAAAAACAACAAACAAAAAACTAGACATTGCTTGAAACATCATCACCAGCATTTAAAACCCTCGCCTTAATCAAGGAACTATGCTGAATATCAATAATACAAAGAGTTACATAATGCACACCTGGCTTTCTAGCAGACAGCAATTTAATTGAGGGGAGGTACAAATGGTTGATGTATGGATGATGCAACATGGCGTATGCTCATTGCTGAACAAAGAGAGGCTCTTGTTTATAGAAAGAGGAGTGGTCCTCAGAGACCTTGGGACAGTCATGGAAGATTTCAGAGAGAAGACAAACTTTCTTTACTTCAAAAAGAGAGGTGGGAGACAAAGAAGAGAGGAGGGGCTATGATGGAGGCAGGAAAGTGGCAGAGAGCAAGGAACTCTACCGAATTATTTTTTTCTTTTAAGTTTGGAGTGATTGGATCAGTTTAGCTGAAGTTTTATTAATTTTTTCTTTTACATTTTATAATGAAAGATGAAATAAATAATGTATTATATGTTATTTAACAGTACAAACATTTTGTTCTTACAAAAATGTATGTGATTGAGTAGTTTTAATTTGGTTCGAGATTTTGTGATGCAGATTTGAAGTTTAGATACTGTTTAGTTCATTGCATTGCTTTAACAGCTGTCATCACAAATATTTTCTTGCTAAGAAATGTACATACAGTGAAAGAACTTCAATATCAATTGAGCCTAATAAACCATGATACACACTTTCTAATGCCATCATCAACCATTCAGAGGTTATTGATAAAATGTGTGTGAGGGCTTCCCTGGTGGCGCAGTGGTTGAGAGTCCGCCTGCCGATGCGGGGGACACGGGTTCGTGCCCCGGTCCGGGAAGATCCCACATGCCACCGAGCGGCTAGGCCCGTGAGCCATGGCCGCTGAGCCTGAGTGTCCGGAGCCTGTGCTCTGCAACGGGAGAGGCCACAACAGTGAGAGGCCCGCGTACCACACACACACAAAAAAATAATGTGTGTGATGTATTTCCATCTACCCTGATGTTCAACTGCAAACTATTTCAAAAGTTGTTTCTTAATTGTCTCTTTAAAATGTAAGGGAAATTTTCTTCTTCACTGGAAAACTGTGCATTGTCCATTGCATACTCTTTCAAGTTATTTGATTCTGATTTAAGGGAGTTATTTTGCAGTTTCTTAAGTTGTAGATAACTGGTAGCAATGCAAAATAGTTCTTGTCTCTAGACATGCAATGTATTCTGTCTTGTGTTGGGACAGCCTTCCCATTTCCCCTCTTGGCATGGACAAAACACTTTTGCCTCTATTTGCCCATTCATTTCAGTGTTCCTGATCTATTAATGTGTTTGCTTTTTGTATTCTTCTTTGAACTGGTTGTAACATCTCACCAGTTTCCTCATTAATGTGTTAAAATATTAAACAGGGGGCTTCCCTGGTGGCACAGTGGTTGAGAGTCCACCTGCCGATGCAGGGGACGCGGGTTCGTGCCCTGGTCCGGGAAGATCCCACATGCCGTGTAGCTGCTGGGCCCGTGAGCCATGGCCCCTGAGCCTGCGCGTCCGGATCCTGTGCTCCGCCACGGGAGAGGCCACAACAGTGAGAGGACCGCATACCGCAAAAAAAAAAAAAAAAAAAAAAATAAAAAGGGAGGAAAGCCCGCGCGCAGCAACGAAGACAGAATGCAGCAAAAAAAAAAAAAAAAAAAAATTAAACAGGGATTTATTTTTATATGTGTGTAAGAATCATATTTTGACCTTTTCTTGAAAATTAGCCTTTAAAAAACAAATGGATCCAAAACCTCAGCACTTAATTTGGAAGATTGGAAAAGAAGTTAGAAAATCTGCTTTTCAAGTTTATCTATGCAGACACAATTGCTTTCAAAAATAAGACTTCCTTTGTCCAACAGAATCATATATCAATGGAAATAGTTCCAGTATTTTAAAAATGCTATTTCCATAGCATGAATTTATTCTATTAAAAACAATTGCATTTTCTCCCATCAATGAAATGTCAATTTCAATTGACATTTTTAAAGAAAACATGAGTTGAAGAGAGGTCTTCTCTAGGACTATCCTGTAACCAGTTTCATCAGGCTTGATAACAGGCCTGATGAAGCAGGTCTAAAACTGTGTTTTATGTTCGTTTTTGTTGTTTAAATATATACTAGGGAGCATTCTATTGATAGTTTTTCAATGGTAAAGACAATAGTAGTTAGGAACACCATTCTAGAGCCAAACTGGTTAGTTCATACCCTAGCTTAGATACTTAACCACTGTGTGACCTTGGTTCAGTTTTTTTACATCAATGTACCCTTCTCTTTGCTTGTAAAATGGCAAGAAAAAACTTCATATTTTATAGTATTGTTGTGAGGCTTAAAGGAGAATATATTTAAAGTATCTAAAACTATGCTTAACACATATGTATTATTTAGGTGTTTGAATTATTACATAATTCAAATCTTTGTAATACAAAGATTTGCAATACAAAGATAATACAAAATACAAATACAAATACAAATCTTTGTAAAATGTATTTATAAAGGTACCTTAAGAAGTTATAATGACATTGCATGTGAAATGTATAGCATAATTTCACATATATATTAAGTAGCTAATAATATATCATTGTTACTGTCATCAAGTTCATGAGATGATGTGTTGGCAGTAATGGTGAAAAGAAGAGGAAATACTAAAGATATTATTGTGAAAACATTTACATTTGGTGATCTTGAGAGAGGAAATGAGAAGAAATATAACTAAAATAAATAAGCTTGGGACTTCCCTGGTGGTCCAGTGGTTAAGACTATGTGCTTCCACTGCAGGGGGCATGGGTTTGATCCCTGGTTGGGGAACTAAAATCCCACATGCTGTGTGGCCAAAAAAGAAAAAAAGCTTATATTTAGTACTTTAAAATGTCACCCCTGTGTCTCCCTTCTTTTTCAGTTGGTCTGATTTGGGAAGGTCTTATTTCTTCTTTCACCATACAATTTTTGTACAGGGACATACTTTTATAATTTCAATTTTTAGTTATTTCTTGTTCATTTTTGTTTTCTTGTTGAAAAACGCAGGACCTTCTGCATTATAAATGCTGAAAAAATAGTTTGATGTTGAATAATGTTGATGTAGTTGAAGTCGTAGCTAGGGATTAATGTCAGGGAAAGTGTAATCAATTCATTTGTTTTATAAAGTTTTAATCTTATATTTAATATTAGATTTAGATTTACAGAAAAACTGCAAAGACAGTAAAGAGAGTTCTCACACACTACACCTAGTTTCCCTTATTATTAATATCTTACATTAGTGTGATTCTTTTGTTATAATTAATGAACTAATATTGATACATTATTGTTAACTAAAGTGCCTACATTATTCAGATTCTGTTAGTTTTTCTTAAAATTCTTTATCTGTTCTAGGATCCCATCCTGGAAATTATATTAAGTGGTCATGTATTAGGCTCTTCTTGGCTGTGACAACTTCTGTTTTTATGCTTTTTTGCTTTTATGTTTTATGGCTATGACTTTTTATTTATGTTTGACTTTGACACAGAGAGAGATATTGATCAGGTATTTTGTATAATATCCCCATATTGAGATTTATCTGATTTTTTTTTTTTTCATGATTAGGCTGGAGTAATGGGTTTTTAGGAGAAATATCACAGAAGTTAAGTGCCATTCTCATCACACCATGTGAAGGGTGTATACTATCAACTTGACTTAATGTCAACCTTGATCACCTGGCTGTGGTAGTGTTTATTAGGTTTCTCATTGTAAAGTTCCTTTTCCCTTTTTACATATTGTATTCTTTGGAATGAAGACACTATATGCAGCCCACTCTAAGGAGTGGGGAGTTATACTCAACTTCCTTGAGGGTGGAGTACCTATAAAAATTATTTGGAATTCTTCTGCATGAGAAATTTCTCTCTTTGCCCCATTTATCTACTTGTTCAATCATTTATTTATATCAGTATGAACCTATAGATATTTATTTCATGCTTTGGGTTATAATCCAATACTTCTTTATTTTGTTGCTCAAATTGATCCTGCTTTAGCCGTTGGGAACTTTTTTAGTTGGCTTTTATGTCCTTTGACATCCCCAATTACTAAAGACATTTTAATTTTTTTTTTTGAACACTTTCTAATACTACAAGATGCTTCAAATCCTAGAACAGCCATTACTCCAAGGAGCTGTGGTTCCTTTTATGGGAGAATGGTTTTAAAAATTGAAGTCTGGGTGCTAGGTGTATTTGTTACTACTGAAACCTGTATTTTTAATTTTGTTTTTAATTCAGATATTATTCTTTCCATTAAAATAAATTTATATTCACTAAGTTTTTGTAGTACCTACTTTCAGCTATTTCCCAGCTTTTCATTTATAGTGAGCATTTTCCTTTATGTCATCAAACATAATAACTTCCATAAAATCCTAGTCCACCAAGTCCAAAATGAGTCATCTTGTGGTTGGTCTCCATTAATTGTCTTTCTTTTGTGAAGAGGTCATATCTTTCTGGTTCTTCATATGTTGAGTAATTTTGTATTGAATTCTGGGCATTGCAAATGTTATATTGTGGAGATTTTAGACTATTTTATATTCTTCTAAAGAACATTGAATCTTTTATCTTAGCAATTACTTTGGTCAGATTCAGACTACCAATTCCATTTCTTGGGCAGCAACCCAAATCTCGGGTAAGTTATTTTTTCCTTAGTTGGAGTGTGTTTCACATGTGCATGATTCAGGGGTCAGCCAAAGATATGAGCAATACTAATCATTTGGGGCTACTCTTCCCTCACTTTCCATTGGCTCTGGTTGCCCTGAAATCTGTCCTCTGGTTCTTTAAGCTGGAAAGACTGTGAGCTTTCTATCAGAATTTTAGCTGCTCTATATAGTGTCATCTTTGGAATGCTTAAGGCTAAAAGCCATAAAAATGGATAATACACCCATATTGTTCTCTTTCTCTGAATATTAACTCCTCTCAAGAATTGACTTGCCTTATGTTTTACTCTCCAGTGCTGTCATTTCATTGTTTTTTCATAATTTTTCTACTTAATAGTTATCTGCAGGAGAAATGGGTCTGGTAGTAGCTTGCTTAGCCATATTGGAAGTGGATCCCCTTGATCACTTTAAATTCTTCTTTTGATTTTTTTAATTTTTTAAAATTTTGTTTTGTTTTCACCTGTTTGTTTAGTACCACCTAGATGAATTTCCATAGCAAATTTGCTAAACCATCATGTGGTTAGAAATCTTAATATTGAGTCCCATATATGTCCCCTACTCAGCACCAAGTGTAAGCCAGGAAATTTCCCCTGCAGTGGTTTAACAAACTGGATTTCTCTCTAGTTCTACCCATATATCATGTGTGCATTTCTTTGGAATTCCAGCTTTTAGCAGGGAGAGGTTGACTTTGTAGGGAGTGTCTCCTGCAGATTTTCTAACTTGGGTAACCCTGGAATTTTTCTCCTATTCCTTAGGCCCTGTGAAGCACAGAAATCAAAGGCAAATTTCATCTGAATGAAAAGGCCAGCTTTAGTGATCTTTTTACTCCTAGTTTCCTGCCTTTTGTTCATTTTGGAGCTTTAAGTATTATTCACTTCCTGTCTTGCTAATTTTTTTTTTTTGTGGTACGCGGGCCTCTCACTGCTGTGGCCTCTCCCGTTGAGGAGCACAGGCTCCGGACACGCAGGCTCAGCGGCCATGGCTCACCAGCCTAGCCGCTCCGCAGCATGTGGTATCTTCCCGGACCGGGGCATGAGCCCGTGTCCCCTGCATCGGCAGGCGGACTCTCAACCACTGCGCCACCAGGGAAGCCCGCTAATACTTTTAAACAGGTATAGTTTAACTAATTTTTTAGTTGTTTATAGTCAGATGAATAGTATGGGATCAGTCAGGACACCTAACTGGCCATGCCACCACAAAGAGAGGACTCTTCAATGTATGATTCCTGCTACTTCAGCAAATTCTGCCCTTGATAGTTTATTTTCCCCCTCGTATCAGACATATGCATCCAGTTGTTATTGCAGATTACAATATGACTATTGTGAAAATTGTGTATTACTGTATATAGAATCATAACATGAAGTTACCACTGATAATAGCTAGTAGGAGCTTAGATTCCTAACATCCTACTAATATCACTAAGATAATAATAAATAACACTTACATAACTCATGTGTCATCTGCTAGAATAATGTAAAGTAAATTAGGGCCTGGAGGAAACTACAAAGACTACCAAGACATAGTGAAGAGCGGAGACTGCTACCATGTCCTGCCTGCCGTCTGCTATACGTGGTGGGGTGTCACTCCAGAGCCTTTCTTCAGACGTGTAAGCTTCCCCATCCATTAAACCATTGATGTCTCTGTTGCTGACTCAGTCTCTTTCTTCAGCCTGGAAGCTGGGAAAGCACAGGCCTTGTCAGTCTAACAATTGGCGGAGCCAGCAGGGAGACTGAGGAAACTCAGGTGAGCGTGAGATGTCGGGAAATGCAGGACGAGGATCACAAAAGCTGTGGGAGCCATCCACCAGCATGTGGCGCCTGAAAGATGCAAACCCGTGCTGGCCATCCACTAACACATGGGGTTGCTTCACCTGCACCCTGCTCACATGACCGACCTTCCTATGAACTCGCCCCAGGCCCCAGCTGGTGATTGTTCTCATCGTAGGGGCGGTGAGGGGCGTGTCCCTCTACTGGTTTCTCTGGTAACTAATGAGCCCACCTGACATCAATTCGCCTATAACTGGTAACCTCCCCTTCCCCCCGGCGGGGGTCGAGACTGCCGCCATATCCTGCCCGCCCTCAGCAGCGCAGGATGGGGGTGTCACTCCAGGACCTTGCTTCAGACGTGTAAGTTCCCCATCCATTAAATCATAGATGTCTCTGTTGCTGAAAGAAAAAGACATAGTGAAGTTACATGTGAAGAGACCTGACTTCATTTGCAGCACAGGAGAATAACCTAAAAAAACTGTATATAAAATGGGTGTGCCATATAAATGTTTAAAGTATCAATAGTTTTAACACGGTTATGGTTAATGTTCTTTGGGGGAAATTTAACCGAATCTACAGCTTCTCATTTGTAAACAAACCAATACTTTAAGAAAATAACTTTATTAAGAGAGAATACAATTAGTATGAATTAAATATTTAACATTTATATACAGTGATATATCGGTTCTTCTAGGAATATGTATGTTGTACTGTTGAAACAAGACTCAATAGCAGTTAAAACAATAGTTTACAATGTCTTAGGGAAATAGAACACCGTGAAAAAAGGCATTCATAAAGTGAATAGCTTTTCATTGTGCCTTATATTACAACTATCTTTTTATGTCTAACGTTGGAAAGATAAATTACTTTGTTCTGGCAATAATTTGCCTCTTAAAAGCAACTGTATTTTATTAACCATAAACCATTAAATTATTAACTTGAGTAGTCTATGGTAAGGAGTGTAAATGCTTGGGTGACCAGCAGTAAGCTTTTAATCACTAGCCAGATATAGCAATGATTTCAGCCAGACTGGTATTTTAAAACTAGGGTTTTTCCATTGAAAATAGATGCCAAGATGCCCTGGGAAAAAAACGGTTGCCTCTTGGAAAATAGTATAAAAATGCACAAATAAGGCAGTTTTAAAGTTTTTTAAAGCTTTTAAAGTTTTAAATTCATGTCTTAAAAACATAGTTAATACAATGAGGAAAATAAAAAAATTTAACATATATTAACAGAAGTTTTGAAAAAAATGTTGCAGTTAATTGAATAAGATATCACAGAAGAAACCTCTGGAACAAATGGGCAATACTTGGTTAGCATATTCAAGGTGAGACTCATTCTTGAATTGGAGCTATTTCTTCAGCTACCCATATAAGGGGGGTCAGATATATCGCAGTACAAGTGTTAGCACCCCTCAGTGAGTTTTACGAGGAAGTTTCAGTTTTTCTGTTTCAGGTGTTTCTGGTTTAAATACCAACATGTATTCTCTGGCTAAACATGTTCTTTGACTCAGAACTTTGTAGCAACCACCACAGCTGTGCTGTTAGAGGAGTATATTTAAATTTATTTTCAATTCAGTTAGGCTTTGAAATCTAATTAAGTAATTATAATGCACATATGACGCTTTCCTCAGACTGGTGCTTTTCTAATCATGGGTTGAGCCTCTTTGCTTATGACCTGCTTCTCTCCTGATCCATATGCCTCAGGAGTCCTCAGTGATTGATTGCAGACCTTTGCACAATTCTGGGTTTTTTTAGTATGAAGTTATCACTGAGATTGTGTTGCTATCACATGTCATAATTATATTGCTGTATATGTATATTCTATATTCTACACATTCTATATTCTACACATTTGTGTGCTTTTGCTAGATTTGAATTCCTTCTTTCATGTCTCTTCCCCCCTTTCTTCTTTTATTCCTTCTCCCTTCCTTCTTTTCATGGTTCCTACCTTCCTTCCTTCCTGCCTCCATTTTTCCAATTAACGAATATTTATGCAGTCAACTCTATTAAAAACACCCCTTGGTGTTTTCAGGGGCTTCTTAATGCAAATAGCCCCTATGGCAGTAGGGTCTTTACTGTTTAAGAGTACCTATAACCATTCTGGCTGCCTAATTACTATGTTCAGGGGTCACCGTCATGTTCTGTGCAGCCTCTGACCAGAAATTACTTTCTCTGAATGCTGTGAGGAAGTATAAATCTAAGGCATGCCGGTAACCCTGTGTCTTTAGTGGGAGTCTTTAGCGGGAAAACCTTTCCAAGAGTGGCACTTGAAGGGCTACTATCTTAGGATACACAAATAGATTTTCTCTCCGTTTACCTTTAAAATAGCCCCGCCGCACCCCCGCCTTTATCTCCCTGACTCAGGACCACTGACTTTGCAATTACAGGCAATGTAGTTCCATTAGGAAATAGTTTAACTCTTTTATTCCCACAGATGTTAGTGAAAGTTGCATTTGACCAGAGGACAGATACAGTCGTATAATTCCGTAAAGAAAATCCATTAGCCACAATCTCAGTGTTGAGCCATAGAGTCAGCAAAACAAACTCTTCAGAACAAAATTGATGTCCTAAGTATCTGTACTGAATACAAAATAATTAGTAATAATGAGTGGCTGGTTCCCTAAGCTGTTGAAGATATCTGTTTTTTGTTTGTTTACTGTTAAACATTGTAAACATTTGCAAAGTTTAAAAATTAGTATATGCTGTCAAAACCTGGTTATTATGCTTTGCTTTGGTGAGTTTTCTTTACTACTGTAGATCACTATTGTCATGTCATTTTCATGGCATATATCAATTATCGAACATCTACTGCACAGTCAGTGTTGCACTGTATTAGGGTGCTTCTAATCGTTGTAATCTTTGTCTCCCCAGATCAAGCTAAATAATTTAATCAATTATTTTGATGACTCCAACTGAATCAAATGAAAAGATTTTTATCTTAGAAAAGTAGTGATCTGAGATGAAAGTGTCATTTTGGTGTAGTATATGTCTACATGGTTTCTTTAATTCTCCACTTCTTTTTGTGTGAATAGATATAATTAACAAAGCAGTCAAAATAATCATATCTTTGTCTGTAGTGATAGGTTCAACCTACCAAGTATGTAAATTTGTTCCTTTGTAAATGCTCTTGATCTATTGGTTACTTGATCTATTGTAATTAAGAAGTATTTAAAGGGAAATTTAGGCATCCATTTAGCAGTAATGTACAATAGGTATAAACTGTTAGAAAGAAGTGTTCCAAAATGAGGTGGTTGAAGAACTAAGGGATGTGAATTCCCTAATAAAAGAAAGTAAATATTATTTTGCCCCAAATATCTAGGTAGTTCAGTCACGAAGAGTGTTTAGTTAAATTAAATGAATTTATCCATTTTATGCAGCACTTCTCCAATCTCTCTCGTGCTGGCTTTCTCCTTCTTGTAAGTCTGCTATTTACTTCAAGAAAAATGAATAATGAAATGCCGAATCTATATCTAATATTAAAGTATGAAGACTTTTTTGTGACCTGAGGTCCATGTTTATTGTCATGCTTACATCTGAATATACTGAATGGTTGAGGAAAGATAAAGAAAATTACCATATTTATAAAACATATTCAGGATTGGCTGCTAATATTACTTTTTACAGCTTGTTTGCAAAGATCTCCTACGAAGTGTCCTTTCACTCACTCCCCTGCCTGTAGGTTTACCTTCTTCACACCTTCACTGTGAGAAGAGTCTTCATCAATTATATCCTTACCCACAAAAGCTAATTTTGATTCAAAATCTGTCTCTTTTCACAAAGTGGTACATTTGTCAGGTAGGATTCATTCAATTGAGAAAAAACGCTTGGTGCCCAAGAACTGCTGTATCACGTGCACACACGCACATAAGCACATGTGTACCTACTTAGGAAAATTAATTCTGAAAGACAACACCCTAATGGAAACTGGCTGGGCCATATGTACCTTAATACCTCCTCTTTTAACTAACAATAAAAGCAACCAAACAGAAGAAACATGCTAAAAACTGTAATAAATTTTAAATTCATTGACTTCATTAAGCTTTTAGGTAAAGCATCATTCTTTTACCTAGTCTCTTCTAATAGGAGGGCAAGGGAGATAGGTAAAATTTCATTCTTCCAGTTACACTTATTTTAAAAAGCTTTGTAATTCAAAGAAGAAAGCAATGAATAGTACTGCAAGAAATATTGGTCTAAGGGAAATTAAACTCACTGTACTTAAAAGTAAATTCTAGATGATCTCTAATGGTAAGACTCATAAAACATTAATATACAAAAATGTATTAATTTAAAAAGACCTTGAGAAGTTTCATAAACTCTTTAAATTATATTTAATAAATAAAGATGCCGTTCCTTACCTTCCTCTCCAAAACAATTGTGCCAGTTACTCCAGTATCTTAACTAATATATCTCTGATTTCAGAGAGATGTTTATATGCAGGGATTAATTAACTTAATGTCAAAGAGACCAGAATATTTTACTACCTGGCAAAAAGAAATTGCTGATAAAGATTTTTTATTTGACTAAGCTTTAGTCAGACTCCTGAACCTTCTTCTAGGCCCATCTGTATACTTCCTTGTAAAATCCAGTTTTAGCAAGACCCCCCCACCTCTGCCACCCTGTTTAATATCTGATCATGCTTGATATCTAGATATCTGATCAGGTTCCTCATCCTTCACTGTCCCCCAGGTGATGTCTGATCTCCCTGGACTGTCTGCAGCAGGAAAGTTATTAGGTTGTTTTAGCCAGACTCTCCCCTTACCCCTGATGTTTCCTCTTAGTAAATTTCCATCTATTGACACCCACCCTGCTCCTTGGCTGTACATTCCCACTTGCCGATCATGTATTCTGAGTTGAATCCAATCTCTCTTTCCCACTGCAGGATCCCATTGCAGTGGTCCCTACAGCCATTGCCATGACTCTTCTCGAATAAAGTCTGCTTTCTGGTTTTCAAGCGTCATGAATAATTTCTTTAACATTGCCACTTTATTTTCCTTACTATACCTGTTTAAATTCAATTTGCTGCTTCTGTGTCAAGCATGAGTTGCTTAAAGCTTGTTTGTGTATTTTTTTAAAATACTTGCAGTAGCAAAAAGGATTTCAATAAAATATAATTATGTTGTTTTTATACAAAAGTAAACCATTTTGCTGCCAAATTCTGCAACGTCATTTGTGTGTGTCTCTCTCTATATATATACACATATATGTATATATACATATACACACATATATAATGTGAAAACAAATGCCAGCACAATATTAAAACAGCAAACACTCTGTTTGCAAGCTGCTGGCAAATTCTTCAGAAAAGTGAGAATAGGGCATAGAATCCCCAGAAGTATTGATTATCCAAGCTTCACCTTAGATTTTAGTGTAGTGCCTGCAAGAACTGTTTAAGGAAAGTATGGAATTCATTGTTAAATCTAACATTTTGAGGCCCTAAATCAAATTGAAAGTAATTTTTTACATTGAAGAGCCCAAGAGATCCTTGCACATATGAAATGTTTGATAGAAGTTCCCACTTTTTGTTGATTTGGGGCATAGTAATAGTTAAGGCAAGGAAGAAGCCAGAGAGTATAGTATATGAAATTGTATTTTATCATTCCTAGCTCAGGGCTCTATACCAATGGCAACTAATGGGTGATTTATTTTTATTTTTATCGTAAAAATTACTTTTAAAGTAGCCCTAGTACATTGTACAAAATTTTAGAAGGATAAAATTAAGTATTTTTCCTATTTGCTGACCATTTAGTTTCCTACACCAAAAGGCAACTACTATTAACGGTTTCTTATGTCTTCATTATGTGTATACATGACATATATATGTATATATGAACACACACATATATACACACAAACACATATATCAGAATGTATAGGTTTTCATTTCATCAAACTAGTCTACATCTACATGCTCTTCAGCACCTTGCTTCATTCACTTAAAATATTGTTTAGAGATTTTTCTATAGCAGTACATATAAAGTGACATTTCTTTATGCCTTGTATTCCTTTATGTAAACGCTTCATAGAATGTTTCCTATTAATAGACATTTTTGTTTCTTCTAAACGTTTTTTTATTACCAAAAAAAAAACCTAATGATTTGACTTTTACATATATAATTGCTTTCCTATGTGGATGCACCAGTGGAATAATTTCCAGAAGTGAAATTAAAGGATCAATGTAAGAGTATTAATCTATTTAATGTTTTAATGTTACATCAATTTATAAACATATATAAGAATGCCCTGCATCTCCAACCACATAGTACATTATGAACCTTTTTGGATCTCCAACAATTTGCTTAATCAAAAAAAATCTCATTATAGATTTGTTACATTCCTTTATCAATGCCTTCAATCATATTTGCATATGTTTCAAGTTTATACATGATTAATAAAGTTAAGATTGTAACTTTTCACACCTTAGTGATAAAATATCAGCACAAATAGAATAATCTATACCTGCTGCATGGGGAGATGTTCTTGTAGTTATATTGTCTTTGTGTGGAATACTGATCTGGATGTTGGGATTGTGGTTCAACCACCATCTGCCTCTGAGTTCTGCCCCTGAGTCTCAGGAACTATGTGACACTGTACTCAAAAGTCACCCCATACTTGGGGCCCCAGGTTGATTGGTGACAGATGCTTTTTGCAGGAGTCAGTGCACACCCTGATTCACTTCTACTCTTGAAAGGTAGAACTGACAGTTTTCATAATGATACTGACATGGGTTCACTTTTATTTAAAAATGTTTTATTTTTAGTGCAATAGGAATAACAATAATTTCAAGCACTTTTTACCATGTCAGACATAACAGTGATGCACACCTTTCAAATTCTCTTGTTTGGATTTGCTGGCTGAAAGACCATCACAAAGTGATGATAATGAAAAACTCAGTAAAACTGCTTTTTTTTTTTAAATTTGTTTAGTAATTAGTCAACAATCAGAGCATATATTGAAAATAACTAACAACCACTAGGGCATGGGCATCACCATCAAGAGACACTGTTCCCAGCATTGAATAGAGTCTGAAGGCCATCCCACACTTGTTAGGAACCACTCATTTAGTTGTGGGGAGATCTAGGATGTCTAAGGTGAAAATGGTACCCAAAGTGAGGGTCGGTGGATTGGCACAGAAAAGCAGCCTGTTTTTTGTTTGTTTGTGTGTTTTTTAATATTTGTTGCTCTGGGTCTTAGTTGCGACATGCGAACTCTTAGTTGCGACTTGCATGTGGGATCTAGTTCCCTAACCAGGGATCGAACCCAGGGCCCCTGCATTAGGAGTGTGAAGTCTTAACCACTGCACCACCAGGGAAGTCCCAAAAGCAGCCTATTTTAAATCTCAAAACCATTTCAATAATTGTAAAATCTGCTTGATATGGATCAGCTGAAAACAAATCCTACTTATTTTAGAACTCATTTTGGCTTGTTTTAAATCCAAAACATACTCTAGCTTTCTGATCAAAGTCAGAATCTCTTAAATTCTTTCTGACTTCCCCTATATGCTTGAGAAATTTAATTCAGTGAATGAATCCATCTATAGACTGATGAGTTGCGAATAAATATATGAGGAAGGAATTAACAGTACCTACCTGTGAATGCAGAACTTAGCATATACATTGCTCTCAAAAAATGTTTCATCAAATATGTATCTCTTGGTGGTATGTTTTCCCAATATGTGAAGGTACCATTTTCTGCCTCTTTAGTCATTCTCACTAACACCAAACAGAGTTTTTAAAAAAATCTAACAGGATTGAAAATAAATGTATAAAAGTATATGTGCTAAGGTATTATTGACATGTAAGTATTTTTTAAATGATCCATGTTAATTCCTAAATTAACACAGAGAAATTGTGCCTAACTGATTTATAATCAGGCAATAGTAATATGTGGTTAATAAAAAAATAAATACAGGAGAAACATACCAGATTCTCCTCTCTCAAGCTATGGAGCATGCATCCACTTTGCTTCCCTTGTGTGGAGTCTGGGTTAATCTACAGCTGAACTGAACACCTGTTTACCACTGAGTCAAGTAGTAATTGCTGGATGCTGTGCTGATAGTTTCTGGTTCATCACATTCTTAACATTATTTAAGCCAGATCAAACAGGTACATTGGATTTACTTACTGAAATTTTTAAATGTTCTCAAGGTGAGAAAAGAAAAAAAAATGATTGCAGAAACTTTTTCCTAATTTTTTCTTTATTGTCTTTTAGCCTTTAGAGTAGAAAAAAACTCTTGGTTATTATCAAGTAGTTTTTAAAATATTTGCAGGATAAATAATGAATGCTTATATGATTAAGATTTCTGAGGCATCAATTTCAGAAATCCTAAAATTGTGTTGAATACTTTTAACTCACAGTGGAACAGTCCCTAAAATATCACTGAGTCTCCATCAGAGTGTATATAACTATTTCCTTCAAGTTAGATGCTATTTTATTTCCTCACTCTTCTGCTACGTTACCCCCATATACACCCTTTTAAAATGTGGATGCAAGCAGCACTCAGGGATTGTGGATGTCTTACGATAAGGATAGCGTTTCATAGTCCATCAAAGAACAGTTAGCAGGGGCTTCCCTGGTGGCGCAGTGGTTGAGAGTCCGCCTGCCGATGCAGGGGACACGGGTTCGTGCCCCAGTCTGGGAAGATCCCACATGCCCCGGAGTGGCTGGGCCCGTAAGCCATGGCCGCTGAGCCTGTGCGTTCGGAGCCTGGGCTCCGCAACGGGAGAGGCCACAACAGTGAGAGGCCCACGTACTGCAAAAAGAACAGTTACCAAATACCTATGAAGGCCAATTTGCCAATTGGACTTTTCACTTACTGTAACTGCTTTACTTCTCAGTTTAGTACTCCTTATTAAAATACTGAGTGATGAAATTATTATATAAAATTCATTCATTGATTGGACATATTGATTGAATCAATACATTTATTGCTTGCTCACTGTAAGAAAAACATGTATAAAGTGAATCAAACTCAGTTTACCTTTCACAACCGACTTGGATGAAAATAACATATGCTGGATCTATCAGTAACATCCGGGGCAAGTAAAGGTATTATGTCTAGCAAACAGTTTCCTGCTCATTAAATGGCTGTTATTCTTATTTTCTCCTCCAGTCCAGATGGGCAGAATCTCCTTCAAGCTAGCATAGGGGAGCTGGGCATCCTGAGCCAGTGATTCTATAGACATAACCAATCTGAATTCAGACTTCATTTTACTTTGTACTGACTCAGATTCTGGTTCTCAATAGAAACTTCCACATTCTGATTTGCTATCTCATACCCATCTCCCTTAGCTTCCCTTTTCTGGTTTTCCTCCTGCATCTCAAGTTCAGGGACCATCAAATTCTGCTTCATATTTGGCATTTGAAATAGTATTTTCACTTGATTTAATGTCAGCTGCCATTACGGGGCTCTTTGTGGCTGATCCCCCTCATTTTCATTAGCAGCTTTTTTGCTGAGGTTCGTAGCCTCTAGCTACCCCCCAACTCTCTTGTTCGATGCCTACAGTAATTATGACTAAGTTAAACTTTGACCTCCAACAAAACGTAATCTTTCACTCTTTGTCATAGTGACACAGCCCAGCAAATGAGAATAAAATCTGTGAAGTCACAGAAAGAATGCTCCTAATTCTGTTCCTTATTTTGGTTCATCCTCTTTCTTTATTCACGTTAGTTGGGGAAATTTGTCTATTCTTCCTCTCAAAGGTCACAATCACCCTAAAATTTTAGCTATCAGTTATACAGTGTTCACTCTCAAACTGTTGCCACGTAAGACTGCCCCTCAACCAAGTTTCCAGTCTTGTAGCTCCCACTGAGTAATAAGTATTTCTTAAGATATCTAACAGATACACAAATTCAAATGCCTAGAACTGAATTGTTTTCCTTCATAACTGCCTCCATTTTTCTGCACTTTCTATTATGTATTTAGTAAAAAAGAGGAAAGAGAGAAGGAAGTGAATGAGAATAAACGTGATAAGGGGGAAAATGCTGAGATAGTAGCTTAGGTGACACAAAATTTAGGAGAAAAGACAAGGAAAGCAGTTTCCATAGAGTGACTTGAGAATTGATAGGCTGGTAGGTAAACGATTGAGTGGTGTCAAGAAAGCCAGAGGCGAAAAGTTACTTAATTTCAGTCAACATCTACACAGATGGTGGTAGGAGGATTCTCAGAAAAGCCCACTCCAACTTCAAATCAGACAATCCAGATAGTTCCATCTACAAAGGAGTAATATCTTTATGTACCTAGAACTGTTTTTCACTCATTCATTCTATGAGATAGATTACAATAGAAATTAGAGTCAGAATACTTATTTTTACTTACAGGCGGGACTAGTAGCTAAAGAAAAATAGCAGTAAGGTATTGGTTTACCTATGAATTTACTATAAAGCATTGCTGCAAAAGTAAAAACTTAAGAGAGTGGAACACTTTTCGTCCCTGAAATATTTCAGCCACCATCTTTCATAATTTGATCCCTCAAGCATTTATTCATTCCTACCTTTTTAAAAAGTCAAAATGATGAGGCATTTGCATAGCTTTTTGTCTCTCTGTCTAATTTTCCTCGTACTGTAATACTGAACATAGAAGTCCTCCTAAATAGGGTATTCCACAGGGGAAGAGTGGCAATGGAAGATTGGTTGAGCTTTGTTTATTTGTTTGTATATGTGACACTAGTAAGATTCCTGGGGATGGACAGCTCTGAGAAAAGCAATCACAATATGACTATAAACAAAAGCTTGAGATTTAAGCAAAGTACTGTAGAACAACTAGAAATAACCTTTTTGTATGTTCTCTTTATCTATAGCTTCATCTGTACCGTGTCAGGGACAAACTGAGGTCCCAGCTGCCTTTATTCATTTAATAAATTGTTATAGTTAATAGCTATTACTAATGCATTTCAGCCTTTTCACATTTAATAACAGCTCATTCCAATCAAAAATATAAAAACATGGTCTGAGTGGAGTGTGTGGGTGTCACAATGTAAATAGTAGATTGGAAACCTTATTGACTGTCATTCAATTTCTTTCCAGCAGAGCCCTTTTTTTTTTTTTTTTTTTTTTTTAGCTTTGGAAAATAAAATGGGAAGCATTTCTGTGTAATTTTAAGAAAGTTCTGTGTGGCATCATAGTCAATTGTCTCCTTTTTCATCTTTCCTCCTGTATATTTGTTCAGGTATAATTACAGATTCTTTGCAAAATTTCATTGTCAATCTTTATTAATTTCTAATGATAGGAATAAGGGGTTTGGGAACTGCGTTTCACATTTTATAGCTTTGGAGGGAGAATTGGCATGCCTTTGGTTCTGTGAATTCCTGACTACATTCCTCTCCAACTTACCCCCAAGGGGCAGTGAGAATAAAGTGGACTTTGTGGGAAGCTGAAGCTGAGTTCCAGTTCTTAACGCAATCATGGTTAGCTGTATTTGTGGGCATGACAGTTCTTGGTTGTACAACTCCAGAGAGAAAGAAGATAAATGAGGCTACAGCACCTGTGAGACATAGAGGCAAGGTTAGCCAAGAATTAAGAACCTCTTCTGAGAGTCACAGAAAGTTCTGCAAAATGGGCAAGAGCTAATATTCGAGGGGGCAGAGAAGACTGCAGGATGAGAAGTAAAAGTGAATGTGGTATTTTTAGGTTCCTGCTTCATGTGAACTCAAATACTGATAGTTAAGCTATAGGAAAAGAGCCAATCAGTAATTTAGTGTACACGTCTTGGCACTTGCTCTTGAACAATCACACAGTTGCCTCTTCAGTGTCTCTGGAAGTGCAGAAATTCTTGGCAGTGATTTAATAGCCAGTCTTTATGCATTTATATGTATTGTCACCGGTTACACTACTGTAGTTGCAATATTTTCCTATGAACTTTAAGGAAACAACTTTTCTATGGAAATGATCTATACAAATATTACTTTCTAATCTTAATTATTATAATTAGTAGGCTTTATTTTTAAAGCAATTTAGGTTAGCAAAATTGAGTAGAAAGCACAGAGAGTTCCCATATACCCCCATCCCAATGAATGCACAACCTCCCTCGCTATTAACCTCCTACACCGCAGTGATACATTTTTTACAATAAGTGAACTTATATTGATACATCATTATCACCCAAAGTCTATAGTTTACATTCGGGCTCACTCTTGGTGTTGTACAACTGCCGAATTGTCTTCCAATGTGGCTGCAATCCCACCAGAAAAGAGAAGTTCCTGTTGCTCTCGTTCATTGTACATCCTCATCAGCATTTGATGTCAGTGTTTTTAATTTTGGCCATTCTGATACATGAGTAGTGCCATCCCATGTTTGTTTAATTTCCAATTCCCTAATGATATATGATATGGAGCATCTTTTTATATGCTTACTTGCCATCTATATATCTTCTTTTGTGAGGTGTCTTTTCAGGTCTTTGCTCATTTTTTAATTGGATTGTTTATTTTCTTATTAAGTATTAAGAGTTCTTCGTATATTTTAGATAATACTCTTTTATCAGATGTGTCTTTTACAAACATTTCTCCCAGTCTGTGGCTTGTCTTTTCATTCTCTTGACAATGTCTCTTGCAGAAAAGAAAAAATTCATTTTAGTGAATTCCAGTTTTGTCAATTCTTTCTTTTATGGATGGTGCCTTTGGTATTGTATCTAAAAAGTCATCATCATACCCAAGGTCATCTAGGTTCCCTTCTGTGTTATCTTCTAGGAGTTTTATAATTTTGTGTTTTACATTTAGGTCTGTGATTCATTTTGAGTTAATTTTTGTGAAGAGTATAAAGTCTCTGTGTGAATTCTTTTTCTTTTTTGCATGTGGATGTCCAGTTGCACCAAGACCATTTGTTGAAAAGACAATCTTTGCTCAGGTGTATTGTCTTTGCTCCTTTGTCAGTGATCAGTTGACTATATTTATGTGAAATATTAAAATATTTATATTTCTGGGCTTCCCTGGTGGCGCAGTGGTTGAGAATCTGCCTGCCAATGCAGACAACACAGGTTCGAGCCCTGGTCTGGGAAAATCCCACATGCCATGGAGCAACTGGGCCCGTGAGCCACAATTACTGAGCCTGCGCGTCTGGAGCCTGTGCTCCGCAACAACAGAGGCCGCGATAGTGAGAGGCCTGCGCACCGCGATGAAGAGTGACCCCCACTTGCCACAACTAGAGAAAGCCCATGCACAGAAATGAAGACCCAACACAGCCATAAA
>NW_006792432.1:599643-745285 GCF_000442215.2 Lipotes vexillifer
TAAAAAAAAAAAAAAAAAAAAAAAAAATATTTATATTTCTGCTGGTCTACTTGTGCATTCTTTTGCAAGTACCACACTATCTTGATTACTCTAGCTTTATAGTAAGACTTAAAGGCAGGTAATGTCAGTGCTCAGACTTTGTTCTTCTTCAATATTAAGTTGGCTATTCTGGGTTTTGTGCTTCTCCATATAAACCTTCAAATCATTTTATCAATATTCATAAAATAACTCACTGAGATTTTGATTGGGATTGTGTTGCATCTACACATCAATTTGGGGAAGAATTAACATCTTGACAATAGTGAATCTTTCTATCCATGAACAGGGATTATCCATTTATTTAGCTCTCATGATATCTTTCATCAGAGTTTTATAGTGTTCCTCATACAGATTTTGTACATATTTTGTTAAATTAATACTTATTTCATTTTGGAGGGAGCTAATGTAAATTGTAACATGTTTTTTTTTTTTTAGCGGTACGCGGGCCTCTCACTGTTGTGGCCTCTACCGTCGCGGAGCACAGGCTCAGCAGCCACGGCCCACGGGCGCAGCCGCTCCACGGCATGTGGGATCCTCCCGGACCGGGGCACGAACCCGCATCCCCTGCATCGGCAGGCAGACTCTCAACCACTGTGCCACCAGGGAAGCCCTGTAACATGTTTTTAACGTCAAATTCCACTTGTTCATTCTTGGTATATAGGAAACCTAATCTTAAAAATTCTGAAATCTAAATTTTATGAGGTAAAATAATTATTTTACCAGGGTCTACATTATATATGAAAATTGATCACTTCCACATGTATATTGTTGCATGTCAAACTATGTTTAAAATAATAGGGCTTCCCTGGTGGCACAGTGGTTGAGAGTCCGCCTGCCGATGCAGGGGACACAGGTTCGTGCCCTGGTCTGGGAAGATCCCACGTGCCGCGGAGTGGCTGGGCCCGTGAGCCATGGCTGCTGGGCCTGTGCGTCCGGAGCCTGTGCTCCGCAACGGGAGAGGCCACAACAGTGAGAGGCCCATGTACTGCAAAAAATAATAATAATAATAATAATTTCACCAAGAATCCAGCTTACTATTAAGGACAGTTGTCTCACATGTTAGAAAGTTGTCTAGGCAGAGCAATGACTTTGGATTGAAGAGACCAGGAGTGAAAAGGAAGGAAAGGAGCTGGGGCCCTATCCCAGTAGGTTACAAAATGGATTTTGGGGGGACTTCCTGGACCAGGGCACGAACCTGTGTCCTCTCATCGGCAGGCGGACTCTCAACCACTGCGCCACCAGGGAAGCCCTGAAGATATTCATTTTATGGATGACTCATTTTTATTATTAAATATCAAACATTAATTAACATTAAATAGTATCTATAAATATTATATTAAATATTTCACTAATTATTATTCAGTGTTTTATTATTACTGTCATGGCAAAGTGTTTAAGCTCTGAATTAGAGTCCCAGATTCACTACTTATTAACTATGTTACTTCTGATTCTCATTTTTGTCATCTGGAGTTAGAAGTAGATTCTTACCTTGTGGGTGTTATGTAAGGATTGAATGAAGTAAAGTATGCTAAGATCTTAAAATTGTGCATGTAACCTAAAATGAGTTCAACAAAAATTAACTGCTTTACCACCACCATTACTACCACTAGTACTGCCACTGCTGTTGTTGCTACTACCACTGCTACTACTGCTACTATGTAGCCTAATGCAGGGAAATGAACTATGGAGGGAGGACCATGAGAAATGGCAGTGCTGTAACTAGATGTGTAACTTCAAGTGAGTCAAACCATTATTGGCCTCCTGGATGAACCAGGTGACATATAATTTTTGTTCACCCTAAAAGTATATAAATATCTATGAGAAAATGTTATTAGGTTAATTATTGGGGAAAATAGTATATTAGCATGAGAAGTAAATTACAATACAAAGAAAATATTTGTTGCTAAAATTTGAATTTCAGTTAGTTATGTAGAAGGCAAAGAGAAACAAATACATAATAATGAGCTAGGGATCAGTTTTTAAAGTGCAAAGAAATCAGAAGGTTTTTTTTGAGTCCATAACTTTCTTGAGTCATCCTTCAATCACTTTGAATTGTTTTCTGTGATTTATTATTTTTATTACTTAGACCTTAAATTATCTCACCTGACATCTATGTTTAAATTTTTCTAGTCAACTATTTTTTCTTTAAAAAAAGAAGCAGAGTGATTCAATCAGATGTTGTTGGATTTTGAATATAGTATGGTGATAATTTTCAACTGAAGCGCTAAATATCCTAAATTTCCGACAATAGGAAAAGAGCTCAATAAATTATAATGCATCCACTGGAAGAAATTCTGCACAGCCATTTGGAGTAATAATGACCAAGTAGGCAGAGCTGCCTGGAAAAATGTATCTGACATGTTGACTTCATGTTAAGTGAAAACAAGCAGAATATAAAAGTATATGTGTTATCATACAGAATTGCACACAAATAGAAAGGAGTATGCCAAAATATTAATAGTGGTTATGGTGGACTGTTGATTTTATAATGAGTAGTATTTCTCCCTATAGATAACGGGCACAATCTAATACATTGTTTTGCTGAATATAAAAAAGTGAATAAAAAGTGAATGTTTAAAAAGAAACAAAAAACTGAGAAATTTTAATATAAATAGTGAAAAAATCACTTTTAATGCTTAGGAGACTTTGGTTTTAGACTCAGTTTTATTTCTAATTAACTGTTTGGCCTTAGAAAACCCACTTTACCGCTCAGAGCCTTCTTGGATGCACATTGCCTCATTTACAAAGTAAGTGGTTTAGAGTGAGGTTTCTTCCATCATTGACACTACATGAGGCTATGAATATCATTTGCTATAATTTTATTACAGCCACATGCTAATATGCCTACCACATAGGTACTAATTAAATGAACCATACTGATGCTGCCAACACAGGTTTAAATTGCAACTTTATATTTTATAGTGAATTAATAATGGCAATTTTTTTTTTACATCTTTATTGGAGTATAAATGCTTTACAGTGTTGTGTTAGTTTCTGCTGTACAACACACTGAATCAGCTGTATGCATACATATATCCCCATATCCCCTGCCTCTTGAACCTTCCTCCCACGCTCCATATCCCACCCCTCTAGATCATCACAAAGCATCAAGCAGTTCTCGTGCTATGCACAGCAGCTTCCCACTAGCCATCCATTTTACATTTGGTAGTGTACATATGTCAGGGCTACTCTCTCACTTCATCCCATCTTCCCCTTCTCCCACCCCGTGCCCTCAAGTCCATTCTCTAAGTCTGTGTCTTTATTCCTGCCCTGCTTTTTAAAATTCCATGTGTATGTGCTAGCATGCAGTATTTGTTTTTCTCTTTCTGACTTACTTCACTCTTTATGACAGATTCTAGGTCCATCCACCTCACTACAGATAACTCAATTTTGTTCCTTTTTTGTTGCTGAGTAATATTCCATTATATATATATGTGCCACATCTCCTTTATCCATTCATCTGTCAGTGGACATTTAGATTGCTTCCATGTCCTGGCTATTGTAAATAGTGCTGCAGTGAATATTGGGGTACATGTCTCTTTTGAATTATGGTTTCCTCAGGGTATATGCACAATAGTGAGTTTGCTGGGTCATATGGCAGTTCTATTTTTAGTTTTGTAAGGAACTTCTGTACTGTTCTCCATAGTGGCTGTATCAATTTACATTCCTACCAACAGTGCAAGAGGGTTCTCTTTTCTCCACACTCTCTCCAGCATTTATTGTTTGTAGACTTTTTGATGATGGCCATTCTGATGGTGTGAGGTGATACCTCATTGGGATTTTGATTTGCATTTATTTAATGATTAGTGATGTTGAGCATCTTTTCACATATTCGTAGGCAATCTGTATGTCTTTAGAGAAATGTCTGTTTAGGTCTGCCATCCTTTTTTGCATTGGATTGTTTGTGATATTGAGCTGTATGAGCTGCTTATATATTTTGGAGATTAATCGTTTGTCAGTTGCTTCATCTGAAAATATTTTCTCCCATTCTCAGTGTTGTCTTTTGGTCTTGTTTATGGTTTCCTTTGCTGTGCAAAAGTTTTTAAGTTTCATTAGGTCCCATTTGTTTATTTTTGTTTTTATTTCCATTTCTCTAGGAGGTGGGTCAAAAAGGATCTTGCTGTGATTAATGTCATAGAGTGTTCTGCCTATGTTTTCCTCTAAGGGTTTTATAGTGTCTGGCTTTACATTTAGTTCTTTAAACCATTTTGAGTTTATTTTTGTGTATGGTGTTAGGAAGTGTTCTAATTTCATTTTTTACATGTAGCTGTCCAGTTTTCCCAGCACCACTTATTGAAGAAGCTGTCTTTTCTCCATTCTATATTCTTGATTCCTTTATCAAAGATAAGGTGACCATATGTATGTGGGTTTATCTCTGGGCTTTCTATCCTGTTCCTTTGATCTATATTTCTGTTTTTGTGCCAGTACCATACTGTCTTGATTACTATAACTTTGTAGTATAGTCTGAAGTCAGGGAGGCTGATTCCTCCAGATCCATTTTTTTCCCCTCAAGATTGCTTTGGCTATTCAGGGTCTTTTGTGTTTCCACACAAATTGTAACATTGCTTGTTCTAGTTCTGTGAAAAATGCTTTTGGTAGTTTGATAGGGATTGCATGGAATCTGTAGATAGCTTTGGGTAGTATAGTCATTTTCACAATATTGAATCTTCCAATCCAGGAGCATGGTATACCTCTCCATCTGTTTATGTTATCTTTGATTTCTTTTATCAGTGTTTTATAGTTTTCTGAGTATAGGTCTTTTGCCTCCTTAGGTAGGTTTATTCCTAGGTATTTTATTCTTTTTGTTGTGATGGTAAATGGGATTGTTTCCTTAATTTCTCTTTCTGATCTTTCATTGTAAGTGTATAGGAATGCAAGAGGTTTCTGTACATTAATTTTGTATTCTGCAACCTTACCAAATTCAGTGGTTAGTTCTAGTAGTTTTCTGGCGGCATCTTTAGGATTTCCTATGTATAGTATCATGTCACTGGCAAACAGTGACAGTTTTACTTCTTCTTCTCCAATTTGGATTCCTTTTGTTTCTTTTTCTTCTTTGCTTGCCTTGGCTAGGACTTCCAAAATTATGTTGAATAATAGTGGTGAGAGTGGACATCCTTGTCTTGTTCCTGATCTTAGAGGAAATGCTTTCAGTTTTTCACCATTGAGAATGATACTTGCTGTGGGTTTGTTGTACATGGCTTTTATTATGTTGAGGTAGGTTCCCTCCATGTCCACTTTCTGGAGAGTTTTTATCATAAATCGGTGTTGAATTTTGTCAAAAGCTTTCTCTGCATCTATTGAGATGATCATATGGTTTTACTCCTTCAATTTGTTAATATGGTGTACCACATTGACTGCTTTGTGTATATTGAAGAATCCTTGCATCCCTGGGATAAATCCCACTTGATCATGATGTATGATCTTTTTAATGTGTTGTTGGATTCTGTTTGCTAGTATTTTGTTGAGGATTTTTGCATCTATGTTCATCAAGTATATTGGTCAATAATTTTCTTTTTTGTGATATCTTTGTCTGGTTTTGGTATCAGGGTGCTGGTGGCCTTGTAGAATGAGTTTGGGCTGTTCCTCCCTCCACAGTTTTTTGGAATAGTTTGAGAAGTGTAGTTATTAAGTATTCTCTAAATGTTTCCTAGGATTTCCCTGTGAAGCCATCTGGTCCTGGACTATTGTTTGTTGGAATCTTTTTAATTACAGTTTCAATTTCATTACCTGTGATTGGTCTGTTTGTATTTTCTGATTTTTCCTGGTTTAATCTTGGATAGTAGTATCTTTCCAAGAAGTTGTCCATTTCTTTCGGGTTGTCCATTTTATTGGCATAGAGTTGCTTGTAGTAGTCTCTTATGATCTTCTGTATTTCTGCAGTGTCAGTTGTAATCTTTCCTTTTTCATTTCTCATTTTATTGATTTGAGTCCTCTCCCTCATTTTGCTTTTTGAGTCTTGCTAAAGGTTTATAAATTTTGTTTATCTTCTCAAAGAACCAACTTTAATCTTATTGATCTTTGCTATTGTTTTCTTCGTTTCTATTTCATTTATTTCTGCTGTGATCTTTATCACTTCTTTCCTTCTACTAACTTTGGGTTTTCTTTGTTCTTCTTTTTCTAGTTGCTTTAGATGTAAGGTTAGATATTTTATTTGAGATTTTTCTTGTTTCTTGAGATGAACTTGAATTGCTATGAACTTCCCTCTTAGAACTACTTTTGCTGCATCCCTTGGGTTTTGGATCATCGTGTTTTCATTGTCATTTGTTTCTGTGTATTTTTTTATTTCTTCTTTGATTTCTTCAGTGATCTCTTGGTTATTTAGCAGCACACTGTTTAGCCTCCATGTATTTGTGTTTTTTACAGTTTTTTTTTCTGTAATTGATTTCTAATCTCATAGTGTTGTGGTCAGAAAACATGCTTGATATGATTTCAATTTTCTTAAATTTTCCAAGGTTTAATTTGTGACCCAAGATGTGATCTGTTCCAGAGAATATTCTGTGCACTTGAGAGGAAAGTGTATTTTTCCACTTTTGGGTGGAATCTCCTAAAAATATCAATTAAGTCTATCTGGTCTATTGTGTCATTTAAAGCTTGTGTTTCCTTATTTATTTTCTGTCTGAATGATCTGTCGGTGTAAATGGGATGTTAAATTCCCCCACTATTATTGTGTTACTGTTGATTTCTCCTTTTATGGCAGTTAGCATTTGCCTTATGTATTGAGGTGCTCCTACGTTGGGTGCATAAATATTTATAATTGTTTTCTTCTTGGATTGATCCCTTGATCATTATGTAGTGTCCTCCTTTATATCTTGTAACAGTCTTTATTTTAAAGTCTATTTTATCTGATATGAGTATGGGTACTCCAGCTTTCTTGTGATTTCCATTTGCATAGAATATCTTTCTCCAGCCCCTCACTTTCAGTCTGTATGTGTCACTAGGTCTGAAGTGGGTTTCTTGTAGACAGCATATATAAGGGTCTTGTTTTTGTATCCCTTCAGCCACTCTGTGTCTTTTGGTTGGAGCATTTAATTCATTTACGTTCAAGGTGATTATCAATATGTATGTTCCTATTACCATTTTCTTAATTGATTTCGGTTTGTTTTTGTTGGTCTTTTTCTTCTCTTGTGTTTCCTGCTTAGAGAAGTTCCTTTAGCGTTTGTAGTAAAACTGGTTTGGTGGTGCTGAATTCTCATAGCTTTTGCTTGTCTGTAAAGCTTTTGGTTTCTCTGTCAAATCTGAATGAGATCCTTGCTGGGTAGAGTAATCTTGGTTGTAGGTTTTTCCCTTTCATCACTTTAAATATGCCCTGCCACTCCCTTGTGGCTTGCAGAGTTTCTGCTGAAAGATCAGCTGTTAACTTTATGGGGATTCCCTTGTGTGTTATTTGTTGCTTTTCCTTTGCTGCATTTAATATTTTTTCTTTGTATTTAATTTTTGATACTTTCATTAATATGTGTCTCAGTATTTCTCTTTTGGTTTATCCTGTATGGGACTCTGTGCTTCCTGGACTTGATTGACTGTATCCTTTCCCATGCTAGGGAAGTTTTCTACTATAATATCTTCAAACCTTTTCTTTTTCTCTTCTTCTGGGACCACTATAATTTGAATGTTGGTGCATTAAAAGGTGAGGGAAATCATATACAAAGATACCAAGTATTCCCAATCTAGCAGCTCACGTTTCCCAGGATTGAAATAACTACTTTTGAGTTACTTATAGTTAGGACATATCAGGGACCTGAGACATGGCCTCAATTAGGATTCCACAATATAAGTAAAAGCTTTCAGTTTTAGCCCTTCTAAAGTTTCTGTGGTTGAAATCAGAAGGGGCATCACAAACTCCTTGTTGCTAGCCTTCCCTCCAAGGAATAAATTAGAAAAAGATATTGCTCCTCTGAATTGGCAAATTAAAAACTAGAGGCCCTTCCTTGGAGCTGATACACACCCAAATATACTGCCTGATCATGGTGTAAGGGTCTGAACTATCCCTACAAGCCACCTGTTAAACTGCCTCATATGCTCACCAAATTGCTCCTTGAACCCACACTGACTGGTCTCAGCTCTGAGCTTTCTCCTTTCACAAAATTATTCTTGAAATGGGATTTTATTTTATTTTTCTTTAATCTAGATTTAAAGTCAATTCAGCAGTTTTATTGATTAGTGTTTTAGTAGTTTTCTTTTTATTATCAATCTTTTTCACCTTGAAATTTGTTTCTCCTCTCCTTTTATTAAAATGTAATTTTCATAAAGTATAACTTGTTTATTGTGTAGTCTGGTGAGCCAAGACTAATAAATTGTGTATCCACTACTACAGTCAGTTATATAACAATTCCTTCATCAGCAAAAAATTCCGCTGTGTCCTTTATAAGTCAATACCTTGCTTCATTTCTACCCCTGGCAACCACTGGTCTTTTCTTGTTTTTTTTGTTTTTTTTTTTTATATCCCTGTAGTCTTTTCCTTACAAGAGTGTTATAATAAATGAAATAATGCACCTTTGAGCCTAGTTTCTTTCATATAGTAAAATGCATTTGAAATCTATTCTAGTTGTTGCATGTGTCAATAGGTCATTCCATTTTAATTGATGAGTAGTATTCTCTTGTATGGGAGTACTTGAATTTGTTTATACATTTCCAAGTTGAGGGACGTTCTTGTTATTTCCAGAAATGGGCAATTATGAATAAAACTGTTATAAGAATTCACCTACAGGTGTTTTTGTGAACATAAGTTTTCATTTCAATTTCATTTCAAATAACTAGGACTGTGATTCCTAAGTCATATGCTAAGTGTATGTTAACCTTTATAAGAAACTGCCAAAGTGTTTTCCAAAGTAACAGCACTATTTTGCATTCCTAATAGCACTATATGAAAACTTAGTCAAGCCTTTTCATTTATTTCTCTTTTCTAAAGCATTGTAGTAAATGTGTACTGGAATCTCATTGTGATTTTAATTTGCATTTCCCTAGTGAGTAATATCTTCTCATGTGTCTGTCTGCCATCCCTATATCTTCCTTTGTGGAGTATTTGTTAAAATTTTTGCCAGTTTTTTGGTTATCTTCTTTTTGTTCAATTTTGTGAGTGATTTTCACATTTTGAATGTGAGTTCTTTATCAGATATATAATTGGTAAATATTTTCTCCCAGTATCTGGCTTTTCCTTCCATTTATTTGACAGTGTCTTTTAAAATGTAGTTCTTAATTTTGATGAAATCCAGTTTATCATTTTTTTATTTTACAAGTTGTGCTTTTAGTGTCATACCTAAGAAATCTTGGTCTAATTCAAGGTCACAAAGATTTCATGTTTTCTTCTAGTAGTATTTTATTTTACTTGTAGGTCTGTGATCCATTTTGACTTAGTTTTTATAGAGATTGTGGTGTATGGGTTGAGGTTTACTTTTTTCATATGTATATCCACTTGTCCCAGTACCATTTGTCAAAAAAATTATTCTCTATTGAATTGCTTTCATATCTCTTACTGAACATAAATTGACCATGTGTGGGTTGACTTCTGTTCCATTTATTTTTTCCATTCATTTTATTCTATTCTCCTTTTATCTATTTTTTCACTGATCCCACTTTGTTGTGATGACTGTAGCTTTATAGTAAGTCTTGAAATTAGGTGGTGTAAGTCCTCCTGCCTTTTGTGTTTTTCAAAACTGTTTTGGTTATTCTTGTTCCTTGGCCTTCCTGTATACATTTTAGAATAAGTCTGTAGATTTTTATAAAAAATCCTGATATTTTGGTAGATATTATGTTAAATCTATAAATCAGTTTAGGGGAGAACTGATATCTTAACAATATTGAATTTTCCAATCCAGGAACAATGTATATTTATAGATATATTTATTAAGGTTTGTTTTACTATAATCAGTGTTTTGTAGTGTTGGCATCTAAATATGACACATATTTTGTAAAAAAATATATTTAATGATTTTATTGTATGTAAAGTCATTTTTTTACTTAAAGTACCAAATATTTTTTTTTACTGCAGAAACATAAGTTTACCTTATATACTTATATCCTGAAATCTTATTAAGCTCATTTATCAATTTTAAAATCTTTTTTGTATATTAGTTGAGATTTCCTATGCAAAAAATCATGTTGTCTATAGTTTTATTTTTTTCTCCACTCTGTATGCCTTTTATTTATTTTTCATTCCTTTTTGCACTGGCTAGGGCCTCCAGCATCATGCTAAATAGAAATGGTGAGACTGGACATCCTTGCCTTGTTCCTAAAATAGAGGAAAGCATTCAGCCTTTCACCATTAAGTATGATGTAATTGTGGGACTTCATAGATAGACTTTATCACATTGAGGAATGAATGAATAATAATTTTTTTCTAGGAATACAACTTGGAATAAATCCAATTACATTTTTTCAGACTTGAGTATACTTGACTGTGTTGCATTCCGCTTGCCCTGTCTGTTCATTTTAGCCATCTTTAACATTTACGGTAATAAATACAGCCAAACTAATACCTCTTTAATATTAGTAATCAGGAAAATGGAAAAGAATATTTTTTTTCCTATGCTTTCAGCATGGTAACATCTTAATTGGAAACTGTGCTGTGTTAGTAGATAATCTGAGAGATATTTCTTCTAAACATATTTATTTGATATTTAATATTGTGATATGCAGAGGTTTTCTTTTCTTTACCCTGTGTCTAAATTTCAGTTTTAAAATATTGTTCTTTCACTTAAGCGCACATTTATAATTCCAGTATCATAGGCGAGACAGATAGTTGGTGTGTATAGTTGACTGATTTTTCATAATATTCTCTTAAACTATTGTTTCTTAATTGTCCAGTTTTATTGTTAAATCTCTTCTATGTGAATAGTTACATATCCATTACATTTTGGTAGTCTCTTGCTGATTATCATGGGGTCAATTCATTGTTAAGATTTTGATTGGTGATTAATTTTATTTCCTAAGTAGATGTTGCTCTTCTCTTCTCTGCTCCCACTATCATTTGATTTAAATATTGACAATATTTTGCATTGACTATAATGGTAGCCTTTTAACAGCTATGAATCTTGATTACGTCATATCTGTCATTAATATGATCTTAGATACAAAGCAAAATGTGAAAAGATCACTAATGAACTCAGGAAATAAGCAACTTATTAGCACAGTTTACGAAGTCTTTCATGATCTAACTCTTGAATACTTACCTGGCCACAACTTCCAATTTATATGCCAAAATATATTCCATATTCTGGACAAACTGGACAACATATTTTTCGTACGTAGCATTACATTTCTCACTTCTATAGCATTATTTTTGCTTTGCCTGGAATATCTACTCTTCATTTATTTGTGCACATCCTTTAAAACAATATTACCTTACACTTCAGTACTTCATGCATAGCTTTTTTATGTTACCATACAATATTTCAAAAATCTGTGTGTCATTTGTCACACCACACTGAAGACTTTTTGAGAGCTGCACTTTGTCCTATTTACCTTGTATTTTCAAAGCACAGATATATTCTTAGCCCATTATGAGTAGGCTTTTAATAAGTTCTTGTTGCATGTCCTAGGTTCAATAAGTACTCATGATTTTCTTCCAATTTTTTTAACACAGTTTCTTTTGAAATTTGTAGCTATAGGTTAGGAAGTAGAAAATCATATTTTCTGAGTCTCAGAATATTCTGAAAAAGTCAACAACAATATATTTTTCCTCCATGTTAACTCTTCTTAGAAATTGAAATTGAAAATATCATCTTCATGGACCACATGGCGTGTTTAATTTAGAGAGAAGTAAAGTTTCTCAAAAATTAGGGTTTTTGTTTTGTTTGGTTTTGGTTTTGGCTGTTTTTTCTTTAGACTGTGTTGTTGAATACCAGGAGTTTTCTTTTACTTTGTTTGCTCGGAACCACCTTTTGAGCCTATCTAAACCCATTAACTTCAAAGATATTTCAGTTTTGCATCAACTGGTAAAGATATGAAAGAAAATGAAAATGTAGTCACCAGACTTGAACCAGCATTCTCTGAACAAAATGGACTTTATGAATTCTGTCCAGTTTGCCTATTCCTCATTAGAAACTAAAGGATGCAAATTTATTTTCAAAGGAAAACATTACAGAGTTTTAACTGCACATGAATTAGTGACATGTGTTAAAGTTACACAAGGAACACAACACCCATCTTGTTCACTAGGTCCCCCTTGGTCACGTAGCACAGAAGACCTTTGTGGCATTTACCCAGCACATTTTGATCCTGACTTCTTGTGGCTGATGCAAAATGCAGATGTAGAACTCGGCTGTGTTTATAAATTAGGTAGCTGATCTTTAGTGCAAATAGAAATTGTTTTTATTAGCTTTGACTGTAATTGCTGTGAACTAGAAAATGTTTTCAATCCTGGAGAGATAAGCTCTTTCTTTCTGAAAGCCTGAAATCATTCCTTTAATTATTCTCATTTATATTTGCACACCTTGTTTATTTCTGCAATCATATTCAATGTTAGCTATCCAGTATTTTAAATAGAAAAAAATTAGGTTTGAGTAAAGTGTGGTACTTCATATTCTTACTGATTGTTGTGATATATCATTTTCTGTTTTTTTTATTTATACATGTAAGTGTTCTACAAGTATGTGTATTAAGATTAATGCAAATTTTTGCTAAGTAAATTATTTTCTATGACAAAGATTATTTTAGCAGGAACAAAGATCCTTGAGGAATTTATTATGATAGGACATAGAAGAGTATGTTTTATTATACTTCTTGTCAAATTGTGTTCTTTTAATGTAACAATTACTCTGTGTATAATTCTAAACTGTTTGACTACTTGCATACTTAACTTGAGCTTTGTCAAGTATGACCCCTACAATGGAGGGTGCTTTTTCCCCCAGAGTCAGCATATTGTCTAAATTTCTTCTGTCCCCCACTTCCTTCCTTCTTAGAAAGGACAAGCAGCAGAAATTGCAGTGCCCATAGATTCACAAACAGCTCCATATTTGTTCCTAATACCTTGCAGCTTCTGTGTTTACATCTGTATTGATGAGTGAGACAGAGAGGGAGAGAAAGAGTGAAACAGATGTATTTGAAAGTGGAAAGATTTTTCATTTGGAGATTCCTAGATCCAGTAACTGCTCTAGAATCACAGAGAAATAAATATAAGTTTAGCCACTTCAGTGGCTTTCTGAGAGATCTGTTCACTAATAGCACATGCTTATTTGTGTGTATGTTCAAGCAGCATGCTTAAAAGACCTCATGACCCGCCATTTCTTAGGATATTATAGACCAGTAATAGCTCTCATCCAAGGGGTTACTTGCAGTGTAATGATTTTTGCAGCCATATTTGGGACATCAGAAAAGGAGGAAAATGGGAAATGACTAGTGAAAATGGGAGTAAAACGGAATGAGGTATAACAAAATGGAGTAAATTATGCTTTCCATTGTACATCAAACATTGAGAGGGTAAGAAATGACAGTTTAAAAAGACAGTTGGAGGGGGGAACCAATTCTTGGATTTTATCCATGCTAATATACAAGTATTCAAAGTTTAAATGTACACTGGTGATGTTAAAAAAAATAGAACAACAAAAAATGCATTCATATGAAAATAACAGAAATATGTATTTAGTCTATGAAAATCACATAAGAAAGTAGCAGTGTCTCAGAATCTAATCTGATGGACATATTGCAAATATTTACTTTTTTTTCTTTAGCTATTAGTTGCCAAATGGCTTTCAAGATTGATGCCTGTAGTTATTGAGTGGACAGTTCTAAATCTGAAAGCCACAAGTCAGTGATAGTTCACTCTGCCAAAATGCAGAGCTTGGTATTGATGTGAATCATTCCTAACTTCTTGAACACTAAGTAAATATCTCACATGTATGTCCTCTGAATACCAAAGGTGACTTTCACGGGAAGCACAGCTAATGAGGAAGGCTTCACTGATCATATGGCATGTTGGGGCAGTGAAGGGTGGGCAGGATTCAGGAGTGACTGCTCTTCAGGTTAACACAAGAAAATGAGGAAAGCAGGCAAGTAAGAATAGAACAGAGAGAAAATAATGTATCATCAGAGAAATAGCATGTAGAGAGAAAAACAACTGTCAGGCAAATGTCTAGAGGATGTGGTGCTGGTGAGGGAGCCTGCCAATGGTGGAAAATGTAGCTAACAAATTAGTTGGGAACAGGTCATGTACAAAATTGTTTGCAATATGGTTAATGGTTATGGTTATTCAGGGTACTTGCCATTTCATTCCAATGCTTAAAACCTTTCAATCATTCCCCATGTGTCATTGGGTTAATATTATTTTTGAGTGCACACTACATGCCAGGTACAGTACTTGGTGCAAGAGTGAACAAAACAGAAAGAACTGAGTTCTGTGGTAGTATATCAGGGAAAATTCCTAGTGTAAGAATTTGAGAAGTCTGTTACTTTCCTATTGCTTCATAAGAATTACCACAAATTTAGCAGCTGAAAGCAACATAAATTTATTATCTCAATTTCCATTGATCAGAAGTTCAGACACAGGTTAATTGGATTCTGTGCTCAGGATATTATAAGACTGAAATCAGTATGTTGGCTGTCTCTGCAGTCTCTTTTAAAATTCAGAGTCCTTTTCCAAGCTCAATCAAATTGCTGACAGAATTCAGTTCCCTGTGGTTGTAGGACTGAGGTCTCCTGTGGCTCCTTGCAAAGGCAATTCACAATATGATGGCTTCTTTCCAGGCTAAGTAGAAGAACTTCTCTGACACTTCACCTCTTTTAAGGGGTATCTGGCTAAGTCACACCCACCCAGGATAAAATCCCTTTGTATTAATTATATCTCATCATATTTATAGTACTTACCCACATTCAACGAACGGTATTTAGAGTGTGGGTCATTGTGGATCATCTTTGGATTCTGCAGATCACAGCAAAGTGTCCCTGGGGAAGTGATATGAAACCTGAGACCTAAGAGATGTTAGAGTTATGCAGGCAAAGAATGGGAGTAGATTTATTGTAGCCTGAGAAGCATGTTTACAGCCTGGAGGTAGGAATGACCATAGGAAATCTAAGAAACCTGGAGAAGCTCAGCTTAGTTTTGGGAAAGAAATCTACATATCATAATAAAGTTTACAAAACCACATATGATGTAGCACCATAATGCATCTCCTGCCTCATTTATCACAACATCCAGGCTTGAACTCTATACTTGAGCTACACCAGATTTTATTCTTTTCTTTCATGCATTTATATTCATCTTAGTTTAGTTCTTCAAAGTACCATGCTCTCCCTTACCTTAGTTCTAGTATAACTTCTTAGCAGAAGAGTAACTAAACTGAGATAAGAAGAATGACTAAGAATTATCCTGGTGAAATGATGACCCTCCAAATACAGGTTAAGTGCCATTGTTCTGTACTCTTTTAGCACATTGTAATGCCATGTAATATCTATCATATATCATATTGCAACCATCCATTTTGCTTTGCCCTAACAAATGTAAGATCTGGGCTCACTATTATATCTTTATTGCCTAGCTCAATTATATCAAGTAAGAGATGCTGAATGAGGGTGATGGTGGTGATGATGATGATGATGATGATGATGATGATAATGATGACAACAGCAATGGTGACAAGAGGAATGAGAACAGAACTATGAACAAACTGTTAAGAAAGGATCAAATTATTTAGCATGAGGCACCATACAAATATGTGTTTACTTGCTTTAATCCATTTAGCAATAATATGAGTCAAGAGCAAAGCTCAGTCTTAATATTTTTGGCTATCAAAAACAGCTGTGTAATATATACACTACCAAATGTAAAATAGATAGCTAGTGGGAAGCAGCTGCATAGCACAGGGAGATCAGCTCGGTGCTTTGTGACCACCTAGAGGGGTGGGATAGGGAGGGTGGGAGGGAGATGCAAGAGGGAGGGGATACGGGGATATATGTACACATATAGCTGATTCACTTTGTTATACAGAAGCAACTAATACAACATTGTAAAGCAATTATATTCCAATAAAGATGTTAAAAAATGTACATGTATGTTGTGAAATGATTACAACATTCCAGGTAAATTTAAAAACAAAGCAAAACAAAACCAAAACACAGATGTGTATATGCTCAGAGCTGAGGAAAGAGTTATATGTGTGGGTAAATTCTAAAGTTGAAGGTCTGCTACATTTGGAATGTATTTAAATATGAAAATATTTTTTTCACTGATTTGTATTTAACCAATATCATGCATAGGTCTTTTATTGAAAGCAGCTAAAAAGCTAGAATTCTACTGAAGAGACACAATGCTTATACCTTGAGGTTGTGAATATAAGCATGATTAAGAACATATCATGGGCACCCCTTTTGGCTCAGTAAGCTTCACTTTTGGCTATGACAGTCAATGAATAGGACTTAACTTTCAGTTTTTGGTAATGGTTTGACATTACAGTGATTGAGTTAATAAAAAAAAAAAAAGCTAAAAGTCTTCAAATAGCGATTGCCCCCCTAGGAGCAATTCTTCTTCTTCTTCTTTTTTTTTTTTTTCTAAAGCTTTCAGAGTTAAAGTAATCCTATCAGTCAAAATACTTTGTGATATTATAAAGGCTATAGTATGGGGGGGACTCAGAACCAACATCTTGTCAGCCAGTGAGCACTTGTTCTATGACCATGACTAACGAAGTATATTCAAAGTCAAGTATTAATGACATGGTATGAAAAGAATACACTGATAGTAACTGTTTTAAACTCTAGACTTGGATGTCCTTTTCCCAAACATTTCATAATCAAGATTCATATGTCCTAAGAAGGCTACTTATTCATGTAATACTGACATATCCATATCTATTTCAAGTAAGATGAACTGTTGGATGTTGTAAAATATTTTCTATATTTTCAGTTGTATTACTTTCCAAGGCTGACAGAACAAATAGTTACAAACTGGGGGGCTTAAAGCAATGGAAATTTATTCTTTCACACTTCTGGATGCTTGAAGTCCAAAATTAATATGTCAGTAGGGTTATGTTCCCTCTAAAGGCTCTAGAGAAGAATCCTTCCTTACTGCTTTCAAATTCTCTTGGCTCCAGGTTGACATTGGCATTCCTTGTTTTGTAGCCATATTATACCAATCTCTACCTCTGCTATCACAGGGCCTTTTTCTCCTCTGTTTATCCTCCTATGGCTTCTTATAAGGACACCAGTCGTTGAATTTAGGGCCCATCCTAATTCACTATGACCCCACCTTAACTAATTACATCGGCGAAGTCCCTGATTCCAAAATAAGATCACATTCCGGGGTTTAAGGTAGACATGCATTTGGGGAGAACACTATTTAACCCCATACATCAGTGTAGAAATTATTTTTTTCTTCATAGAGGCAATGTAAATTTTAAATTTCTTTACCTCTCATTTCAGGATTTCACCATTTTTTAAATTTGTGATCAGTGGTACATTTTTCAATTACATTCCCTTAGTGTTTGTGTTTAACTTACATATATTTAGCATGTATCCTTTTTTTTTTTTTGGCTGCATTGAGTCTTCTTTGCTGTGTGCGGGCTTTCTCTAGTTGCGGCGAGTGGGGGCTACCCTTTGTTGCGGTGTGTGGGCTTCTCATTGTGGTGGCTTCTCGTTGTGGAGCACAGGCTCTAGGCATGCGGGCCTCAGCAGTTGTGGCTCACAGGCTCTAGAGCACAGGCTCAGTAGTTGTGGCTCATGGGGTATGTTGCTCCACTGCATGTGGGATCTTTGTGGACCAGGGATTGAGCTGTGTCCCCTGCATTGGCAGGTGGATTCTTAACCACTGCACCATCAGGGAAGTCCTCCATTTATATTTAATTTGAAGAGTTTATCGTGGTTATATAATAGCTGTATTGTATAGAATTGTACAATAGAACTTATAAATAATGTTCTGCCTGATCTCACACTCATCCTTATATTCTCTAAGAATGACCAGTCACTTTTCTGGGAAAAGAATAGCAAGCGATATGCTATCTACAAAGTAGTTTTATTTTACTTTATTTTATTTTATTTTATTTTATCTTGCTCTATATTTGAGCTCTTAAAAATACCACTTTTACTTTTCGTGCTTTTATGTATTTTGTGCATAAGAATATTTTGTAGTTCTATCAATTCAGGCCCTGAATGAAGCAGACACCAAGACAATATTAGGTACACAAGAGATAAGAGATAGATTGGGGGAACACCTGTGAGAGTTAAAGGGGGAAGGAATAAGAGGAGGCGGGGAGTGCCTTTATAACATGCTGTAGGTATGGAACTTGTGAAAGAAATGAAAAAAAGGAAGGATTAGGTATGAAAAATCTTGGACGAACAGTGCAGTTCTTCCATCTACTCTACATTCTCATTAACCTCTGCTATCATTTTGGAAGGTGATGGAGGCTTACCTAGTGGTGTAACCCAAATCTTCATTCCTCAGGAATCTGAATATGTGGTAATTATAACTTTTTAGGCCAAATTGCTGCACGTGTCCATTCAAAGTTACAATTGGTCAAGGAAATACCAAGAGTCACTCAAGCAGATCACTTGAGTTTCAGATTTATCTGTTATGTAATTATGATTATGTAAAAGCTTACTCAACTCCTCCTGCTGACCAGGATCATTCACCCTGTCAAGATCATAGGACATCCACATCTGCAGAGCCCAGATTTGCAAGGGTGGAAAATACCAATGTCCTCAATAGATTATTGGGAAAATGGTAAATTGAGCCACTCCTACTTCCACCTTTTCCCAGTACCATGTATTATTACTGGGGACATAGATTTCTGATTTAATACATAGACTGCATCCTGAAGCATGGCTCCCGATCCTTGCAATGACTTGCCTTCAGAGGGGAACTTCTGCTGAGCTATCAATAGGCTGTTGTAGTGCTCTAAGAAGTTGGCAGTTTCCGGAAAGTGTAGCACTTGACATGACCAGTTGGTTTCATGGTCATGGGCTCATTCCCACAACTCCTTCACTGTAAAGTGAGTCCCCTTATTAGATGCTATATTTTGTGGGATTCCATGCCTGTGAACCAGGCAATTCTGTAAGGCCCTGGAGAATGGGACCAAATGATTGCCCTTATAGATCAGAAAAGGGTCCAAGGTATTTGACTTACGTCTCACTGTCTGGTTTTTGTCTCCTCCAAGATTATTACCATTTTATTGCCTTAGTACTGGTTTCTGTTGCTGGCAAGGTGAACATTCAGCAGTAACAACAGTTAGTGCCCATTGCATGGAGGATGCTTTCTGGTGGGCATGACACTGGCAGTCTGACATATCACTTAATATATGGAGAGAGCTATTTTATAGGTGTGGACTGTGTTGCCTCCAGAACACATAAAAGGGCTTCCAACCACTGTGCTTCTTTCTTTGTGGCAAGGAATGCCAAATGCAGCAATTTGTGTTTTACTTTGGGGCAGATATCCCATCACACCCCTGATCCCTGGACTCTTAAGTTCAGTAAAGTGTCAAGTTCCTAAATCTTTGTAGGAAATGTCTCTAATCCTCTGGAACATATATATCTTACTGAGAAGTCTAATATACTAGCCAATTTTTGTCCGTATTGTTCAAAGAGCATGATGTCATCAGTGTAATGGATTAGTGTGTGTTTGTGGGATGTCCAGGTGGTCCAGATATCTTTGGATTATAAGAGTAACAAGCTAACAGAGCCATGGGTAAAGCTGTAAATAAATATTGCCTTTTCATATCAATGTAAACTATTTCTGATCCTCTTTTCTGATCAGAATAGAACTCATTCACCAAATCAGTGGCAGCATATCATATATCACAGACCTTATTCACCTGTTCTAGCAAAGTAACATCTAACAATGTGGTTAAAGTCAGCACTGCTACTTGGTTAAGCTTGCTATCATCTACAGTCATTCTCTAGCTTCTGTCTCATTCTTGCAGGCACTACACTGGCAAATTAAAAGGAGATATGATGTGGCCTCCATGTGTGCATCCTTTAGATTTTCAAATGTGGCACTAATCTCTGTCATTTTCTCTCAGATATGATTTTGTTCTTGACTCACTATCTTTCCAAAGTGGGATCGAGGAGTGAGGGGTGTAACTGCAGAGACTTCTATTAGTTCTTCCTTGCTATGATAGCTTTTACCACACATGCCAAGTTTATACCAACTTCCAGGTGCTTGATCCAAATTATAGACTCAGGAACCAAGGAAATGACCTCCTGATTGGTCAGCAGACCTACTAGATCCACTATAAACTAGACTTTATCTAGGATTCCGTTCACCACCTGGCCTCGGTAAGCCTCCATTCTATCTACGGAAGGTTAGGAGAGCATGACAATGCTTTGACTCACTACATATCAGTATCAATTCAGACCTCATGTCCACGTGTTCTTTAAGAATAATTGACCCTTGAACAACATGGGTTTGAACTGTGTGGGTCCACTTATACATGGATTTTTTTCAATAAATATATTGGAAAAATTTTTGGAAGTTTGACAATTTGAAAAAACTTGCAGATGAACCACGTAGACTAGAAATATCAAAATAATTAAGAAAATTTAGGTATGTCATGAATGGATAAGATACATGTGGATTCTAGTCTATTTTTATCATTTGCTACCATAAAATATACACAAATCTATTATAAAAAAAGTTAAAACTTACCAAAACTTGAGCATGCGAACACTTAGAGGCCATACATGTTCTATTCACAGTCAAGAGAAATGTAAACAAGTATAAAGATGCAGTATTAGATCATAACTGCATAAAATTAACTGCAGTGCATACTGTACTACTGCAGAAATTTTGTAGCCACCTCCTGTTGCTACCGTGGTGAGCCCAAGCGTTGTATCTGCTTAAAATGCCTGTGACAACACTAATCTTCTCCTCGTGAGCAGTTTGTTTCCCCAGTAAATTGTGTATTACAGTAAAATGTGATCTCTCACGTTTCTCGTGTATTTTTCATTGTATTTAGTGAAGTACTGTAAACCTTGAATAACACTGTGGGACCCATAGGAAGTGCCACTAATGATATTGGAAGTGCTGCCAAGAAGTAGAGAAAAGTTATGACATTACAAGCAAAAGCTGAATTGATTGTTATGTACCATAGATTGAGGTCTACAGCTGTTGCTGCCCACTATTCCAAGATAAATGAGCACTGTAAAAAAAAAAAAAAAATTTGTGAAGCTGTTGCTGCAGCTACGTCAGCAGGGGTGAAAACTTTGCACTTTCTGTGAAATATTTTTTATCTCATATTGAAAATGAAGCTTTTCTGTAGGTGCAGGATTGTTATAAGGGAAGCATACCTGTAGGCTCTAATATGATGTGAGAAAAAGCAAAGTCATCATGTGATAACGTAAAGCAAAAGGAAGGTGAAAGATCTAAAGCTAGAAAATTTAATGCCAGCAAAGGATAGTTTGATAAATTTAGAAAGGGTTTTGGCTAAAAAAACAAAACAAAAAAGTCAAAAGAACAGAAGCAGCAGCTTCTGCAGACCAAGAAGCAGCAGATGAGTTCCTAGGTGCCATTAAGAAAATCACAGGGGAAAAAGGATATCTGCCTGAACAGGTTTTTTTTTTTTTTTTTTTTTTTTGGGGTATGCAGACCTCTCACTGTTGTGGCCTCTCCCACTGCAGAGCACAGGCTCCGGACACACAGGCTCAGTGGCCATGGCTCATGGGCCTAGCCGCTCCGCGGCATGTGGGATCTTCCCGGACCGGGGCACGAACCCGTGTCCCCTGCATCGGCAGGTGGACTCTCAACCACTGCGCCACCAGGGAAGCCCTCTGAACAGGTTTTTGATGCAGACAAAATGCTGTATTCTGGGGGAAAAAAAATTCTGCAAAGGACATTTATTAGTAAGGAAGAAAAGCAAGCACAAGGATTTAAGGCAGGAAGGGATAGGCTAACTCTACTGTTGTGTGCAAATACAGTCGGGTTTATGATCAGGACTGCCCTTACCTATAAGGCTGCTAACCCCTGAGCTTTGAAGGAAAAAGATAAATACCAGCTGCCAGTCTTTTGGTTGTAGAAAGAGAAGGCCTGGACAATGAGAACGCTTTTTCTGAACTGGTCCCATCAATGCTTTGTCCTTAAATGTCAGGAAGTACCGTGACGGTAAGGAGCTGACTTTTAAAGTTCTTTTAATATTGGATAATGTCCCTGGCCACACAGAACCCCATGATTTCAACACCAAAGGTGTCAAAGTGGTCTACTTGCCCCACACACAATGTCTCTAATTCAGCCTGTAGATCAGGTGATCATAAGGACCTTTAAGGCTCATTACACATGGTACTCTATGGAAAGAATTATCAACACTATGGAAGAGAACTCTGACAGAGACAACATCATCAAAGTCTAGAAGGATTACACCATTGAAAATGTCATTGTTATTATAGAAAAGGCAATGAAAGTTATCAAGCCTGAAACTATAAGTTCCTGCTGGGTAAAACTGTGCCCAGACTTCATGACTTAACAGGATTTACAACAGAGTCAATCAAGAAAATCATAAAAGAGACTGTGGATATGGCAAAAAAAAAAAAAAAAAAAGAAAGAAAAAAGGGTGAGGGTGAAGGGTTTCAAGATATGGATCTTGGAGAAATTGAAGAGCTCGTAGACGCTACACCAGAGAAATCAACAGAAGACAACTTGATGAAGATGAGTGCTTCTGAACAAGTGCCAACTGTTGAGGAAGACATCTTAGAAGATGTGCCAGCTAACAGATTAACATTAGATAATCTGGCAGGAGGGTTCCATTATTCAAGATTGCTTTTGACTTTTTTTATGACACGGACCCTTCTATGATGTGGCACTGAAACTAGAACAAATGGTGGAAAAATTGGTACTGTATAGAAACATTTTTGGAGAAATAAAAAAGCAAGAAAGTCAGACAGAAATTACAATGTATTTCCATAAAGTTACGCCGAGTGTGTGCCTGATTCTCCTGTTCCCCCTTCTACCTCTTCCTTCTCTGCCGTCGCTGAGACGGAAAGATCAACCCACCTCTTCTTCCACCTCCTCATCCTACTCAATGTGGAGATGACAAGGATGAAGACTTTTATGATGATCCACTCCCACTTAATGAATAAAATAATCCTTTTTTCATAGTTAATAAACCTATCTGTTGAGTATGTGTGTGCCTTTGTGTGTCTAATAACTGTATGAGACATTTTTGTGTCATTATCATCATCATTGCCTAAGTTATTCATCATATGTTAAAACCTCTGGAGCTCTGCAATTCAAACTGGCAAACCTTGAGCCTGCTCCTAAATTGTGTCCCCCTCTCTCACTGCAGGAGATAGGAATCGCTTTGTAAACTACCAAACAATCCCTCTGGTAAAACACTTAATCTTCAAATGTTTAAGCTTCATTTTCCCATGATCCCTCTAAAGGTTATACAGTACATACAACTTAGTAATAGCCAGCCAACTTCACTGTCCTTATAGGCATGCATTTCCAATGACAATTTACCAATACCAACGTGAGAAAGGATTGAAAATACAAACAGACCAATATCTTAGGATAAATAGAGAACATTTTCAAATGTCTGCACTTTAAAATTCTATCAGCCTTGTGCTGACTCACTGGTCATTTCTACTAGTTTTAAGAAATGGCTAATTTCAATGATACATAAACTTTTCCTGAACATTGAAACAGAACAAATATTTTCTAATCCTCCACGTAAGTGTGATATAATTTTGAAAACAAAACTTAACAAAGACTATCATTCTTTTAATGAACTCCTTGATTGGCAAATGCAATCAAGAAATTCATTAAAAGAATAATTTCCAGTAAGTAATTAGAGTTTATGACAGGAATTTAAGGAGGGTTTATTATTGGCAACCTTAATAGTATAATTAACATAAATGGATGAAAGGTGAAAAGCTTGAGGATTTTTTTGACTCCTAACCTCACTGAAGATATTGCTTGTGTGTTTCTGTGTGGTCTTTTTTCTTTTTTTGTTAAATTGTCTTTGTTGCCTCCTATTGTATTTAAAAACTAATATGTTTATCTCAATGTCTTCTTTCTTTAAAATGAAGTTCTTAGGAGAAAAAAAAATCAAAAGAGAAATAATAAAAATTAGAGCAGGAATCAATGAAATTTTGACACAAGGAAATAAGAAAGACATATCAATGAAACCAAAAGATAATTCATTAAAAAAATCAATATAATTGATAAATTTCTAGCCAGACTAAGCAATAAAAAACAAAGAGAAGTCACAAATTAACAATATCAGAAATGAAACACAAGAGCAGTGAATGATAATAGAAGTATTCATAGTATTTCTTTTATGTCCAACATTTTGATAATTTAGATGAAATGGACTAATTCCCTGAAAGACATAAATTATTAAAACCCACACAAGGAAAAACAGAAATCCTGAATAGCTTATATATATTAAATATGTTGAATCAGTAACTAATAATGTTACAAAAAAGAAAGCACCAGGTCCAAATAAGTTCACTGGTGAATTCTACCAAACATTTAACAAAGAAATTACACTAGTTATCAGATATATCGCTTGCAAATATATTCTCCCATTCCTTAACTTGCATTTTATTTTGTTGATTGATTCTTTTACATACCTTATATTTTGAGTTAGTCCTACTTATTGATTTTGTTTTTGTTTTTTGTGCTTTTCAGGTCATATCTAAAAAAAAAAAAAAATCATTGCCTAGACCAAAGTCAAGGGGTTTTTTCTTTATGTTTTCTTCTAGGAGTTTTATGATTTTAGAATTTATAATTTTAGATTTTATAATTAACCAATTTTGAGTTAATTTTGGTGAAGTGTCTGTTAAGGTCTTTGGTTCATTTTTTAATCTGTTTGTTTTCTTACTGTTGAATTTTAAGAGCTCTTGGTATATTTTGGATAACAGTCTTTTATCAAGTATGTCTTTGAAAATCTTTTTTCCCAATCTGTAGCTTCTCTTCTCATTCTCTTGGCATTGTCCCTCATAAGCAGAATTTGTTAATTTTAAATGAAGTTCAGCTTATACATTATTTCTTTCATGAATCATATCCTTGGTGTTGCATCTAAAAAGTCATTGCAGAATCCAAGATCATCTAGATTTTTTCCTATGTTTTCTTCTAGGAGTTTGAAAGTTTTGCATTTTATATGTAGGTATGATCCATTTTGTGTCTGGGTCCATATTTTTGCATGAGGATGGATGTTCAGTTGTTCCAACACCATTTGTTGAGGACACTATACTTGCTCCATTGTATTGCCTTTGCTCCTTTGTCAAAGATCTGTTAATTATATTTACAATGGTCTATTTTTCAGCTCTCTATTCTGTTCCATTGATCTGTTTGTTTTTTCACCAACATCATACTCTTGATTACCATAGCTTTACAGTAAACCTTGAAGTAATGTCAGTCAGGTAATATCAGTCCTTCAACTTTGTTCTTTTTCTTCAATATTGTGTTGGCTATTCTGGGCGTTTTGTCTCTTGATATAAACTTTAGAGTCAGTTTGTCAATATCCATGAAATAACTTGCTGAGATTTAGATTGTGTTGGGGAGGGGAAAATTTCCTCCTTCCCATCTTGGTTATTTGGGCTGGCTGAATAATTAAAATGACATAAGAAATATTAACAGGAGAAAACCAAAATTAATTATGTACATACGAGGAATCTGAACATGAGAGATTTCAAAGACAGTCAGGCAAAATGAGGTGTATATGACTATGGAGAAGAAGGTAGGGGTCTAGGACAACTTCAAAGAGAAGGAAGACAATTCACAGGAAGATCAAAAGAGCAATGTTTGGTAAACATGTTTTATGGACCATAAAAAAAAAATGGGATACAGAAAGGAATTTTAAGAAACAGACTTTGCAAGGTGTTTTCCCTGTCTACCACACCTAGTTCATATTATACTGTAGTAATCTGTGGTAATAGCTCCCTTTCTAAAACATATCTCCTATTTAAATAAACTTTTCTTGTTTTAAACCATTACATTTTTGATAATTTGATACAGCAGAAAGAAGAAACTAATAGATCACCCTACTGGTGAATGCTTAGATTGTTTTCCCTTTTTCCACTATTAGATATACTGTTGGAGAAAATGATTTTGTGAGGTAAGGTAACTTTTCTCCTGCATTTTGTATTGTTTTATTGACATAATGTAGAACTAAGTGAGTCAAATCGTATAAATATTGTTTCATAAACAGTAATAGAGGTCAGTTTTATTATATCCTAACCAGCACTGAGTATTATCTAGAATGCTTCTACTTTTTTGTCAGTTTTATAGATAAAAATTTTCATTTCTTTAATTTACATTTGTTTGTTTGAAATTATGCAGTTTTCATATGCTGATTGATAATTAGTGTAACTTCTTGCATGAACAATCTATTCATGTTTTGCTCCTTTTTTAAAATTGAATATGTCTTAGTTTTAATTTAAAATATTTACCTCTTTTAAATACTGCTAGTCCTCTAAAATTGCGTTTTGAAGTAGATTAGAGTACACACATACACCAACACATATGTATTTTTTAAATCAATACAAGATTGTTATTCATTTCCTAAATTTTCAAAGTAGTTATTAGCAACTCATGACATGCTTAATATTATATTTTATTTGACTTATGCATTTCATTAAGCATATTGACATTTACTAAAGGTATGTATTTGCTTCATTTAGTTCAATTGTGTCTGAACTCAAAATAACATTTCATTTGTGAATGTAGAATTTTAGTAAAAATGCTTCCAAATTTCAATACTTTTATTTTCTCATTATGTCCTATATGGGTGTTGTAACCTTGGTTCTCCTTGAAAGCAGAGCTTGATATAAGAACTTACATGCAGATGATTTATTTGAGAACGTAAATCTAGAGAACTAAGGAATCAAGGGGATTGGAAATAACACATATTTCTACGTGCATATACGCTAGTGCTAAGCCAGTTCCCACAGGCACACCATGCCACAGCATCACAGAAGTGACAAACATGGCTTGCCATTGAGATGAGAGGCTCAGTTTCAAGTCACAAAGAGAAATCACATCCCTGTCCTCTACGTATAAGCCAATCAACTCTAATTTGTCTTCCTAAGCTAGTTAGAGTTAAGGTTCTTGACTCTGGCAGGTAAATAAGATGAATTTTAAAAAGACGTATTTAAAAGTGTACTTAAATTTGGGCAGAGGACTTAAATTCTTGTGGCTTGAGATCTTCATTCATGAAATCCTAAGTCATAAGGTTGTTTTGAGGATGAAAAAGGGAACCTTTAAAACTGTGCCTGCACAATAAGTGCTCAACACAGATTTGCTCTTATTATTAGTTCCTGTAGCATTTACTTATCTTAATGTTATTTAGATTTTTTAAGAAGCAAATGATACCATTACTATTAATGTAATTTTAAAAATTAAAATGCTTTTTAGTAGAAGCAGTAGCACATTTTTAGTTACATTTTATTATATTATTCAAATTATCTGTGATGAATACTTTTAATGTGGATAGTAAAAAAACAAAAAACAAAAACCTGTTCAAAAAGAGGTAGTTCAGTAAATACTGAAACTCTCTACAACTAAGAATCTCAACAGTTGACAGTGGAAAGCATAGTTTTTTAAGATCCATGAAATAGAAGTGGGGAATTTTTCACTTTTAAATAGACACAGTACAAGAAATTTTATGTACATAAAACTTGTATGCATGTTTCATTAGAGAGTTTGTATGTGGACTTCCCTTGTGGTGCAGTGGTTAAGAATCTACCTGCCAATGCAGGGGATACGGGTTTGAGCAACTGAGCCCATGCGCCACAACTACTGAGCCTGCACTCTAGAGCCCTCAAGCCACAACTATTGAGCCCGTGTGCCGCAACTACTGAAGCCAGTGCGCCTAGAGCCCATGCTCCACAACAAGAGAAGCCACCGCATTAAGGCCACATGCAGCAACAAAGACCCAATGAAGCCAAAAATAAATAAATTTATTTTTTAAAAAAAGAGTTTGTATGCATCAAAGTAGATGATGCAAACAAATTAAACATGATGCTTTTTTGTCACCTATAATTGTTATTACACTAATTTCCTTCTACTTTGGAGGAAGAAAATGCAATTCAAAGGAAAATGCCCCATAGATGAGTTTCAAGAAGCTTATTTTTTCTTCTTTATTTCTAAAGATTACTTGAAGTTCAAACTAATCTTAGTCTTTAAAAAATGCCTTAAAATAGGGAGCAGTAGGTGTGATTCTACATTTAACAGCATCACCTAGAAATACAAACTCCTGACATCCAAGATAAATGAACAACAAATGGAAAAGGCTACAGAAAGGGTCAAAAATCTATTTGATGTGTGGACAGTTGTAAACAATGTTGAGCTTTCCATTTTTTATTACTAGCATAGAAATCAACTCCTGAATATATTTCTTAATGTTTCAATCAAGTGAAGGAATCTAAACTTTTAACTATACATTGTTTACTTGATAACTGAAAAACACTCTAACACAACCATTTGTAATAGAAAATGAAAAAAATCACCTTAAATCATTTTTGAAAAGAAATAAAAGAAATAATTGAAAAGAAATAATCAAAGAAAATGTAACATATAACATTTTGAAACATATTGAAAAGAAATAACATATTCAATATAACATATTGAAAAGAAATAATCAAAGAAGATGTAACATATAACATTTAAAAAATGCAATGAAGTAAAATTTCCAGTGAATAAGTGACAATGATGAGGATATTTTGAGAAAATAGTAACATATTCATTTGGCATTTTTCCTCTCAGTGTTTCTGAATAACCACCCCCAACCGCCACCAAACACACACACACACACACACACACACACACACACACACACACATTATATCTCTAAGAAGAAATTAAAGAGTAGTGGCATTACTTTTTATTTTATAGATCAAGTAAGTACTGTGAAGAAAGGTTAAATGTTTTATACAATAGTCCAGAGTAAGTTATTTATAAAATGAATGCATAATCCCTATCTATCAACCCCTAGATTTGATTTTTTTGTAATGCTTTATGTTTACACTTCAGAAAGAGAAATGTGCATGTGATTAGGTGATGGTTTTACATCTTTCCATGGAGCAGGGGTAACAAGTAAGAATAACAAGACAGAACCCTTGCCAAAATAAACTTATAAACTCTTGGAATAGACAGAAAGATACAAAAATTGCCATAATAACTATCAAAATGTGATATAATAAATACTGTAATAAATGCAAATATTCTCAGCTGAACACTGAAAAAAATTGAGGCAAATTCTGCTTGGCACAATTTGGGAAAGTACTCTTTGAAAAGATGTGATTTAAATTTGATTTTCCAAGTACATGATTCTATAGGTAAGGTATTTTCTAGCTCACTTATCTATTTGAATGTTAAAACCCGAAGTTAAATTCAATTCTAGTTAATACCAAAGCTCATATTGTTTGCATTCCAACAAGAAGATTTGAGAAATTAAGATCAATTCGGAAATAAAGAATCCTTGTTTTGGTTTCTCTCTCTCTCTCTCTCTCTCTCTCCCTCTCTCTCTCTCTCTCTCCCTCTCTCTTTCCTGAAGATGATGCACAATAGACTGTTGAGGGTCATATGAGCTGAAGAACTGAGCATTAGAAGCCAGCTAAGAGGCTACTGTGATCTCAGGGTCAAGTGACAGGATTAAACAAGACTGAAAAACGGCTGTTTAGATAAAGGGAATAAAGAAGGAATTTAAAATGTTTTGATTCTAGCTTTAGAGGTGTAAAATCAATGGCACCATTAACAAGAGTAAAGAGTTGTGATTTCAACAAAGTTAGAGTCAATAAAGGGCCAAGGACAGGCTTAAAATAAGTGAGTTTAATTCTGCATCCCTGTCACCTCTCCTAACACAACATAGAAACACGACTGCAGTATTCCTTGAGGCCCCATCCCCCCCACCTCCCATTCCCCACACACATATATGTAAGTGTATACAGTAACAATACATGCTTGTTAGGCAAACGTATTTGCGAGTTAAGTTCCTAGATCCCCAGTTCAAACATGTTGCTGCTTCTAACCCTAAATTCCTCTTCTAAAGAAATTTGAGAGGCAGCGCTTGGAAAATGTTAAGTTCATTTTTTGATATTGTAGAGACTCAGAATATGTCACCCCAAAATATGCCACGTTGGCATATTGATTATTTTGAATTAAAGGTACTTAAGAAAGAACCTGTGCAAGGACACTGACTCTCCTTTGTCTACCTGAAAGCAGGAGATAACTCTCCCATGTGAAAGGTACCTTGTCCCTGGAGGGTAGAAGTCATCTCTACTGCCAGACATAGGAAATTTAGGGCTGGGAAAGCTGCATAAACAAACCTTGTTAATTCTTCACCGCTTACTATCCCTAGCCCAAATCTTTCTGCCTTGTCATTTCTCCACAAATTTATTGTTTGTTTGTCTAGAAGGTATAAAACCTTCCTGTTCTGGGTCACTTCTTTGAGTCTTATATTTTTATTGGGCTTCCATATATACATATAAATATAGCTCCACATTTATAATTAAATAATTCCATATATATATAATTAAATTTGTTTTTCTCCTGTTATTATGTTTTATGTTAATTTAACTATTAGCTCAGCCAAAGAACCAGGAAGGGAAGAAGGAAAAAAATGTTCTGCCCCTACAATATATTGAAGTTACATGTGTGTAGTTCATGTAGTTACATGATATATGTAGTTTTATGTATTGTACAGGGCCCATGAGAATCAGGCCCAGTAATGTTCCACTGACGGAGTTCCTTGTGTCTGGAAAAGTAGATGAAAATTTGAAATGGGAATCTAATCCCGACTATGGGAGTGCTGGCTGACAGCTCATTTTAGAATATGGTTTGGGAAAAGAAATAAAAAGAAAAAAATTGCAAAAAGTATCCTTTAGAAAAGTAGGATAACCACATGTCGCACTAATTTTCATTGGCTTCATTAGAGCCAAGTTGTGTCAGCTGACAATCTTAGGTATCTGAAGGCATCACAAGGATGACAGAAAGATGAAGTAGACAGGGAAATGTGCACATTTACTTCAAACTTCCAAGAAAATAAAATCCTGAGATAGCGTGAGGGAAGTGCCACTTGGTAACTGCTTCCAGCCTGGTGCTGTGCACCCTGAGGATTCACTCTCCTTTGTCTTCTCCAAAGCCACTCCCTGATATGTATTTGCTTTTTTAGCTGACTGAAAACCGTATTGCCCTCCAAAACCTTTGCTTCTAAGAAATACCGTTTCCAGTGCAGTTCTTTGGGAATTCAAAATTTTTGATATCGTAAAATAGAACATTTCAAAACAAGTTCCGCTGGATTTTAATCCTCTCCCATTTACCTATTACTTCTATGATTATTTAAGTAGAACTCAAATCATCCAAGTCCTTTTACTCTGTACATCCTTTAAATCCTTTAGCAATCCTTTAATCCTTTATTAATAAATAGTGAAATAGCCTTAACTACCAAATATGGCTGGGAACTTGATAATCAGCAGAAAAACAATGACATAGATTAGCTAAAAGATGACACAAAGCTCATGCACTAAAATCCATATAGGCAACTCAGAGCATCTTCATTCCCTATTTTAATATTATTTTAGACATGATTTTAAGTGTGTCCTAATGATTTCTGTGTATTCAGTAATCAGCAAGCTGACACTAATCTAACTCAATGCTATCAGACTAAAATAATAGAATATAGAATATGTGTGAAATTTTGTATATTACAAGGAAATACAAAAGCCAGTGTCATGATAATTTATTATCTAATGTTTGAGCTCAGAGTACATTTGAAACAGAACATTAGAAGGTGATAGGAATGTTACAGGCAGGGACGTTGTGAGCAGAAAGAACTGAGTCCTGATAACTTGCTGATGAGGGAAGAGATAGAAACCCATAAAAACAGACTACAAAACTGAAAAAATAAAAAATTAAAAAGGACTATATAGAATTATTTAGTATTTTATATAACTGCAATACTTCTGATGTATAACTGCACTACATTTCAGTTTTTATGGTTTTCCAGTGTTGACTCTCAGTAATTGCGCATAGATTAAATTACATCAAATCTACATTACTTAAGAAAGCAGGGCAACATGGATTCAGGAACTGGGATCTTTCTCAATTTTACTCCACTTTTTCCTTCTTTCCTTGCATCCAGGTCCCAGTTTTGCTTATCCTCAACCCACTTTCTTCACTGTGCTCTGGTTGGCAGTGATGGGCATATTTCTGTCAAAATACTTGGCTATTTGAAAGAAGAAACTTAGCTAACTAAAATTGGAATACTTGAAATACCCCTCTTCTGGAAATGTCAACAGAAGTCCATGTTATGGAGTAGGGAGCAAAGGACATGTTAGATGAATTCATTAGAAGAGATATTTTTCATTTCTTTTTAGACTTTCAAAGCTAAGTTCCAATGAAATCAATTAGCTTGATGTACTTCTCATTTCTACCATATCTAATTTACAATAACAAAGTAAACTGCATAGATAACAAATTGCCTAAATATTTCAAGCAAATTGAAATAAACCTCAATTTAGTAACCATTCCAGGAGAAAATATTTTTGTTAAGATTGGCCTAATTATCTCAGATGTGACACTTTCATTTATACAATATATACTTTGTACAAACAAAATTGCCCAACATTTTTAAGAAAATTAAATTCAAGTTTGTGAAAATTGTAGGAAACAATATTTTTGATCCAAATTGTGAGGCTAATTATCCCAGCATTGGCTCTTTCCTTTTATAGACAGAAAATAAAAATGAATCAGTTCACGGTGGTTTCTTATTCAAACTTCAGTAGCAAAATATATCCTGTCATTTTTCTCAGTGGCATTTTTCCAGGCGTAGTATTCTATTTAATGCCATATATATATATTTAATTTTATTAGCTGTTTTATTGTTTTTAAAGCCTGTATATATAGATATCTTTTACATCTTTATTGGAGTATAATTGCATTACAATGTTGTGTTAATTTCTGCTGTATAACAAAGTGAATCAGCTATATATGTATATATATCTCCATATCCCCTTCCTCTTGAGCCTCCCTCCCACCCTCCCTATCCCACCCCACTAGGTGGTCACAATGCACTGAGCCGATCTCCCTGTGGTATGCAGCAGCTTCCCACTATCTATTTATTTTACATTTGGTAGCATATATATGTCCATGCCACTCTCTCACTTCATCCCAGCTTACCCTTCCCCCACCCTGCGTCCTCAAATACGTTCTCTACATCTGCATTTTTACTCGTGCCCTACCACTAGGTTCATCAGTACCATTCTTTTAGATTCCATATATATATGTGTTAGCATACGGTATTTATTTTTTTCTTTCTGACTTACTTCACTGTGTATGACAGACTCAAGGTCCATCCACCTCACTACAAATAACTCAATTTTGTTCCTTTTTATGGCTGAGTATTATTCCATTATATATATGTGCCACATCTTCTTTATCCATTCATCTGTAGATAGACATTTAGGGGGCTTCCATGTCCTGGCTATCGCAAACAGTGCTGCAGTGAACAGTGTGGTACGTGTATCTTTTTGAATTATGCTTTTCTCAGGGTATGTGCCCAGTAGTGGGATTGCTGTATCATATAGTCATTCTATTTTTAGTTTTTTAAGAAACCTTCATACTGTTCTCTGTAGTGGCTGTATCAGTTTACATTTCCACCAACAGTGCAGGAGGGTTCCCTTTTCTCCACACCCTCTCCAGCATTTATTGTTTCTAGATTTTTTGATGATGGCCATTCTGACTGGTGTGAGGTGATATCTCATTGTAGTTTTGATTTGCATTTCTCTAATGATTAGTGATGTTGAGCATCTTTTCATGTGTTTGTTGGCAATCTGTATATCTTTGGAGAAATATCTATTTAGGTCTTCTGCCCGTTTTTGGATTGCGTTGTTTGTTTTTTTTTGATATTGACCTGCATGAGCTGCTTGTATATTTTGGAGATTAATCCTCTGTCAGTTGCTTCAATGGCAAATATTTTATCCCATTCTGAGGGTTGCCTTGCTTATAGTTTCCTTTGCTGAAAAAGCTTTTAAGTTTCATTAGGTCCCATTTGTTTTTATTTCCCTTACTCTAGGAGGTGGGTCAAAAAGGATTTTGCTGTGATTTATGTCATAGAGTGTTCTGCCTATGTTTTCCTCTAAGAGTTTGATAGTGCCTGGCCTTACATTTAGGTCTTTAATCCAGTTTGAGTTTAATTTTGTGCATGGTGTTAGGGAGTGTTCTAATTTCATTCTTTTACATGTAGCTGTCCAGTTTTCCCAGCACCACTTATTGAAGAGGCTGTCTTTTCTGCATTGTATATCCTTGCCTCCTTTGTCATAGATTAGGTGACTGTAGGTGCATGGGTTTATCTCTGGGTTTTCTATCCTGTTCCATTGATCTATCTTTCTGTTTTTGTGCCCATACCATACTGTCTTGATTACTGTAGCTATGTAGTATAGTCTGAAGTCAGGGAGGTGGATTCCTCCAGCTCCATTTGTTTTTTCTCAAGATTGCTTTGGCTATTCGGAGTCTTTTGTGTTTCCATACAAATTGTGAAATTTTTTGTTCTAGTTCTGTGAAAAATGCCATTGGTAATTTGATAGGGATTGCATTGAATCTGTATATTGCTTTGGCTAATATAGTCATTTTCACAATATTGATTCTTCCAATCCAAGAACGTGGTATCATCTCTCCATCTGTTTGTATTATCTTTGATTTCTTTCATCAGTGTCTTATACTTGTCTGCATACAGGTCTTTTGCCTCCTTAGGTAGGTTTATTCCTAGGTATTTTATTCTTTTTGTTGCAGCGGTAAATGGGAGTGTTTCCTTAATTTCTCTTTCTGATTTTTCATTGTTAGTGTACAGGAATGAAAGAGATTTCTGTGCATTAATTTTGTATCTTGCTCTTTTACCAAATTCATTGATTAGCTCTAGTAGTTTTCTGGTGGCACCAGATATTTTTCTTTAGGAGCTAGAGAAAACATGGATGTGGGATGGGAGAAACAGGATAAGAACTTAATTTTTTTTTGATAGCTCATCAGGATGTCTGAAGACACAGAGTGGGTAATTACTATAATAGCATCAGACCATTGTAGGGGAGCAAAATTTGCCCCCCTCAAAATGTCTCTTTGGTATGAGGAGTATTTCACATTGAAAACCATCAAGGCCCAAAAGACTCAGGAAGAAACTTTGACCTTCCTCTTAACTGCCTAAAAGAATTTAGATAGAGGGCCTGTTCCTGGAATAGAACTATCCCCAGAGATATTTGCAAAGAATAAGGGCTAGGTTTGGTGGTGGAAACTCAGCAGGGTCTAGAAATCAGAGTCTACTCTGTGTCTCATTGTCTCTACCTGGCCCAGCAAAAATTTATTTACCAGATGTTTGCTTTTCCATCTCCATGTGAGTTGCCTTCCTTCCCTTTGAAATTTCCAACCACCACCCCCAACATTCTCATTTGTCTTTAGCTGAAAACGGTATTTAAAGTGAGAATTTGGGCCATTTTCCTGAGTTACAAAGTTTTCCTGGGTCTCTCCCATGTCTGCATGTTTTTAAACTTTTGTTTGATTTTTCCCATTAATCTGTCTCATGTCAATTTAATTCTTAGTACAGCCAGAAGAACCTAGAAGGATAGAGAAAAATTTCTTCCTCCTTGTCATCACCAAATCAAACTCTTTGAAAAAGCATTTGTTTCTGTTTCTGTTATCATAAACTGAGTACCAAACAACCAGAATTTGAATCATTGAAAACTTAATATGCGGAGTGGAAAATCCAACACAAAGATTTTGATCAAAAACATACCTAGTTGGGCTTCCCTGGTGGCGCAGTGGTTGAGAGTCCGCCGGCCGATGCAGGGGACACACGTTTGTGCCCAAGTCTGGGAGGATCCCACATGCCGTGGAGCGGCTGGGCCTGTGAGCCATGGCCGCTGAGCCTGAGTGTCCGGAGCCTGTGCTCTTCAACGGGAGAGGCCACAACAGTGAGAGGCCCGCGTACCACAAAAAAAACAAACAAACAAAAAAACGTACCTAGTGACCAGGTTTTTCTGTGATGAATAGCATATTTTAGAGACAAATTAATTAGTTGTGATGGATCTTTTTCCAGCCTGAAACAGTTATATAGTACTATTCTCTGTTTAGAATTTAAGGACAAAGTTCACAAAGAACCTTTTGTATTTAGTTTGAAATCCCACCCTGCACTACCTTTGGAACTTCAAGTCAGTTCCCTTTTTCTGGCAAGGCTCTGAATGACACATATTTCTTCTTCTTTTGTTATTATTTTCTGTGCTATGGTGCTTATTATTCTGTGCTTCTATACCACGTCCTTGATCAAAAGCTATTATTATTAGACCAAATGGTGCTACCTTTGCCACCCAGGTGGCTACTTTTGATGATCTTACTGGCCCTATAGCCAAAGGTACTATTCCATTTGGGGTTGGGAGGAGAGGACTCCCAAGCCTCTAGTACTAGGGTTTATTTTGCTATTAGTGTAGCTTGGAATTATTCCCTTTTCTTAAGTCTCTCTGTAGTAAGAACATGGAAATAATTTTCTCATGTATGTGTCAGATATTTGAAAGGCAATATCCCATTTCTCATACAAAAGTACCTGTTCCTTTTTGACCAAAAATTAAAGTCCTACAACTTATGTCATACCACTTTCTCCAGTAAGAAAACTTTAATTCAAATTTAAAGCAACATTTGCTCTGTTCAATTATTTAATACCAGAGTATGGAAGCTTTCTAGTTTGCTTTCAAATAGGTGCAAACAACATTCTAGCACTTTTTCTTACCCCAAAATAACAAGGCGATTTTTCATTTTTATCAGAATCTTTCCCTTCATCCCTCCTTGGAATTTTAAATATTTTCATCTTTTTTATATCATTTCATTTGAATTGGAATACAAATTAATTTGTACTGATCGACAGATAACCAAATGGCAAGACAGGAGGCAAGACCAGAGGCTGAGTGCTTTGTGTCTGTTAAAGCTGAAGTGCTCAGTTTTAATTAATATTAAAAAATTGTCTTGGGGATTGTAATTCCCAATCACTAGCTCTATTATTATTTTACTAATTAGGAAATGTTTTGTTGGTCAGGTCTAGTTGTCAGAGTTTTAAAAGTGTCAGAGTGGCTTCCCAAATTTAGAACATAGGTTAGCTGTAGAACAGAAGCTGCCAATAGCCTTAGGATTAATCTATCAGACTCAGTCTGTCCCTCGTTGTTTGGCCATGGCTGTCACGGTGAAAGATGAACTCTTGTACTTGGACTGTTAATATAAATGAGCTCTATTTCACTTTGAGATGTCTTGATTGATAATTCTTGAGATGACTCAGGTCAATTTTCTGAGATATTACAACTAATTTAGAACTTATAAGTGAGTATAAATAGCTTAAGCTGATCATTTTAATATGGCATATTTTACTCTTGGGTTGAATTTCATTTGCCTCCCCAAAACCAATTATTTAGGTTTTTAAAGTCTTTCCAGAGATCTCACGAAGTCCCAACTAACCAAAGCATAAATTTCCCTTCTAGTTACAGACGTTTTAGAGATAAATTGAATTGTAGCATGTAGGGCTGATCACTAGGGCACCACATTGGCAAATTCTTTGTGCCTTGAGAATTGCCTAATTATTCTTTTTCTTTGTTCCTTATCTTTTAATCAGACTTCAACTTTTCTCCCTATGATTTTTTTGGTTTTATTAATGGAACAGCATAAAAACTTAACCAAAATTAAACTTTGCAAGGTTAAGCAAATTAAACCTGTTTTTCCTCTATATGTAATCTGTCTTTCATGCTGTTTGTTCTTTTCATGATGATCTCCTCAAAAAACTAACTAATATTACAATTTTAGGGACTTAAAGTAGATTATGGGCCTGAAACTTCACTTATTTATTAACATTACTTTTCAGTCTTCTAAAAATATTTTAATGTTCTTTTTATAAGATGACCTATCATAATTATACATATATAATTTCTTATGATTTTATTATGAGCTGTATTAAGTTTTGCTGGATTCTGATAAAGAAGAATTATACTAGACAAGTTAAACAGAGAAGGGAGATTTTATTTAAGACTACCACGATGGGGGAGAGAGGTTGAACTCAACTCTCTTGAAACGAATGGTGGAAGAGTTTTTAAGTGCTAGAATGAGCTAGTGGAAAAGTACTGGAGGACTTTTGTGGGGGAAGTTGGTCAATATGATTAGGCCACTTTTGTTTGCTAATTTGCACTTATAGAAGTTAGGCTTCTGCCCTCCCACAGAGAGTGGAGATAAGGGCCCTAACATTTTTTTCCTCATATTTAACTTTTTAAAAGTATAACTGACATTTAACATATTAATTTCAGGCATACAACATAATGATTCCATATTTGCATGTATTGCAAAATGACCACCACAATAAGTCTAGTTAACATCTATCATTGTACATAGTTAATTATTTTTTCTTCTGATGAGAACTTTTAAGAATTACTCTCAGAAGTTTCAAATATGTGATGCAGTATTATTAACTATAGTCACCATGCTGTGCATTACATCCCATGACATTTATTTAATAATTGGAAGTTTGTACCTTTGACCTCCTTCACCCATTTTGGTCACTTCCTAACCCCTGCCTCTGGCAACCATCAGTATATTTTCTGTGTCTGTGAGCTTGGTTTTGTTTGTTTTTTAGATTCCATATATAAGTGACATAATGTATTTGTCTTTCTCTGTCTGATTATTTCATTTAGCATAATTCCCTCAAGGTACATCCATAGTGTTGCAAATAACAAGATTTCATTATTTTTATGGCTGAATAATATTATATGATATATCACATTTTCTTCATTCATCCATTGATGAACGCTTAGGTTGTTTCCGTATCTTGGCTACTGTAAACAATGCTGCCATGAACATGGGGGTGCATATACGTTTTACAAGTTAGTGCCTTCAATTTCTTCAGATAAATACCCAGAAGTGGAACTGCTGGGTCGTATGGTAGTTCTATTTTTAATTTTTTGAGGAACCTCCATACTATTTCTCATAGTGGTTGAACCAATCACAGATGTGAAGTGGTATCCCATTGAGGTTTTGAATTTCCCTTTCCCTGATGATCAGTGATGTTGAGCACCTTTTCGTAGAAGGGTCTTATTTTTCATAATGATTACATTTCAAAGAGATGGCACCCAAGTTCTCGAAAAAGATATTCCTGGGTTATAAAACTAAAGAGAGTCTGGAAAAGGGTTCACACCTCAAAAAAGAGGCAGAGAAATAATTTACTATTGCAAGTTTTTTAAAGAAAAAACTCTAAGGAAAGGGAGATTAGGGGCTTATAGTCAGGAATAAGTCTGTTTAAAGTTTAGTCAAGCTGAGGGGAATGTTAAGGCCATCTTGGTCAGTTCTAATTATTTTTTTCTTTTTGGCTGTGCCACATGGCATGCGGGATCCTAGTTCCCTGACCAGGGATTGAACCCATGCACCCTGCAGCGGAAGCATGGCGTTCCAACCACTGGTCCTCCAGGGAAGTCCCAGTTCTAATAATTATTAGTGAAAAAATTATTAAACGTATCCAATAAGGCAAATATTACCTTAAATATCTGAATATTTTCAAATTTACATTTCAGTGTCAAAGCATGTGGTTGCATTTTTATAATGATTTTAAGCTTGCCAATGCAATATTTAATAGTAAAGTATAAGTATTATATGTAAGTACATTTTTCTAAGCTTTCCTTATATTCCAATGTTTAAAACAGAGAGATATGATTAATTAACATTATTATATAAGATCCTTAAGATTATAGACAAATATAATGAGTTAATGTGTAACTAGTATTATAGTTATACTGTACTATATAGTTTCTATAATATTAATATCACAAGATAAATATAGTGAATAATTTATAATTAGTTTATAAATGTGATGTTTTCAACCTTGGATTGGTTTTCATGGCTTCTGATAAAATCATAGGTTCTGTACTTATCTGTCTACAGTGTCAAAACCTGTGAAGGATCTGAGATTTCCTACTCGGTGCAAGTTAAGTTTGCTTAACACTGATTCATTGGTGGTAGCAGAAGGCACAAGCCTGTAGGGCCAGAAAAAAAAAGAATGTATCACTCATAGTATAGCAAGCATGAGCTTCATGTTCTCATCAGTTTTCTTGCTGTTCAAGTCCCATGAGGAGTGATGTGGAATCAGGTTGTCAGATATTTCACATAAAGTGGGTTTGTATTATGGCTGAAGAACTTTGAGTTAAGGAAATCACCGGTTTTTTAAGGAGACTCCTGGAAAACCTGTCCAACCTTTGCCCCTAAGGGAAACATTATCTTCACTAGTTAGGAAACAAATCTGCCCTCTGCCCTGGAGGGTGATATTTTTGTCATACAAGGCTATTTATGGTACAAACATCTTTGAAAAGATATTCCAGAGCAAAAGCTGATATGGCATGAATGAACACCATGGAGAGTAATCCCCCAATTTACAGAATTGGTATTTTTTAAAAATATTTATTTGGTTGTGCCGGGTCCTAGTTGTGGCAGGTGGGCTCCTTAGTTGTGGCAGGAGGGTTCCTTAGTTGTGGCTCATGGGCTCCTTAGTTGCAGGTCCTGGGCTCCTTAGTTGTGGCATGCAACCTCTTAGTTGCAGCATGTATGTGGGATTTAGTTCTCTGACCAGAGATCGAACCCTGGCCCCCTGCATTGAGACCACGGAGCCTTACCCATTGCGCCAGCAGGGAAGTCCCGGTACTTTTTTTTTTTTAATCTAGATTTGTTGGCATCATACCATGTTGTCCACCTAGTAATTAGTACCTTTTTATTGTGAAAAATTTGATAAATGTGTATACCACCTTAATCAGGAATCCATGTTCCAGAGGAAGCTACACAAGTATTTCAAAAATCATTATTAAAATCTAAATTATGGAACTGTTAATGAGCATAAGAGGTCTTAGAATAATTTTTCATTGGTGAAATGAATAATGTTTAAATTACATGATTGGCTCGAAAGAAATTAACATTTTTCAGAGCAGGACTCTTAAGTGAATAATTTTTTATTATGTGTTTTCACCACTTTATTGAGGAGGACTTTGTAAACTCATCTGACTTATTAGAAGTTTGAAGAGGTCTGCTATCTTGATGTGCTCCCCTAGGAGCAAGTCTTTCATAGAAGGTTCTTGCCAGAGTGTCTGTAGATACGGGTGAGGTTTTTACTGAGCCGAAGAACTGGTCGTATCACTGTTTTTTCCCTATTATCGCATAAGCAATTGCCAGAGTATGGTCTAACACTTGCTTTCATTGTAACGTATCATCTGACTGCAATGTTGTAGAAGGATATAGTATGATAGCCTATAGTATGCTGGTAAATGATTAATTCCTGACTTAGGAGGGGGAAAGGAATTTGGAGTCTTGACAATGTCTATGCCTTAAGTACTCCTATCAGGGCCCATTTCAAGCTCCTAAAGTGACACCACTGATCAGAGAGTTAGGAAGTTATGTGTATAGTTCACTCTCAAGGGCCAGTAAGAGCTGGCTTCAGTAAGAGCTGGCTCCAACACACCACTGTTTAATGCTTTAATTTTTCTTAGAAGCCAATTATAAAGAATAGAAATTTTCATTTTTAGAGGACTAATTTTTGCTTATTTGAAAGTGATCAGTGAAAGTTACACTGCGATTTCTTTGAAACAGAAATGAAAACACACATACAAAATTTTAACTGTTTAAATTTGCATCCTGAATTTGACAAGCATTCCTATTTTGTCCATGTTGTTTCCCTATTTCCATATTAAAATAAGTTCATAAATACGTATCTAATTTTAATAGTAAGAAAAAATAATAAGCGAGTACATCCCAATAGGCATATGCTACCCAATCTAACAAATAGAAATATCCCTGGCCTTGAGGCAAGAACTTTTAGTGGAAAAAGTGGAGACTCAGAAACTATTTAAGTACTCTAAGTTACTTTAGGGAAATGCATTAGTTTCCCCTTTTTACTTTGGAATCTGTGTGTCTGCTGCAGACAGCAGTACAAAGTGGTTGATAGCTACAGTCTGAGATACAGACTGACACTTTCTGCGGCAGCAGTCAAGAGTGAGTTATTTCAATCTGTGCTGGTGCTGCGGGAAAATTTACCTTCACATGGCTGGAATTTCATTTCAGTCTCTCATGATACACTACACTGTGCCTACTTTCTCGTGAGCCAGACAGTGTGGTCGCTGAGACTTCTAACCTCTTAAACACAGTTGCTAAAGCTAAATATCAAAAGGCAGAGAAAAACTGAAAAAAAACAAACAAAAAAAAGTAATATCCCCTTATAGGAATGGGAATACCAAAATCAATTGAGGGGTGCAAAAACAAATGCGTAAATATCAGTAAAGATGTTCTTTTTTTCTTCATTTTATTTACAGTTACTTCTAAGCTTCATCAGTGATTGAAAAATGATAAAGAGTTTTGAGGTTATTTTATTATATTTCACAACTGAAAAAAAATACATTAGTACAGCAAGAATTTAATCTGTTCCTATGTGAGATAAGTAAAAATAAAAGTCATTTGGATAATTATTTATTTTAAAGTTACTATTTGGATCATTCACTTCAGAGAATCTTCTTTGTTTAAAATTGATGTCATTAAGTGATCTTGATATAGATTTCCCTTTCATTTTATAAAAGATAATTAATGAGGTACTATAGCCCTAGAGTATGTGAATGGATTCCAATGAATGTGTGAATATTGTTAAATTATGTGCAAAGTTTTGTAGATATGGGTATTTTTGCACTTATCTGAGATATTCTCCCATTTCTTAGGAGACTGTGACCTTCAGAAGTTAGGGACCAATACAGGAGTTTGTATAGTGCAGTAATGGAATTAATAGAATAAATGGCCACACACACACACACACACACACACACACATATGTGTGTACTAAATTAAATGTTACCCATCAACCTGACATGATACTGTTTTCCTTTATCCCTGTGCTGACAGTACAACCAGTAGACTTACCCACTGATTTGGACAAGACTGGGGGGCTGCTTTTAGGAAAACCAAAGTAAAGTTGCATGAACATTACCTACAGAAAAGGCTCTATACTGATTCCATTAACACAGTATCATAGATGGGGTTCCCAGCTGAGGTAATTAACATTTCTGACCCCAAAATAAGAAAATATGTGGCAAACAGAGGAAAACTATAGTCTGAATGATAAAAAGAGGGTTAAGAAGTAAAAGTCTGAGATCAGGAATAAGGCAAAAACACCCAAGCATGGACCAGGTACAAATTAGAAGAAAATAGTTCATAGAAAAATTAAATTTATTTTAAAAATTTGCCGCAGTTGGCTTATCAAAAGGCAATCATTTAAAATTTATATTGATGACTCATTAATACTGATGTTCTAACTTTCAGTCCTTGACATGGCAAAATCAATCTTTCTTTTTTTTCTTTTCTTTCTTTTCACTGGAGGTAAAGTAAAAATACTTTTCCTTCCTTCCTTCTTCACTTGCTTCCTTCCTTGCTTGCTTCCTCCCTCCTTCCCTTCACTCCCTTTTTTCCTCTCTCCCTCCTTCTCTATTCCTTCCTTTCTGCCTTCCTTCCTTTCTTTCCTTCCTTCCTTCCTTTCTTTCCTTCCTTCCTTCTTTCCTTCCTCCTTTCTTTCTCTCTCTCTCTCTTTCTTTCTTTCTTTTATTTACTATTTTTATGTTTGATATTTGGTATATAAATAAACATTGCTATTCTAGAGATGAATTACTGAGATGAATTTATTTCATACCTTATAACCTCTCAGAGAAATTCAGTTTCTGTGGGATAGCAGTTTTCAATTTTGGCTATACATTGTAATCATTAAAAATGTATTGTAATCAGAATGCGTAAGTCAATATTTAAATCAGTTACATTTTGGGCTTGACCCAGGCATCAGGATTTTTATAAAACTCTGAGGAGAATACAGTGCACAGTCTAGTTTGAGAAACATGGTTCTAGGGGGAAAAAATTTCATTGCCTCTGTCCGAGATGATCATAATGCTCCCTTAGGCTTGATTAAGCTTTAGACATCTTCCTGACTCTAGGCTCTGACCTCTCTTTCCTTAAAGCATTTGCTTTAGAAAAACATATAGATTCTTTCTCTGCTCCTTGAGTGTTGGCAGTTTCACAGCCCAGGAGTGTCTTTCTTAAGGACCTGGGAACCTTCCCTTTGAATCCTTGAAATGTGAACATTAAGATATAGCACTCCTTTATCCCAGTCTCTGTGGGAGAGTAGGACTCTAACTTTGGTGCATGCCTTGCTTCAAGTTGTAAAATTACCTCCTGTCATTAAAGATAAGAGAAAGTGCACTTTTAGTTAAGGTCAATTAGCAACACCTGCAGATCTTAATAACTGTCCTGCCCTTTGTTTCAGTGGGGATGAGTTTAGACTGCCTTCTTGTCTTTCTTTTCTATTGCAGCAGCTTTGAATGAAGTTTTCTTGACCTGTTTAACTGTGTCAGGTGCAATTTTTGCTTAGATAACAGTAAAAATAGTTGTTTACCAACAGAAGTATTGTTTCCTTACCCATTAATTTATCCTTTGTATAAAGTAGATAGCAGGAGCTACTTGTACCATAGGTTTTCAACCATAGTGTGTGTGAGAATCATCTGGAACACTTGAAACAATTCTGATGATTGGACCTTGTCCAAATAAATTCAGATTTCACTTGTCAATGGATGGGATCTGATGATATATTTTTTTAATATCTCCCCAAATGATCTCAGTGTGCACTTTGGATTGAGAAACACTTAGCTAAATAATTATTATGTTTTGTATAATGTTTGTTAGTAAGACTGTCACAGGAAAGGAAGAACAAAAGAGATCACACATTTTGATATGCATACCTAGAAATCTGTTGACCATTCTTTTGGGTAGTTCTGTTACTGTTGAGATTGTGTTTGTTTCCATGAATTAGTTTTATGATTGTGTGATATGTTTTACCTGCTGATATAAGTACCATTGTAGCAAAGTCAGACTTTCTTTTGATGTTAATAACAATCTAAGCAATTAAGAAGTAAGGTAAGAAATGTGCCATTTATACATCTATTACATTAGAGCCTTATGGTTTATTTAAGAGACTAATAAACAGTTTTGTTTACTTTCGAGGCGTTTGTTGGTCACTCAAGAATTGAGCACAGATGCAAACTTCATTGCCTTTTATTCCTTTAGATATTCTTGTCTTAGTCTGTTTGGGCTGCTTTAATAGAATACCATAGACTGAGTGGCTTAAAAACAACAAGAATTTTTTTCTCACAGTTATGGAGACTGGAAAGCCCAAGATCAAGGTGCCAGAAGATTCACTATCTGATGAGAGCCCATTCCTGGCTCATAGATGACTGTCTTCTTGCTGTGTCCTCACATGACAGAAGGGGTGAGGGAGCTCTCTGGAGTCTCTTTTATAAGGGCACTAATGTCACTCATGAGAGCACCACCCTCACGATCCTATCATTTCCTAAAGTCCCCATGTCCAAAAACCATCACACTGGGGATTAGGTTTCAACACATGAATTTTGGAGGAACACAGACATTCAATCTACAGCAGTTATTAATGAATTTTTCAAAATGTTCTCAACAAAAACAGTCAAAGAAGAATGTATTCCTATTGGTAGTTTCCAAATTGAATAATGACATTATAAACATTTTTCTGAACAAACAAAATTATATTTTGCTAAAATGTGTAGAATAACAACCTGAGATTAAACCAGAATTTCTCAAAATGGCACTATTGACATTTTAGACCAGAAAATTTTTTGTTGTGGCTTGGGTGGGTGAGGGTTGTTCTGTACATTGTAGGATGTTAAGCAGCATCCCTGACTTTTACCTACTCTTGATTTTTTAACAAACTTAAGTGTGATAGCAGAGAGACTTCTCCCAAAACACATTGAGTCATTTCTATAGAGGAGGCATTTTACTAACATTTTCACATGGATTCTTTCCTTTAACTCCAAGACCAATTCTATGAGATTGGTATTATTATCACCTTCATTGGTAAGGAGACTGAGGCTTGGAGTGGTTAAGTTGCTTGTCCAAGGTGGCATATGTAGCAAAAGAGGGACTGATGGGTAGGAACTTCAAACAACGCATTTTGATACCAGTCCTCATGGTCTTGACCATTTTTTCTTTAGAGATATTTCCTGATTTTCTATGATGCAAAGACTTCCTTGGACTTTTTTTTTTTTTCCTGTCACTAACATTCCTCTGCTTCCTTAAATTCTTCATAGATATCACTAACTTTTCTATTGTTTTTAAGTTGCAGTCTATAGACCAGAAAGCCTTAGAGGTGACAAAGGTTAAATTTATTTATTTTAAAAGCATTAATTGCCACTTATGTTTCTACATGAATTTATGAAAGACAATAGTTCAGCAGAAAATTTAGTCAATTTTGATTATGCAGGTACTTTATAATGTTTCAGTGAGTATTGATGTCTATTCCATGGATGAAGAAAATGGCAGGATATGAAACAGAATCAAATTGTGCAAATTAATAGCACAGCTTCCTTATTTAATTTGAAGGGTTACGAATTTCTGCACATCCTACAAGCCCACAGAAAAACAGTAATGCTTTCCAAGCTCAAAAAAAGTGCCTTCCTTGATTAGCCATGCTGTTATACCTGTGCTCTTGCTCCTGCCCATTCCTGCGTTTGTCCAAAGTCTTGCTTGAACAGCAACAACAAAAGTTGAAATTCATTACCAGTGTTTAAACTTTGAAAAGATTTACTGTAGAGTAATAGAAATATAAAATAATTTACGGCTCCAAATCTTTTCAACAAACTGTTATGTAAAGCTGTACTTTGTTTTGTATCTGTAGTTGCTTCTTGAATTACCTATCATTTGTGATTCCTATTACCTTTTCTGGTGTGTGTGAAAAAGGAGCCTTTTCATCCTTAGAGCACTGTGATAATTTAGTCTAAATAGCTTCTGATTCAGTCAAAGTTGAGCTTAAGTTCTGAGTTTATGAATTCAGTTGCAAGAATAAGAGAGAGCTGGAAAGGCAGGGGGTTCAGGATAATGTAATTTAGCCTCATATTCTTCACTGACTCTCAACAGCCACTCCAAATAAACAGCCACTCCAAATAAACCAAGAACCATTTCACTAGACCCACACCCCTCCACATTTGTTCCTTGAGCATTTTTAGCTCTTTGTAGCTTTTTAGAAATGCAGAATCTCAGGTCCCACACCAGACATGCAAATAAGAATTTGTTATCTAACCAGATCTCTGGGGATGAGACTCACCATTTCCCACCCCACCAGAACACAGCTCCTAAGCCCTTCTTCTCTTATATAGTAATCCTGGCTGGCTTCACCACTGTATGAATTCGGCATTATTGCAGTTGGATTGGGATCCTGGAAAGGTCTTCATTTAAGTAGAGCAGGTATCCTGTGTGGTCTCTAATAACTTCCACTTTAATACATTTCAGTTTCTGTGTGTGAACACTGAGATAAATAGCCAGAGTCTTTAAGCAAGGGAGACAACAACTAGAAGCAACAATGGAAACTTGTTCAGTTATAGCTATGGCAATATATAGGTCTTTACAAAAGCAGCCAGTTACATTGGGCAGGTGGTGATAAATGTGAAATTATACGTTCTGGAAATAGTGGTAGTAAATAGATAGAAACAGGAGTGGTTCACAGATAAGGATATGAAGTATATTCTCTTCATATTTTGCCATAAATGAACTTCATATATTTTGTGGAATAGCTGGTTTAAAGAAAACAAATTCATAACCAATTGCCTTCTAGAACTGTCTGTATTAATAAATTATCAAGAAAGTATTTTAATTAAAATATATGTCATTAGCATATAATATTTCCATCTTTGCATTATTTTATGAAATATCTCATATAAGAAAGAAAATATTGGCTTCCTTTTTTTTTTTTTTTTTAATTTTCAGTACGCGGGCCTCTCACTGCTGTGGCCTCTCCCATTGCGGAGCACAGGCTCCGGACGCGCAGGCTCAGCGGCCATGGCTCCCGGGCCCAGCCGCTCCGCGGCATGTGGGATCCTCCCGGATCGGGGCACGAACCTGTGTCCTCTGCATCGGCAGGCGGACTCTCAGCCACTGTGCCACCAGGGAAGCCCTGGCTTCCTTTTCATTTAGTAGTTCCAACATAATATATTGTACTCTTTCTAATCTCTAGTGACCTTTGTTTATTTTCAAACACTCTCGTGCTCGGCTGTTACGTTTTTCATATAGAATTTATAATTTATTAAACTGTATCCTTTTTATTATGTCCCTTCTTGGACAAAAGAAACTGAAAAAAGGAAGATAAATGCTTAGCATATTTGCTTATTTCCTACACTTAAATATGCTAATTGATTTATGGCTAAATCAATATGAAAAATTAACTCATAATACCAAGAAAACAATTTAATTTGTTTCATCAAGGTAATTTTTGATGTCTTAATCAAGATTATGGTTCTCCAGTCAGTTAGATTTTAAATTCACCAAAAATATGAAAATATCAGTATAAATTATCCGACCTTCATTAGATTATAGTTTTGTTTAATAAAATTTGATAAATTTCTTAATAAAATTTATTTTCACTTCTGACCAAAGAAATTATGCTAACATTAGTACATTTTAATTTGATCTATGTCACTGTATCTTCTGCTTTTTTATTCTTCTAAATAGTTGCAGACAATTTCTTTTAGTCCTAAGGTTTATGATACTATGTGCAGTTAAACTGCTCAATTTATTTTTAAAAGCGTCCTCCCTTTTTATTAGTTTGATAATCATCATCAGTCCTTCTATTTGGTAAAACATTTAAAAAGTAGGACATTGAGCAAATTAGAGAAATGGTGTTGATGCCAATTCATTAAAGAGAACTTTCAAAGGGAGAAAATGTATTTGTGGGAGAAATTGTCTGAGTCAGAATATTTTGGAAAAATAACAAGACCTCCAAAAAGTCTGTTAGTCTCCTTACCCTCAAAAATATTCAAAAATAGAAAGTTGATAGAGGAGAGAATATGGGGGAGAAAAAGCTGAAGGAAGGACTAAAAAGAGAAGAAGTAAGCAAGAGGACAGAGGAGAGGAAAGCAGGAAACGAGACTGTAGCCTCTGATGCCCCAGCACTTAATAATGATGTGACCTTGAACAAGTTGAGCAACGAAAGTTGTGCTCATCAGTAAAGAATCTACCCTTCCAGCCAGTCAATACAGCAAATTCAAGTTCTGATGGATGCATTTCCATCAAATCCTCCCAGAAAAATCTTCCAGCAGCACCACTTTCTCATATAGCTTTATTCTTTTCTGGTGTTTGTTACACTTCGTGCAGTCTTTCATATTATCTTCCTTCTTCTGGGGCTGAATGGTTTTGTGTCAGAATGTAAATGTTTTTGTACTAATGAAGTGGTCCAATCTCTCTTTGTTCATTGACTCTGGCTTTTCTTGTGGGAACCCTCATTCTAAACCTCACTGAAATTTTTGATTTAAAATTTCTTTATAAAGCAAATAGTAACCAATTTTGTCCTCTTTATTATTAAATATGAGAAATGGATTCTGATACAAAGTTGGCTAACCTAGTATCCGTGTCAATACCCATATACACATAAACATTGCTATGGTAGAAAGTTCATTTTAGAGCCAAAGAGATTCAGATGGAAGTTTGGCTATGCCTCCCTCTCTTCATCTAAATATGAAGATAGCAACAAATACTTGAGTGTTCTGAAGATTAAATCAAACAACATGTATAAAATGCCTGGGACAGTTCCTGACGTATCATTGGTGCTCGATGGTTATTAATGCCTGTCTTCTGTATTAAGGAACAGAAGGGCAAACTTCTATAATATGAAAAGAATTCAGCATAGCACTGTGGGTGCATTTTTCAAACAACTTTTCTCTGCACAAGATGCAATTCTTTATGTACAAAGGTTGGTCTCAGGCTTCACATATTCTTTTATGAAATGTGCATGCATATCAGGTTTGTGGTAGGCAAAAAGAGGAATTTTGCAGGAAACCTTGGTCTTGGTCATAGGAAAATGCACTTTTCCACTGAGCAAAATAAAAATGCATTAAATAACACTACTGTCCTTTAAATTTCAGAGGTTAGAAAGCTGAGGTTGGTAAACATTTAAATTGCAGTTCTCCCACCTGGAAGCCAATATTTTACAGTTCTCCTCATGTGCCTTAAAAACAGAATTTTCAAACCTAGATCACCCGTCACCTTTTACATTAAAACCACTGGTTAAGCAATTCTTTTTTTTTTTTGAAGATGTTGGGGGTAGGAGTTTATTGATTAATTTATTTATTTTTGCTGTGTTGGGTCTTCGTTTCTGTGCGAGGGCTTTCTCTAGTTGTGGCAAGCGGGGGCCACTCTTCATCGCGGTGCGCGGGCCTCTCACTATCGCGGCCTCTCTTGTTGCGGAGCCAGGCTCCAGACGCGCAGGCTCAGTAATTGTGGCTCACAGGCCCAGTTGCTCCGCGGCATGTGGGATCTTCCCAGACCAGGCCTCGAACCCGTGTCCCCTGCATTAGCAGGCAGATTCTCAACCACTGCGCCACCAGGGAAGCCCTAAGCAATTCTTATACTTGCATTAATTTTAACAATCATAAGGCTTTTCAGGTATGCACATGCATATTTAGTGTGTTTTCTCTCAAAGCAAAATGTGTTAATCATTTAAAGAAGATTGTTAAAAATAGAAAGTCACAAGCTAATGAAAAGATATTAGTTATACAAATAACGTTTTCATATAAAGTTAGCCAAATATTAACATGTTATTCACTAAGTTACCTGTAAGTCTGTTGGAAACATGACTAACTTAAAGGTTCCTATTTGCTTGATGAAAGTCTTAATAAATACATATTTCATTTCTGTATGGGTTTAACATAAGTCACACACTCTTCTAAACTGCCATATTTTAGTACCATATTGTCTCTTATATTAGTCATTACAATGACAAGGAAAACAGTAAACTCAGAAAAATACCAAATGAATCCAATTTTTCTTTTTCCATATTTCCACCCATTCTTCTATTCTCATTTATTCAAAAGCCCATCTTTACTCCATTGATGTGAGATGTTGCCTTTATCCTATACAAAATTGCCAAACCCTATCAAAGTAAGTTTATGCCAAAGGTGCCCCCCCTCCATAATTTAAACATAGGCTTGAGTACCTGGACATGTAAAAGAAAAGAAAAAGGAGAAGGAAGATTATTGAAATAAAGGTAACCAAGGTGGGAGAACTATATTCCTCATAGTAGCTGCCCCTGTATGTGGCTGGTGGTAAATTATAAAGCTTGAATTCAGATACAAGGGTACTGCAATTTTTTTTTTTTTTTTTTGCTAATTCTTTGCTTTTATAATATAACATGAAGGAAATGTAACAATGTTAACAGTTTTTATTTCTGAGGTGGATATACAGTGGTGATTATTTTATTAGTTTTTGAACTTTTAGGATTTTAAAATAAAATTTCTCAAAATGAAAATAAAAATTGAAAAGAGCAGAAATTCTAGCCTTTACTCCAAAAGAGAAGATAAGGAGGGATGGAATTGGGCGACAAGATTGGTTCCCTGCCAGAAACCTATGCTTAGGCAGATAGGACCTTTAAGAAATGGGTACTTTCACTTCTGAATCCTTTAAAAATTGTTGCCTAGCATGTATTGCTGGGCCAGTCCACTTATTCCTTTTAAAGTGCTAACACTAATGGGGCCAGCAAAGCTGAGAGTAGGAACTCAGCAGGGGGCTGAATTTGGACTCTGCCACTGTCTGCTGTGTGACCTGGATTCAGACTTCTCTAGTTATTTTATAATCTATATCATAGAAATGGTAGGGAAAAATTAGGAAGAGTGCTTTTGAAAACATAGCCTAGAACCTGGTACGTAGTAAACACTCCCTAGATGAGCATTAAAATGTGTTATAGGGCTTCCCTGGTGGCGCAGTGGTTGAGAGTCCGCCTGCCGATGCAGGGGACACGGGTTCGTGCCCCGGTCCGGGAAGATCCCACATGCTGCGAAGCAGCTAGGCCTGTGAGCCATGGCCGCTGAGCCTGCGTGTCCGGAGCCTGTGCCCCGCAATGGGAGAAGCCACAACAGTGAGAGGCCTACGTACCACAAAAAAAAAAAAAAAAAAAAAAAATGTATTATAATTATTCTTCACAACTTGTACCACCTGAGTCTAACACCACAGTTTTATGGTGAGGAAGTCAGATTCATTTTTGTGCTTGTCTTGCTAATGGTCCTGATGCAATTATGTGATTTTTTCTTCTTCTTTCCCCAATGCTACCTCCACGTATTTTGATAACACCAAAACATGGTGTTAATTTTCAAAAGTACTATTTTTGTATACAAGAGGAAACTACTACTGTTTCCATTTCACGAGTGGTTTAGCCAAGAAAAAGCAGTAGCATTTAACTGTTCTGAAATATCTTAGTGTTTTGTACTTTTAGTAGCAACACTCTTTACATTTATTTCTCTGTAGACAAAACCACATAAGACTAACTTAGAATGGTCCTATGAAAATCCATCACCTTTTCTTACAACTCTACTTTTTTCTCTGTTTAATTATTTTCTTAATTATATAATCAACTTACTAAGAATCCTCAATCCTTCTACACAGAATGGGGCAGAAAAGGGTGGCTTGGTGCCTATTTGGCTCAGGCCTCTTGAGAAACAGCCATAGAATCAATTGTTAATTCAAGAACATGATCACAGATGAGTCAATTCTAAATTCTAGAAGATGTCTTAGGAAAAAAAAGAGTTTATCTTCAGTTTTGCCTCTGAAAGACATCATCTTCCATTAAAAAGAGAGAAGTAATTATCTTTTTAACTTTGAATACATTTTAAACATTTGAAATATTCTAAGGCTGAATTTTATTACAGTGTTACAAATGTGATACTGATAGTTAATGATTAAGTGATTCATTAACAAAGTGTCTTTAATAAAAATATCAAAAATTAAAAACTTTATAATAATGATAAATTAGTATAATTTATGATAAATATTTTAAGAACCTCCACCTAGCAGCACAAAAGCACTCAGCCTACAGATGCCCATTATTAACCAATTTAGCATCACTGTCATTTTTTATTTCATACCCTGAGGAGTTTTCAAAATGAAATAAAAGATGACACTAAATATAAAGTATTTTAGCATTGAATGTCATTTTGAAACTCCCTAAACAGATAACTCCAAAATAAGAACTGTCATTACAGAATGAAGTGATTATCCCTTTCCTTCTAATATTGTACAATGAAAAGTCATGTTAAATAGTAGTAATCCTACGTGTTTGACTATACTAGCTAATTAGCAAATATCTATGTCCTGACATTTTGTCAGATTTACAAGTGATCTATTATATGTTTCAGATATGGATATATTATTGAAAGGTACTCTTATCATCACTTGCTTTTAGTCTGATCTTGGAATAGTTGCTATGAAAATATATATTTGTTATATGGAAGATAGTCTCTTCTGCACCTAACTAGGTTAAAAAAGTTTAGCCAAGAAATTAGTGCTGGACAGTATTTGTAAAATTTGGCTACACAAAATTGAAAAGATCAAGTCAAACAAATGGGACCTAAATGGACCCAGATAGAGAAATAATCTTTGGACATTGAATTGTTTGACACTGTTTGATATACACTGGGACACTCCAGATTGTTTAACTAAAGCAAACTACAGCTAAGGGTAGAAATTACCATGAGTCTGGTACCTTAAACACATTGGTTTGGGGCATGTGCATTAAGCTTTATTTTATTTGAAATTTCCCCCAGGGAGATAAGTGAAGATAGATTAAGGAGTTGGGGTACAAAAGATATTCTTCTGTAGAAATGTCTCAGTTTAATAGTTTGGGTTTTAATGGAATTGAAATGTTTAGTGCTATATAATTGCATGACTTTAAAAAATTATATTAATAAGAGCATATTTACTAATTTGTGCAATGAATTTAGTTTTTTCATAGGTCTACATTAACCTATGTCTGTAGAGATAAATAAATACATAAGTAAGTAATCCGTTATGGGGCTAATATATTCCTAGGTAAATGACATCTATATGGTCACCAGCATCAAATATTTTTAAGCTGTCTTACTAATATAAAAACCACTTTTTGTATGAGCTTAGGAAGAAGTTTTAAAAATAATTTTAATACTGGTATCAAATATTAGATAGAACAAATTAATTTTTAAGTAATTGCAATTCAATATGTTTTGAACTAAAAAAATATCATTGACTCATTAGCTATTCTGAAACACATTTAGGTTTTATGAACTCTGATAATTAAAATTTCCGTGGGGAGGAATCCCAATGGACAGAGTTCAAACAGACTGTCAGCCAGTAAACCACTTATAAACTTTCAGGAAAATATTTGTGCATTGTCTCTGTTCATATCCAAAAAATTAAATACTTTTAATTATACTACAGTGTAATGGAAAGAGGAGAATTAATAGTTAGAAGTATTTTAACTTTAAGAATAATTTAGTTCTATGAGAGAAACATTCAGTGATCTTCCCTGTCTCAATGAAATGATCATATAACAGTGTTACTGAATAATCACTGTTTTTACACAGCACATAAAGTATACTGATTTTCAAAAGCATCTGTGTACTTTTGTGATATTACTGTAGAAAGAGCACATAGCACACTTCATGTGAGAATTTGTTCATGATTATGTTTAGATTTTGTTCAGCAATGCTTGTACTGCACTGAAATTTTCATAGAATGAGAATTTTCAATTTTCAGTATTTAAAAGCCATGCTCTTATTAAGCAACCCAAAGCAGGAGCAGGAAGAGTGTTAATAAGGTGTTACAGGGCTTCCCTGTTGGCGCAGTGGTTGAGAGTCCGCCTGCCGATGCAGGGGACATGGGTTTGCGCCCCGGTCCGGGAAGATCCCACATGCTGCGGAGCGGCTAGGCCCGTGAGCCATGGCCGCTGAGCCTGCACGTCCAGAGCCTTGCTCTGCAATGGGAGAGGCCACAACAGTGAGAGGCCCGCATAAAGCCAAAAAATAAAATAAAATTAGAATACTAATTAAAGAAAGTATTTTCACAAATTTTACTTGCCAGGAGTAGAAATTTGCAGTTTATCATTTATAAAACTATACACAAAAGTCAACATATAAATAATTTTTGCAAAATATTTAACAATGTTCTTCTAAAAAGTTATCTTGATAATGAGAAAATTTTAGAACAATGTAATTTATCTTTCCCTTTAAAGGCAAAATTTACTCAATTGAATTTTATATACTTTCAAAAGGCAATGTTTTAAATACCAAATCAGTGGTATACTGTTAGGAACATATTCTGAGTATATTGCTACACCTTTGGTAAAAGATATTTGTAAAACCTTCTGTTTTGGAGAAAATTACGTTTTGTTAAAACCACCCATTAGTGGTATTTAAACATTATCCTAGAAATTGCCTTGTAAAATGTAAAACTATGTGCTGCCTAATGTATAAAATCATTTCATTAAATGAATTCAATGTGACGTATTGTGAAAAATAATCACCTGAAGATTGAGTACATTAAAGTAGCTCCTTTCTTTGATTTACTTAAAATACATTATCTTTGAGTTCAGACATAACTCTAACTGTACTGAAGTTTAAAAGTAGATGGGATATAAATCATCATTGCATATGGCAACTGTTCATCAAAATTTTTCTAGATTTTCACTTATTACTGTTTCTTAGAATATGATTTGTCATTAATTGTTTTGAAGTCTCTAAGGAATGGGAAAAAAATCAGTCTTGCTAACAAATTGCACTTAAAATTTAAATCATTGAAATCAGTCTTCCTTCAAGCTTACTATTTGAAAAGCATACAATGGAATATTACTCAGCCATAAAAAGAAATGAAATTGAGCTATTTGTAATGAGGTGGATGGACCTAGAGTCTGTCATACAGAGTGAAGTAAGTCGGAGAAAGACAAATACCGTATGCTAACACATATATGGAATTTAAGAAAAAAAAATGTCATGAAGAACCTGGGGTAAGACAGGAATAAAGACACAGACCTACTAGAGAATGGACTTGAGGATATGGGGAGGGGGAAGGGTAAGCTGTGATGAAGTGAGAGAGGAGCATGGACATATATACACTACCAAACGTAAAATAGATAGCTAGTGGGAAGCAGCCGCATAGCACAGGGAGATCAGCTCGGTGCTTTGTGACCACCTAGAGGGGTGGGATATGGAGGGTGGGAGGGAGGGAGACTTAAGAGGGAGGAGATATGGGAACATATGTATATGTATAACTGATTCACTTTGTTATAAAGGAGAAACTAACACACCATTGTAAAGCAATTATACTCCAATAAAGATGTAAAAAAAAAATGCTGTGTGAAGACAGCTTGATAAACAAAAATTTTTGGTCCATCCTAGCTAATAATGGGTCCACAGGATGCATAAATCTATTTTCTCCAAACTCTTCTTTGTGAATTTCCTTTTCTAGCCTCTTAAAGGACAATTGTAGGTGTGCCAGAAAGCACTGAGCCACAGCACATCCTTGATGGATTTCGCAAGTCCATCCTCTCCAAAACAAGGGTAATTCAGATTTAATTTCTTGACATGAAGCAACATTACAACATGCTTTGAGTAATTTTTAGGTGTTATGTCAATTAGAATGCTTAGGGTCACTGATTATATAGCTAGATGTTACTAATTACAAAACCTTCCAGTGGTAATTAAAAATCTATTATAATTAATGACAAAATGTTAAAAGGAGTCAGTTATCTCAGCAGTTAGAGCATTTTACATAAATTAGTACACTATACTTTCCATTACAAGTCTAAAAGGATTAAAAATCATCTTGTAGAAAGGTACTATGGTTGTATCTAATGAAAAGTAGAATGGAGAAATGAAGCAAGTATCTGAATAATTTAGGGCCCCTGTTATGAAACTTTCTTTGAAATATTCAGATATTTACAATGCTTTTCAATATAGATACACATTGATGTAAAGTCTAAATTTCATTTTAAATTTGTAAATGCAAACTTGTATTTGTTAATTTTAGTCATTTAAATTAATATCTATGTTTGCTTAATCAAAAAGCCCATTCTTGGGCTTCCCTGGTGGCGCAGTGGTTGAGAGTCCACCTGCCGATACAGGGGACACGGGTTCGTGCCCCTGTTCGGGAGGATCCCACATGCCACGGAGCGGCTGGGCCCGTGAGCCATGGCCACTGAGCCTGCGCGTCCGGAGCCTGAGCTCCACAATGGGAGAGGCCACAATGGTGAGAGGCCCGTGTACCGCAAAAAAAAAGCCCATTCTTTCATTTACATTTTACTTATCTGTACTTTCAGTCAGTCCTCGGGGCCACACAACTTCTATGTAATGTGGGTAAAGTCCTTTACAAATTTATAATTAAAAAAATCAATAAAGATTATTTAGCCATAATAAAACAGAACTAATGCACATGCCCTGTGAAACTAGCAGAGAGACACATTGACTCTGTCAAAGAAAAAATGCATTAAATTGAGTAATAAAAGTAAGGAAGACTTCATTCAAAACTATTGAAGTAGGGGAGAGAGATTGAACTCATGCCCCTTGAAACAAAAGATGAGAAAGTTTTAAGTGCTGAAGTGAACTTGTGGAAAAGTATGGGAAGACTTTGGGGAGGGGAGAGGTAGGGACCTCATCTTTCCTGGTGCCCAGGTCTTTGAGAAGGACATTTCTAGGTTGTAAAATTGGCAAGAGGCTGGAGAGGATTTACATCTCAAAGGAGCAGAGAAATAATTTTTAATCTCAAGTATTCTAAAGTAAATAAGAAAAGGGAGGTTAGGGATGTAGAGTCAGCTAGAGAACATTAGTCTAAAGAGTAGTCAAGCTAGAGAATATTGTCTACGTTCATCAACTCTGAATATTCATAACTTTCTGTAACTTAAATAATGTGTTGTTTCTATCAAGAGCAGACAGTAAATTTCTTATCTGAGTGAGAATCAGCAGTCTTCCAGCTAATTTACAAGCTTTAAACATAAACTCTAAATTTTTGACAATCACATATGTGTCATTTTTTGGAAATGAAAGTCATTAGCCTAACAAGTTGCTATTTCAAAATGAATAATTTGGCCAAAATTAACCAGAAAATGTATGAATACTCTGCTAGAGAAGGTTTTTTCCCTTCTGTTTCTCTTTTCCCCCCCAAAATTAGTACACATTATAAATAAAAATAATAATTGCATTTTCTGACATAAAATAATATGAACTAGTAAATGGATCTTAACTGCCATAGTTGTTTTTTCTATTAATAGAAGTAAAGACAGAGAGCAAGAAAAGTTTCAGTTGCAAATTTGTGCAGTAAATATTGTTGATACAAACTATCAAGGTTGGTTTTTTACTTCTAATATATTCAGTGCTTCTATCATTTCTCAAGTCAACAGTTCATTTGTGATGTAGTCTTTGTGGCGAAGATATAAGTAACCTTGTCTATCGTATCAATAATATGTATCAGTAGAGGTCTTTAAATGACTTAATATCATTGATATTTTTAGATCTCATCATGAAGAAAATATTCAAAGTAAACATAAGTGCTGTGAACAAAATAAACATAAGGAAGCACATGCACCTTTTCCAGGTGGACAGTCACAAGATAATATGTCTGAAAATCATAAACCAGTCATTTTTGTTTCTTCTTAAATCAGGCCTCTTCCCATTCTTTCACACTGCTTTTTCTATTGACATAAAATGTGCTACTTAAATACAGCATCAGGAAGTCATTCCTGAAATGAAACAACGTGATCTTCACTCAAGCACAGCAAGAAAATATGATTGATATCCTGTAATGCTTAATGTGAACAAAGATCAGAATGAGAAATAAGGACGAAGTTGTTAGAAAAAGAGAAAAATACAGCAAAAGAAAAAAAATTAACATTTCATTACAAGTTTCATCCAAAAATTAGAAGGTTGCCAGAACAAACTGATACTTAGCAACTTCATAACCATGTTTAAATTTAATTTTGTTGCCAGAGTTATTTGTTAAAATGTAATGGTGTTAGGGTGTTTAGATTTATATAAGGAAAATTTTTCAATATTTTGAAAATTGAAGATCAAAAAGAAAGTTGTATATTATACATTATATATGTGTATGTATGCATTGCTCATAGGGAACCGAATCATCTTGGCCATCATAATATAGAAGTTCTATTTTAAGGAACTTTCCTTCAGTAAAGGTTTTAAGCTGGCTTTTTAGCCACTTTTAGTAACAGTCATGTTTATCGATTCTACTGTGGTTAATTATTCTCCTCCACCATTAAAAAAAAATTATAGTCAATGGTTTAGACAGTCTTTTAAAGGAAAGCTTGTCCATGTAAAAACGCATAGGAGATGATCAACACCAGATTGAAATTATTTGTTTACTGATCATAATTGACCTCCTTTTTTCTGATTGTATTACATTAACTAAAGGAGTTAGAACTGCTCTTCAAATTCACTATAATTATCAGCACAATTCAGGAATTTTACCTTGCCTAGAATATCAAAGATGGACTAAAGTTGTATTTCTTCCTCAAGCATGCCTTTCTCAGGCATCTTTGTGGAAAACATTTAAAAAAAGATTCATAAAATGATTTCCTCCACATTAAATCTGGTGAGTCAAGAGAGGAAATATGGTTAAAACAGTGATTGAGCATTAGAATCACCCAAGGAAATTTTACGACTCTCATTACCCAGGTTGAACTCAATACCAATTACATCAGAATGTCTGGAGGTAGGCCTGAGGCATTGGTATTTTTTAAAGATCCTCAGGTGCATTAAACATGGAATAAAGTATGGAAACCACTGAGTTAAAAGGCGTTTAGCCTGGCATCAGGAAAATAATCATATTTCCAAACATTTAATTATAACATAATTTGTACTTGGATATAATAATTTGTATTTCATACACATTTTTTAGTATGAAATTATAAGCTGAGTGACTGATGAACAAGGATGCTACTGAGGGTTATAATGAAGTAAGTGGGATGGATTTAAAGTTCACTTTAACTTTGAGTTCTTGATAAGCCCCTGAATTTTGTCAGTTTTTAGGTTTACAAACAGTTCCTAAAGGCTGTTGCATACTGGCTGTGCAAAACTCCATCCAGATTCTCCTCCAAATACTTTTCCTTTTATATATAAAATCAGTTAGTAAAAGCACGTTGAACTCGTTTGTTCTGTTGTGATTTGTCTTGTTACACAAACTTCTCTTTAAGGATATAGTAAATATGATCCTAGGTTTAACAAGTTAAAAAATTTGGAGAAGAATTTAAAAATAATCAAGCAGATTAATGCATCACGTTTAAGGAGGGAAGACTTTAAAATGACCTAGTTTTCAGAAATTACATTTCAAAATTATTACCGATAAAAGGTGAATAAAAATTGTCCAGTTGGGATATATGGAAAGTGTTAATAAAAGGTATGGCCCAAAATCAAGAGTAAAACTTAAAGTTTGTGTGCTCTCTCTTAAAAATGAGAGACTATATTGGCTGGTGTGTCCTAAAGCACCAAATCTGAGATTTCTCTCTCAAATGTATTGAAATAGATTTTTAAATTTTATATGAACATCACCATACAATGATTGTGTTTGTTGCATTATTGTGTTCATCAGCACAGAGCAATTGCTAATCTAAAGTCTTACTGGCTTATACCAAAATATAGCTTTATTTATGGGGATTTTGAGGACATGGGGTAGTGTGGCAGAGGAGTGCTGTGTGGCTCCATGCTGTCATTCAGAGCTGATTCTTTCCATCCCATCCTTCTCTCTATCAGGGGCTTGCTGTTCTACTCTGGCTCCTCTGCTTCCAGCTGTGAGATAAAAAGACAGAGAATATGTGGAGGATGATGGATAAGTGTTACAAGCTGCCATTTCCAGAAGTGTCATAGACTCTTCTGCCTATTTTCTACTGGTCAGAACTCAGTCTCATGATCTCACTTTGCTGCAGAGGCACACTGTTCTTTAAAAAAAAGAAGAGAAAAATCATGGATTTCTGTCTTTCTCATCACCTATCCTCTTCTTCCTATCCACGAAATACTCAAAACCCTTCTCCAAGGGAGTCAATACAAAGTCACATCTACATAATATATCAAAGTCCAGGATCCCCAGGCAATATAATATACTGTTCATTGTTTTCCTTGCCCTGAAGCATTCTTCCTTGTGTCTTTAACTCCTTGTTCATGTCTTTAGTGTGGATATTATCTTGCTTGATTTTTGCAGCCTGCTTCTTACAGAAGCAAGCTTAGAGTTCCAGAGGTGGTGCTACAATTAAACAATGAAAGGCAATAAAACTTCCTAGGGTATTAGTATACTCCTAATATGTTTAGTTCCCCATGTGACTCAACAGTAATTGTATTCAATATTCTTTCTTAGACTTATTTATTTCTTTGCTTTCTCACTCGCAAGTTCCTCCTTTTCTACTTAACAACAGTGACCTGGTGAGTACCTAATAGCAACAGATGTGATAGCCATACCTATAATCTAAACCTGGTCTAGAACTGAGTTACTTGGCTTTATTAAGCAATCTTATTGGGTCTTTGTAGCTGAAAAGGTTTTTAAATGTCTTTTTTCTTTTGAGATGAGTATACTTTCCAACCTTAAAAAAATCCAAATTTCTGGATTTTTTCTATTTCTTTTCATTTAATGATGTCAATTGGCTTATTTCCTAAATTTATATTTATATTTATATTTTTGGGGTAGTACAGTGCCCATCATTGTCAATAACCATATCCAACCAACAGCAATGCTATTCTTTTAGCAAGAGCCCAGTAGACACATGGTTTCCCTTCTGCTGTCTGAATAAATGTTTGACACTGACTGACACAGTTATACAGCTGTTCAGGCTTGTTGTATCTCTTCCCTCACCACTCACATCTAGCCTGCTAAGCCAGTCAACCACATATTCAAAGTTTCATTTGTAAAAGCAATCTACTGCATTAGATTCTGTATTAGATAGGTTAACTCACTCTAACTCTGTTATATGTAATATCCATATAAGATTGGTTAAGTTGAAATAACCAACCTCAAAATCTCAGAAGATTGTTTCTTTCTCACTCATATTGCCATCTGATGAACATTGGTGATAAGAGGGAAAGAAGGGTCAGTCTTCTGCTCCATGTGGTCAGTCAGGGACCCAGGCCCTTCCATATGGTGAATCTGGCATCATCACAGCCTTAGTATTATCCTCTAGAGGCTTTGCCTCCAACTGGCAGACAAGGGAAAAGAAAGAGAGAGAGGACTGGAAGAGGTGAACATTTCTGCTCAAAATCACTTGTCTAGAACTCAGACATGTGGCTTTCTCTAACTTCAAGGATTCAAGGGGGTTGCACAGTGATGTCCATTGGTGTTTCCTGGAAGAGGAAATAAAACACAAATATTGCTGAATTGTAGAATTGTCTCTCTTGGGGAGGAAGAGATTTTCCTCTACCTTTTTTGTTTTCTCTGGCTGGTCTAGGAATTAAGTTGACCTGAGACAGATTAACAGGAGAAAATCATCCAACAAAAGTTTAATATATACATGGGAGAGACACAGGAAAACTGAGTAACTTGCCAAAATATCTGAAACCCTCACCTTAAATACTATCTTCAGCTAAAGACAAAAGAGGATGTTGGGGATAGTGGTTTGGGACTTCAAAGAGGAGAAAGGCAATTCACACAGAGATGGAAAAGCAAATGTTTGCTGGGCCAGGCAGAAACTACGGGACATAGTGTGGACTCTGATCTCTAGGCCTTGCCAAGTCTTCCTCATCATATCTAATGCATATTCTTTGCTCGGTTCCAGGATGGGATAAATAGCTGTGATGACAGCTGTATTCTGGGAACAAGCCCTCTATCTAACCAACTTCTTTCAGGAAGTTAGAGAGAAGATCAAAGTTTCTTCCTGAGTTTTTGGGCCTTATTTTTTTCAGCTTTAAATACTCCACATGCCAAAGAGGCATTTGGGGGTGGCAAATTTTGCTCCCTTAAATCTTTCTCAATTATTATCTATCTCAAATCATTGTTACCTAAGGATAAAATAATGTATACATAGGACTATTTTTCTTTAATTTAGTCATTAAAGCAACTATGCATGCAGTCTTCACTGGCACTGATCTGAACTTAGATTTGCCAGATAAAATACAGGATGTCCAGTTAAATTTGAATTTCAGATGAACAACAAATAAATTCTAGTAAAAATTCCCCCAAACTTCATGGGCCAGACTTATATGAAAAAACAAATCATTGTTTTCTGAAATTCAACTTTACTGGGCATCCTATATTTTTATTTGCTAAATCTATCAATGCTGGCCTGGACACTTTAGTTATTGTTATTGTAAAGTATGCTCAGTGATATCAATATGAATTATGGAAAGTGTGACTATTATATATTTTCCTTCAGTTACGTTTAAACAAACAAACACTGCTACAGGCCAAAATATGAAGTCTCAACTACTATCTATTATTTAAAGTTAATTTATGTGTGCCTGGAAGCTTTAGTTATAACTAGTCATTAGTGTTATATTAGATTTGACGTTTTAATTAAATTTCAGTACAAACTCCTTAAAATAACATTGTGCTTTGATTTCATTTCAATATATGAATTCTGCCTTGTTAGGGGGAAAAGTTACAGAGAACTGGAAATTATCAGGCTTTAACATAAATTAAGAACCACTGGCACCTTCACAGATCTTCAAACCATGAGCTGCCCATAAAGTGGTGCTGCAAGATTGGATTGTTTCTGCATGCTCCCTCAGTGATTTTTATATTTTAATAAAACTGTTCCTTATAGTTAGCTTCTCGTGTTGGAGATGGTAGATATTTATATGAAATAGCATATCATTATCTTAGTTGCATTCTGAGCCATTTGGGATGCTTTTAGGTTAGGGCGATTTTTTTCCCCCGCCTTAATTTTGCACACACTAGTGCCTATGTGGCTGTTAAGCTTTATTTCTGTCTTCAGATTCTTTATCCTGTTTTTCAACTTTATTGTGCTAAAGTGGCTGATGAACAGTGTAGCTGGCTGCTGGATAGGAGTAACCTCAAAGACAGTAATTTCAAAAATTTACTGTCTTGAGAAGCAGATAGGAGTTGATATCCCAGTTACTTCTCTCTCTCTCTCTCCTGCTTTCTCTCTCTCTCTTTACCTACCTCTATCTCTGTCTCTCCCTAAAAGTGTAAAAATACAACAGTGTAGAGTCACTCACATCCCTGTATTTCTTCAGATTCAACATTAGGGCTTTAATTAGGAAAAGAATGATTTGGACAATGTGCGACTGTAAGAACCTAAGATATTAAGAGGAAGACTTACAGAATGCAGAGACAAAAAGCAAACACAACGTATCCTCTAAAATCGTTAGTGAGTGATCAAACCAAGGGTGGATCTAGTACAGCTGAGTCATTTTCCATGCTGCAATTTGAGCCTATAGAAAGCTTTGAATTATATAGCTGCTTCATTTGTCATTTCCATGTGGCAAAGTATGTATGAGGTGCAAATTGGAATTTAGCAATGCTAAAGTTATTCCTGTAACTGGTCTGGTATGGATGGGGAGGATAGGGATTAACTAAACAGAAAAACCCTCTTTCTTCTTCCTTATGTTCTTTTATCCTCGAAGATCCATTATCTGAATTCCTTTTTATTTTCTCTCCCAAATGGTCTGGTTAGCAGCCCCATCAGAGTCCAGTAATTTTTTAGATCCCATACATGTTACTTTATTCCATATTCCTTCTTTATATTTACTGTGAATCGTAGCCTAGACTTGTTTATTCAGTAAACAAACATGTAAAGGAGCATGTATTATATTCAAGTATTGAGTACTTGGAATTCAAATAAAACATATATAGTCCATCTCTACCCCAAAGGAAAGTATAAGTTGTGTGTGTGTGTGTAATCATTCCTCTTTTTTACAGTGGATTGTCAGTGACAATAATTTTATGATGTTGATCTTACAGATGAATAAAATCCCCATCCTTCCCCAAATTTAGCTACTGATGTAGGATTACTGACTCTTATCTTTGTTAAATATACAACCAGAAAAACAGTATTACTTTTGGAGATGAATATCATGTTATAATAAAGGGCATTCTGAATCCAAAAACAAAGGTGGTATCATAGTTCCAAACAGAGGCTATTAAAAACAATAAATTTAGCTTTAAAGAAACTTACTGTATTGCTGTCATGTGTTTCGTTTCAGGTGGGCAGTGAAAACTTTTTTTGGCAGGGTTTTGCAATCTACTCTTCTTTAGAAGCTAGTAAAGAATGAATTAATCTGATCTTTTATCTCAGAAAGCATGTTTAAATTAAAAACATGTTTAAATTAAAAGTTAAATTAAAAATGCAGCAAATATGTCAAAAGGAAACAAAACCTTAAGACAAATCTTTACTCTTAATTCTGGAAGGAGATAGTTGGCCTAAATGCAGACAAAGACTAGTTTCTGGGTAGGGGAGAAACCAAGATAAAGAGAGTTATGCCAGAGGGTTGGAATATAGGGCATTGGACACTGTTGTACAGGTCAGGTGCAGAAAGAAACAGAATGAACCACTGACTTGAGCAGAACATTCATGAGAATTGGAAAAGAGTCCAAACAGTAATTTGTGTAATCTTTTGCATTCTGTTCTCTAACTCTGCTTCGCTGTACTTACTACTCTCCAAATTACATCATATTTTTAATTGACATAACAAATATTTATTGAGGGATCATTAATGTTTGGCTCTGTTCTGGGCCCTGGGATAAAATGGGAAAACAAAACAAAAATGTCCACGCTCATGAAGCTTCCATACTTGTTTCTGCATTTTTATTATCCCAACGTAACAGAAGCTCTGTGGAAGCAGGGATGTTGGCTATGTCTCAGTCTGTTGTATTCTACCCTTGTAACCTAACCAATGCATAGTAGGTGCTTAATAACTTTCAAAGTAGCCCAAACCTACTGCAAGATGCGGTAGACTCTGAATGTGGCAGGCCAGGGCTAAGAAGTTTACTATTTTGAGAGCTATTCCTTATATGGTGTGAGTAGAAGGTAAAAAAATACCAAGACCAGTGCCCTGCTACAGTAGGAAAGGTAAGAGATGGGGAGCTTTACTAATGAATCAGTGTTGGGGATCTTTACTCATGTTCTTTGCACAAGAGAAACACAAGCAAAAGTCACTGGTGGTATATCTAGCACGGCAGTGTTTGTATCTGGTAGTGCTGGATCCTCGGGTACACTGAGAGCTGTTAGCTGTTGCTGTTCCAATGAACTTGGAAGCCATAGTATATATAGCATACTGTATATATTATATGGCTATAGTATATAGTATATGGCTATACTACACTATAGTATAACCATATAGTATTTATAATATAAAATATAACAGTAGCCTGTGGGATATATCAGGAATTCCAGCTGTCTGTCTCCACTCTTTTTTGTGTTAAAAGAAAGGATTTTTGCATGGGAGCTGTAAGTTCTAGTAAAGACGCTAGTTATGAAAAGCTATTGTTATCTGGTTCCCTAGCTGCACCTTTAGACTGATGTTCTCAGGAAAGTATCTATTACAAAACAAACATGTTCATCTTGTCTGTAGGACTGTGGAGCTAAATTTACATTCCCAAACACACATTTCGCTTCAGATAGCCTTTTTTAGAAAGGTCTGGCTCTAAGTTTTCTCATAGACTGAATCAGCGCTTGTGGAAATAACCATGCTTCTTTACCTTGGCAATGGTGTCAGTGATAAAGAGAAGAGAAATGATAAATCGATTAACCCTGGTCTTTATGTGCAGAAAAATTTAAAAAGTGCTACAGAGAAAGAATCACTATCATAAAATGGACAAAGATGAAAGGTGGCAAAATGATTTAAATAATTAACGGCAAAGACTTTAGAGGCAGTTTAAAAACTCAGCACAACGGTTCAAAGTTTAAGTGAGGAGAACAGGAGATTCAAGTATACTGATGACTGATTGCATGCCTGAGACTATGCTAGCCACTTCACATACGTAAATAAACACAATGCACAGTCATTGAGGTGAATACAATCACCTCTACAATATCGTGTTTTAGAAAAAAAAAAAATAAGGTAAAGATTCTTGAAATAACTTGTCTAAAGCCACATGGCTAATAAGTGTCATAGGCAGGATTTAAATCAGGTAGTCAGATGTCTCCTCAATCCACATCCTGTATATCATATTGTAGCATTAATATAAAATATGGTACCACGTCTCTGGGTTATAGTAACTTAGTGATATCAAATAAAGGTTTTCAAAGCTGTTGGAAGTATTTAAGGTAAATTGAATACATATGACTCTCAGTATATTCTCTTTGCTCCTAATTTAGTAGTATAGAATCACTTAAAAGCCACGTGTGCAAAATATAGGCAAACCACTCCCTTAATATTAATTAAGGTTTTTGTCCCAGTCATTTTCAAAAAGGCTTAAATTATCTTGTGTTTTACAAGTCAGGAGAAATTAGGTTCACAAGAAATTCTGAAGGGCTCAAATCTACTTGAAAAAAAATCTAGAATGCTATCACAAAAGGGGTGGAATATCACTGGAATGATTAAGATGAGCCCTCAGTGACAATTCTCTGGCAGGAAAGCTATTAAAATATTGAAGTGGAGTTCCAGGATGGATGTAGAACTCCTGTTCTGGAGGCCTTTTAACATAACGTGAGGAGTGATTTTTGATATTCGCTTCACTGAATGATCTTTAACTTTGCCTGTGTACTTTTACATTTAATTTGCAATCAGATTTTTTTCTGTATTCTTAATGTTCTTATCCATTCTCACTGACATCACACTAGGTCTAAGGCATTGATAAGCTTGCTAATTTTCCATTTCTTCTCTCTGACTCTGGTCTCTCCATCTCCAGCTTTTCTCCTATTCTTTCTGCATAGCAGTCATTAAATAATTCCTCTTAATTCACTGATTTTTTCAAGTAATTTGACTGCTGTAAAACCAATGGCTTATGGCTTCTCACTGCCAACAGCTATTTTTGTGCAAGACACTGGGTGACGAGAGAAAAGAAAAATGATGGCATTCAATAGTCGGATGACTAGGAGAATACTGGGAATTTTACTATATGAAGAGGAATTTTACTCTTCAGAAAAAGGCCAAAATATGCAGTTATACCATTAGATTTGGTTGAAGAGGACTTCATTCTACAGGGGAGCAAAATCTGCCACCCCAAATTGTATCTCTTTGGCATGAGGATTAATTTAGGCTGATGATTTTTAAGAACAAGAATACTCCAGAAGTCTTTCTTTTTACCTCTCTCTTAGCTGCTCTAAGAATCTAGATAAAGGACCTATTCCCTGAATAGAGCTATCACTCGAGATCTCTGCAAAGAATAACAGCTAGGTGTGGTGGGGAACGTGGGCAGGGTCTAGAAATCAGAGTCCAGTCTCTGTCCCATTATCTTTGCCTGGCCCAGCAAACTTATTTATCAAACATTTGCTTTTCCATCTCCATGTGAATTACCTTCCTCTCCTTTGAAGTCCCAAACCACTACCCCCAATATCCTCTTTTGTCTTTAGCTAAGATGGTATTTAAGGTGAGGGCCATTTTGGCAAGTTGATCAGTTTTTCTCGGTCTCTCCCATATATACATATTACTATACTTTTATTTGGTTTCTTCCTGTTAATATATTACATTCAATTTATTTTCTAGACCAGCCAGAAGAACCTAGAAAAGTAGGGGGAAATGTCTTCCTCCCCGGAAATTTTAAAGTACCTACTGTATCTCGAAGGAGTAACGATATTTAACATGGCACTTTGATAAAGGCTGGTTTCAAAATTTTTATCGTCTAAAATTTAAAGTCCTGCCTTTCCAGTTATACCCAATTTGTTCAGCTTGTTTATTCAATGTCTTGTCCTCTGAATACACTTTGCAATGTCCCACCTCCTTGTCTTGCATATACAATTTCATCTGTCTGGAATGTTCTCTCCTCATCAGTTCTGTGTATCTTTAAATTCTCACCTAATTCATTCTTCCTTATATAGTCTTTCCTAACTGGTCCAGTTACTAACATCATTCTTTTTCCTAAACACTGCAAACACTTCATACACAGAACCTTATAGTTATTTTATTAATTTGCTTGCATCTGAGTTATAGGTTAATTACCTTGAATTTAGCAACTATGCATAGTATTTTGTACATTTCACATAGTTCAGTATGTATATTAGATCTTCAATAACTGAAAGAAATCAAGTGTAATATAATGAGTTTCTATCTAGATCAAATAGTTGTTTCAGGAAAGTGTTTGAGATACATTTTGGGTTGGCAGATTTTGCTCTGCTGTAGAATGAAGTCGCCTTCAGCCAAATCAAATGGTATAACTGCATATTTTGGCCTCTTAAAGATTCTGAAGAGTAAAATTTCTCTTCATATAATAAAATTCCCAGTATTCTCCTAGTCATCTGACCATTGAACGCCATCATTTTTTTTTCTCCTGACAATTATCTCATTATATCTGAGATAATTTACTCATTCACTGTGGTAGTGAGTTCTCCTAGTCATATAAACTTTTTCCTATCTGCTTTCTTAGAAAAAGCAACACTATAGACATGGGATATTTATTCAAATTCTATGCAAGAATTATTGAATAAGGGCAAAATATAGAAAATCACACAGAAGACTGATAAATATAATAAAAACTTCAAAATCATATGAAATATTTCATGTCTTATATACACATGTTCCAGAAAATGTATATTATGTTATAAAAGTTGGTCTACCAGTTGAGTTTGCAGTTTTCTTTGAAACTCACTATCCAAAACAAACTTTATTAATGAAAGAGATCATCTGAAATATTTTTTTTGGTAAAAAAAACATAGGCAGTATGAACAACAGACCTAGAACAAAATTCCAATATCCTAGCTTGATTACAATAGATATAATTTATTTATTATCTGATTGGAGTATACTGTGATTTACACTCCCTAAGCTACTTTCCATCACTGGCAGGGGACAGGAGATTTATAGAATATCTGGAAAGTAGGTGCAGGTGCTATACACCAGTTCTCAAGCCCATTGTCAAATTGGAAAGAGTCATATGTTGATGTGTGTGATTTGCTGATGCCTTGCCTCCATTGAAGTGGGAAGAAATGACATTTAAAACTCCAAAGTAATACCAGAGTCTTTGTGTCTGTTTCTCTGTTGTCATGCTCAATTTTGCTTAATCCTGAAAATTTTTCAGGTATCTAGTTTGCTTTTCCATTTCATCTAGACATAATTAGTTTTCTATATCTGTTTTGGCACATAATTCAGTGACCGCATATTTTAAGGCTGCATCACAAATCCCCTAGAAATCAGTGATTAGAGTATCTCTAGAGCATTTTGCCTATGTGGCATTTATCTGTTCTATATTCCATTTCTTGTTTAACCAATGGAAACAGCTTGCCAAATACAGTAGCCCTATTTCTGAAGATTTTGCCCTTTCAAATAACATCTCCACATCCCTTTCCAAGGTGTTCACACAGGAAAGCTCTATTTTCATAATGCAGTTGTTTCCTGTAAGAAGCTTTTTAAAGCTATAGGTACACTCATCAGTTTGGGAACTAGAATTTTCTTTTCTTTTCTTTTTTTTTTTTTGGATGATTGTAAAATCCCTCACAGACACTTCTGATAATAGGGGTAGGAGATATATTTAGTTTGAGGTTCAGAAATCATGACAGGACTTTTCCACTTACCTAACTTCTCAAAACCTCAGTTTTCTTATCTGTAAAATGGGAATACAGATCTCCCCTGCTTTTTTTTTTTTTTTTTTTTTTTTTTTTGCGGTACGCGGGCCTCCCGCTGCCGCGGCCTCTCCGTTATAGAGCACAGGCTCCGGACGCGCAGGCCCAGTGGCCATGGCTCACGGACACAGCCGTTCCGCGGCATGCGGGATCCTCCCGGACCGGGGCACAAACCCGTGTCCCCTGCACCGGCAGGCGGACTCCCAACCACTGCGCCACCAGGGAAGCCCTCCCCTGCTTTTTGAAAGTTCACTTTATGTCACTTTCCTTTCATGAAAGACCTACGTTAGCACCTGTTTGTGCTAATTGAAAAAAATCCAAAGAGGATTTTCGCTTCTATGAACAAAGCTGAAAAGAGAAAATAGCATTCAGGTTTATTTTGCAGTGAGCCCTCGTAGAGGCAGCGCACACCCCAGCATTGAGAGTAGCACCACCAAGCTCCTTCCCCAGGAACTACTACACTCAGCATCTCAGCATCAAGCCAACATAGCTTTGAAATGTGTCTGTGAGCATCCGTTCTTTATCTCAATTTATCTTGTGCATCCATTAGGAAGATGTGTCCTAAGGTAACTGCTTTTCCACTTTACACCATTTCAGCTTATGAAAGGTTTCAGTGAAACCTATTTTTGGATATCGGGGAAAATCTGCTTTAATATTTGCATTAAGTGGCTAAATTTAGTATTGAATGAGATAATGCAACTAAACCATAGCATAGTACCGGGCATAAAAGTCAGTGTTAGATAAATGGTGTTGTCAGAGTAATTATTACTAATACTATAGGCAATGTGATCTAAATTATGTTTTAAACTCTAAGCCTCAAAAAATCAAGAACTGCTTTACAGCATTTCTATAAAACAGGCATTTAATGAGTATGAATTCTGGGTTTTTTGTTTTTTTTTATTTGTTACTGATTAACCGAAAAATATTTTATTGAATCCTTGGGGTGTTCTAGGCACCATACTAAGCGTTTAGGATAAAATCATGGGGAGAAATCCACTCTAATGAAAAATTACAATGGAAGCAACAAACGTGAGACAGATATTCAACAATAAATGTACTGTATAAACATATATATGTATGTACATATTTATGTACATAAATACATCCAGGCTATGCTAAGCATTTGAAATGTATTAACATAGTCAAAATAAACAAAGGGAATTCACCCATTAATATTTCATTTAAGGTTGCCAAGTTTAAAAAAAAAGTACAAGAGGCTTTTTGCTTCAAATGACCTTTTTGCTTGCAACAAGGCCATTTACTGGATGAATGTCATTTTAGCTTGACAGTCACTAAAAATTATTGTCTTTACATGATATAAATATATCAGTACTATGTGCTAAGTACCTAAACTTTCCTGTGGCCTAATGTCAGTGTATTTTGTATTACAAACACTACAGACCATGGGTCAAAGACACTTGCTATTCACTATTACCTGCTTAAGCCAGACGACTTTCCCTTCTTTCCTTGGGCAGTTTTTGTGAGAAACCATTGTAAAAAGCAAATCCTTTCAGCAGTGACATGGTCTTAAACTATTGCTACTGCTGATCTTTCAATCCAGTTTGAACCTTACTCATCTGCAGTCTAAAACAGATCCCTTTCTGAGTGCCCTGGAGACAAAGGTCTTCTCACTTCCAAACTGGGTAGAAAGGCAATTTCTGATAATGTAAGAGTATTAGCCAAGGTGTAGCACGTATTTAAAAAATCAAGTTTGTTCAAAATATAGAAAGGTAAGTTTGGTTTTAAAAAACTCTAGTCTTTGGGCAAATCTATGAAAAAGCAATTAGGATGTCAGATTAAATCTACAATCACATATATATTCCATGGACTTAACCTGCTTATGACCTAAGCAGAAATTGGAAGATTTAAAAATTTTTTTTCAGGAAATGTTGGGACATGGCTAAATTTAAAACTTAGTTTACATAAAATGGTCATAGCTGTCAGCTGAGCAGACCTGTGTTTTACCATATTAGTATAATTTTAAAGGTACAGTTAAAGACCAAGGAACATAATTTTAGATTGTTCACCATTAAAAATTTTCTTTTAGTTAAAGTGTTATATCCTCCCCAGATCTTTTAAAAAATAATTCTGGGGGCTTCCCTGGTGGCACAGTGGTTGAGAGTCCGCCTGCCGATGCAGGGGGCACGGGTTCGTGCCCTGGTCCGGGAAGATCCCACATGCCGCGGAGCGGCTGGGCCCGTGAGCCATGGCCGCTGAGCCTGTGCGTCCGGAGTCTGTGCTCCGCAATGCGAGGGGCCACAGCGGTGAGAGGCCTGCGTACCGCAAAAAAATAAAAAAATAAAAAATAATAAAAATTTTAAAAAATTAAATAAATAAAAAAAAAAATTCTGGGAGGGATGATAATGTTATTAACATTTCAGGAGACATTATTTTGAGTAAAGGACCAGAGGTATACCATCCTTAAGACCAAGAAGGTCACGGAAAGATAGAACAGACAAAAGAAAGAGAGGATAGACAGAAAACTGGAAGTCTTGTACATAATTGTCCCTTACAGACTTATTCCCCTAAAATATTGATACATATACATACTTACACATATAAAGTTCAGTGTGTCCAAAACCTTTTTTCTTTTAATGGTTATTTTTTTTTTAAATACTCATATTGTCCTAAATTTGGCCAGTGTAAGCCCTTTAAACCAGTGCTGGTATCATTTTGACAATTTCATTATTTTTTGAGCACTTCTTATTTTATGAAATAACATGTTCCAGGCTTATCCTGAACTTTCCAGGACTCAGAATTTGAATCAGCCATTTCTTAAGATGCCCAAGTTCCTTTCGTCACAGATTACCACTGAGAAAAATGTGTTTGCATGATAGGTATACTCATTACCACTAAGTACCATTGCTTCTGATACTCTTTATTAGCAGCTAAAAAAAGCTAGCTCGCTAGCTAAATATAGACAGATAGAGATATGTAATGATTCCATACTGATACTTTCAACTCAAAATAGATAACACAGAGCTCGTTTCCACCTTCCTCATTCTATTTATCTCCCTTCTCCCACAGTGAAAACTCTGATATGCTTCAGCATCAGTACTTCTATATCTCTCCAACAATACACACAAAAAATTGACACCCATGTCACTACTAACCACAACAAAAAACTATAATAAATAAGGGTAAGATTACCCTGCATGTGTGTATACATGATTTTGTGTTTATGACCCTTAAGGGTATAGACTAAGAATACTGAATTCAAAAGTTACTTGAATTAATTCTTATCATTGGATGATTATTTTTCAGTCTGATGAGCAATTCATTTGTTTCCATTTGTATTGAATGTTAGCTTTGCTTTCTCATAAATTTTAATTCACTTATTAGTTGATGATATTGTTCAAAAGACCAAATTATATTAAAAGTTATTCTCAGAAAAGCCTCGTTCCTATTCCTATCCCCTTCATCTAGTTCCCACTAATCCCTTATAAATCAGCATTTAAGGAGATTCTAGTTTATCCTGCTTTTCTAAACAAATTAGGCAAACACACACCCACATTTTTTTTTTTTTTTTTTTCTTTTCAGCTGTGCTACACGTCTTGTGGGATCTTAGTTCCCCGCCCAGGGATTGAACCCACACCCTCGGCAGTGAAAACGTGGAGTCCTAATCACTGGACCCCCGGGGAATTCCCCACACCCACATTCTTATATCCTGTTACTTCTTACACAAAACATAATACAGACCTGTCAACTTAAGTATAACATCAAAGCAACATATCACTAAAATTGATATAAGTTATCATAGAAGAGATTTTAAAATGGATGGATCACAGTGGGGTGAATTAATAGAAGTCTATCTAGAAGGAAATATTTTGGAGGTGAAAATTATTATGGGTTTCTGTCTGGGTGGCAAAAATAAATACAGTAAAAAAGTAAAGTAAAGATAAAGCAGTTAGGCTCATCAGTATATTCAACATGTTTTGTAATCCCTGTATATCCCCTGCAACTCGCCCTCTCTCTCCTTGTCACTCCTGGTTCTCTTCTGTGTCAAGCTCTGTTCAGTGGCTGAGGCTCTATTGCCTTGAGCTCCATCCATTCAGTCACCTGTTTTGGTTGAAATATATTCTCCCTCTTCTATTCAGAAACTATATGCACTCATCAGTGTGGTGCCTGTGCCTTTCAGCATTTACATATTACCTTTTGTTTCCAAGAAGACTTACAATCAATTTAATCGATTTACCTCCCAGTTTTCAGCTATACTGACCTCATTTTACAGATGGGGTAGCAGTCCTCAAGTGAGTGAGTGATGTACCTGTTCCTGGAGTGTAACCTCTGGCACACAGGTCCCCTGTGTTGCTGTTGAGCTCAGTGAGTCACTGTCTTTTAGCCCAGTCCTTATTTATCACATCATCCCTGGGAGGTGGGTAATAGCCATAGGAACCTTTGAGATGTCAGTTAATACACATAATAAACTGACTTTTTACTATTTATAGTCTGAATCTTTACTTTCCAAATGTCTTCTCCTTTTGGCTCTTAGAAAACTATCAGCAGAATCTAAGTGAAAGTAAAATGTTAAATCTAAGGAAGATATGCCCAATGCTCTCCTGGGAACTTGAGTAAGAGTGAAAATTTGAAATACTTACCATGCTCTAGAGAAACTTATGTGGCCCTTATAAGTAGATTATTAAGGATGCAGTAATGGAGCATTTACTCTAAGGCTTATTATAGCTAAGGTTCAATCCATGTAATTCACCAGTTTGGGGAAATTGGATTTTGTTTTTCAAGCACCACCAATCATTTCCAAATCAGAGTGAAATCAGATTTAAACTGAAAATGGCAGTATTTATTTTTTAACCTAATCATATATATATGATTATTGTATATGATAATGATGATTGAAATCAGAATTAAACTGAAAATGGCAGTATTTATTTTAAACCTAATCATATATATATATGATTATCATATATGATAATGATAATGATTATCATATATCATAATGATAATCATATATGATTATGATATATATTATACACACACACACATACATACATACGTACACACACACATATACATACATATACACCCTTGGTCTGTTACATATTTATGTTCTCAGACATTCTAGAAATTTCAGTCCCCAATCTTGGAAGAGAAAAAGCATTATGAAAACAAACTTACTTGATTGCATATCATCTTTTGTGACTAACTTAATGGCTTCCATTTCCAGAAGTGCCTAATGTATTATGAAGGTGTTTCTCTTGAGCACAATAAACAGTATATTTTACTAAGAGAGACCTTGTGTTCTATCCATACCCTAGACACCAATTAAACCTCTGTGAGCCTTATTAGAAGTGGCTGCCAGAATCAAGAAAGGTAAGATGTGAAGTAGCAATGTGAGGAGACATTTTACTCTTTTCTCTTCTTTGACAGCAATATCTATCATATTTTGTATTTTATTGGCTGTAACAGAGCTGACGCTAGACTGACCCAGGGTTTAACAGTGCTTCTCTGTTCACTACCCTTATACAGAAACCCAGTAGCCACATTCTAGTCTGAAAAATGAGGTCTTTGTTTGCCAGAGCAGCGTGGCCCAACACTTCAGAGCTTTTTAACCTTTTTCTTATTGGTGATTACATTTGCAATTCATGCCACTGGGTTTATGGAGACTTTCTCGAAATCCCTGGTAGGAAAAAAAAGAACCTCTTACTTTTTCCCGAACTCTCATGACAAGCCAATTTTTCCTTTCTCATTTACAGGTTTTAAAAATGAGCCTCATGACTAGGTATTACCGTGAAAATCTCTGAATTACTAAACCTAATCTAGGCATCAGAGATCTACTTCAGTAAGGAGGAGATGCTTCAGGGTGTCATATTCATTCAGAAACTATAGGAAGCAGGATAGTTCTGTTACAAGAGAGAAAGAAGAAAAATCTTAAAACGATTTTTACTAGGAATAAATATCTCAGAAGTTCCACACAACATATATACATATGCAACACAGAGACACAGAAGCATAGTCATGAAAAACTTCCTAGTTTTCAGGGCAGATTCAGGTTTTATGTGGGCAGAAGCTTGCACTGTTTAGGAGACTCTTTTAGAGACAAAAAAATTGTAAAAATGTACATATTTACAAACAGAAAATATATGAACATAGACATTTGTTTCAGATAGATAATCCCAACAAATTAAAATATAACCTGGCAATATTGCAAACATTGAAACGTTCAAAAAATAATGTGTTATCAATATTAATTAGTTGCCTAATGCATCTGCACTCTTTGGCTGCATACCCTTTGTCTCTTCATATGCAGCAATTATTAAATCTTTCTAAGGAAAGAATAGAAAGTTAATTCAGGCAAGTTGGGTTGATTTTAAAAAAGTGACTGATAGCTTAGAACAGTTTCTTTCAGCTTCACAACTTTTTATTGGTGATGCCACATCTGTAAAGTGCTCTGCAAGTACTTGTTTAGGCAGTGAGGCTTGCCCTGAGCAAATCTCTTAGAGACCTCTACCTTTTTTTTTTTTAAATGCTAACATGAGGAAGTGCTGGAATTTGACCCCCGCTTAGTTCACTCCAGAGGTCATACTTCTCATTAGGTAGCTGTTTTTCTTACGCTCTTTCTTCTTCTTTTTTTTTCCTTGCTTTTTTTTAATCTTATTTTTTTTTATTGAATTGTAGTTGATTTACAATATCATGTTAGTTTCAGGTGTATACCATGGTGATTCAGTTTTATATATATATATATATGTTTATGTATATATATATGTATATATATATTCCTTTTCAGATTCTTTTTCCTTGTAACTTACTATAAAATATTGAGTATAGTTCCCTGTGCTATACAGTAAGAGACCTCCATACTTTTGATTCCGTGGACATGGTTGCCAATAACCTGTAGACAAAAAGTTAATCAGTAGTCAATCTGTGGAAGATAGAAGATTTCATTTGAGCCAAATTGAGGATTTTAACCCAGGAACAGCCTTTCAGAAAGCTCTGAGAACTGTTCCACCTGTTTGAGGCCAAAGCACAGTTATTATAGGTTTTTGAGTCTGAGAGCTATACATTAAATGACATAAATAGTTTGCACAATCCAGATATGTAAGTACAAAGTGAGTAGTGGTCATGGGTCTTTGGGGCCCCTTATAAGATTAAGAAGGACTGTTAGCTTTTAAGGAGCTGTCTGGTTGGCATTAGGAGAACGTTGCTCTTTGTGGTTGAGCTGGTATTTCTGCCGATGGGGAGGTTAGGTGGATGCATAATGCAACGATACAAGGCACAGCAGAGGGGCGAGAGGAGCCAGCGAGCAGAAAAAGTTTCCTATGTTTACATTTTTCTTGTCTTCCCACAAAATAAGAATTTTGTTTCATAAACCCTTACGGAAGAGTCTCTCTTAGCTATCCCCTACTCCCCATTCCCCATGTGAACCCCAGCCCTGCCTCCACTGCGTTGAGCCTCACAGGCCATTTCATGTGAGCCTTAGCACAGACATCCCTCTTGCTAATGTCCCTGTTCTTGGAATCAAAGTGCTCAATCCCAACTTTGACCCTCGAGGACCCACAAAGACAGATGACTGTTCGGAATCAGGTGGATATGGAGATACTGGACAGCAGCCTGAAGACATCTAGGGTGGGGCAGTGTTTCTATCTCTGGCACAGAGGTGGGGCTTTTGATAATCTCCATTCTCTCCCCACACCTCATCCCTGGAGTAGAGCACACCAGCCTTGGAAGAGGCCTGTCCAAGTGTAGGGCTCTGAACTTAACTTCACGGCCACTTCGCCAGTAAAATTACTGGTAACAGTTTGAGACCTTAGACACTGTCAAGTATTAAACTCTGTATTTTTTTTAACCCATAGCATATTAAACATTGTACTACTAGGACTTATACCTCTCACTATTTGGTGGCTATTCCAATACAACATAAAATATATTCTTTACCTGAGCCATTTTGACATAATGAACACTTGCTGGATAATTTCTTTTTGAGGACTATCCTTATAGGTAATGTTGTAATTATCAGTGAAATCAGCAATATGAACTGTGAATCAAAAGTGATTTCCCAAGGAACTGGTAGGTTTCTGATATGGGAGAAAATTTTCTCATTGTAAAGGGGAGAATGAAACGGTTTATCAATAATAAAGTGGGAAATAAATTACAAGGCAAACCAAAGAGTCAAGTTAGCAAGAAATAAGATTGCCCTGACAGAATAGCCTTCATTTCTACAAATATGTGGGTTTAGAGGGAAGGCAGCAATCATTGATCAGGAGTCATGAAATCATGTTTCGTGACCTTCCTTTTTTTGCCTACACAGTCTTTCTCCTCCCCGCTCCCACTTTCATCCCTCTGTGAGAAGAAGGTAGATCATTCAAAATAGAGGATTACTATTAGAAAGGTGTGGCAAATGGTTCTCAATAATTCCCAACTCTTGGTATTCATACTCTTGTATATCCACTCGCCTTGAGTGTGGGCTAGACCTGTGACTTGCTTCTAATCAATAGAATGTGGCAAGGATGGTGAGATATTATATCCATGAATGGACTACAGAGGATTCTGACTGCCATCTTGCTAGCAAATTCTTTACCTTGCTGGCTTTGATGAAGCAAGCCGCCACGTTGTGAGCTGCTCTGCAAAGAGGCACATATGGGAAGAACTGAGGGCAGATTCCAGCTGACAACCAGCGAGAAAATGCAGTCCTCAGTCTGACGATCAGCAAAGAACCGAATCCTACCAATAACCATATGACCTTGGAAGTGGATCCTTCCCCAGTCGACATTTCAGATGAGATCTAGATTGCAGCCTTGTAGGAGACCCTGAAACAGAAAGCTCAGTAAAATTAAGCCCAGATAAATGACCCACTGAAAGTGTGAGATAATAAATAAATTCTAAAGGTGTGGTTGTGTGTTTTAAGCTGCCAAGCTAGTGGTGATTATATAGAAATAGATAATGAATACAAAACCTTAGAAGTTTTCATAATACAATCACATTAAATAACATGAAGTGTTAACATTTAATCTGGTTTACTATTTAATTTTTCAAAACCATTATTTTAGCAAATTTACTTGAGACATTGTACTCTGAAGTTTTTGTTTTCTAAGTACTCTACTCTCTTTTTATCTGTCATTATAAATTTCTATGTCAGCACTGTGCATGTTCTCTAGGTCTAGGCATGTAACTCACCATTGTCCTCTTTGTCATATCCTTTGCCATCGTTCTGGCCACCACCCATGTTCAGTGTGGATATTCTAACCTCTCTCAGTTCCTTCATCTTCAAAGATCATTAGTACCTCCTAGTCTAGCCACCCTCTCCGTGGACACGTCTCGTCAACCCGAAACATTATAATTCAGGAGATAGTATTAAAGTGATTAAGCGTTAAAAATCTAGATTCAAACAGGACTTGTATTTAATTCAGGCTCTGGCATTTTTCTTACAATGCGCTATTTGCAAGTTATTTCAATTCTCTAAACCTCTATTACCCCAAACATAACATAAGAACAATAACGATTTGATTAGACTATAAATGGAATTCCATGAAAATTCAGTGAATTTGTGGTCTTTAGTACATTGCCTGAATAAAATACGTTAGCAATGTTACTTTCTAAGTTTAGCGTCTAATGGGACTATCCTCTCTGTCAATGTCACCTACTAAACTCGTTTTTCCATTTCTTGCAACATAAAGTTCTTTGCTTCCTATCTTTCAAATCCATCATCCTGCTCTGAATTTTGTTTTCTTCCCAAAAGTTGCTCAACTATTACGACTGTATTCTCAACGATATTTTTAGTGCTCTCATTTGCTTTGCTAAATCCTAAGTCTGACTTAAGACCTCTTAGATCAGCAGAGAAAAGAATAAAACCATCCTGATTGGCACTTCTAAATAGATATGACTTTATTCTCAGCTGAACCTTTAAAACTCTCTAATATATTCATTCTTCAAAAGTGTATTAGTGCCAAATGTCGAAGTAAGCCCAATAACAGAAATAAAAAGAAAACGTAAAAATAATTGCCTAGATCAGTGAGCAGTTTTTAACATAATAATAGTATTGTCCCTTGATTGCTGACATATTATGCCATCTATGTATTTATCCTTTACCCCTTACCCTTTGCCCTTCCCGTAGCATAAATTATTATAAAATGTAATGATGTTATAATCTGGAGCTGCTATGGCCTGGCAAATGTCTTATTCTGCAAAGGCAAATTGACCAAACTTTGAGAACAAACTGATTGTATGAATCTGGGGAACAGAGGCATTAGAAAGAAGCATATAGCCATATCTTTGCACTGCTTGTTCGGTATTTCAGTTGCAAACTTTTAAGTGACCTTAAACAAGCCCAAGTAATCATTCTCACCAACATTCAATCCTGAATCCATCTTTGTGCCTCCTACTTGAGAATATGGGGTGAAGTGAATAAGACAGGCCTGGCCCCTGCCCTCAGGGAGTTAGCAATAGGAAGGAAAAATATCATGTGTAGTTAGTCAGGCTTACTACTTCCTCTGGTTCCTTTCGAAAACTAACCCACTTTCTGTGATGGAGATCTCATCTCTCTGTGTCTTCTGAGATAATTTCTCCGTAAATTAATTCCTCTCTTTTATTGTCAGTCCCTTTCTTTCCTCTGGCTCCTTCCAAGTTACTTACAAGCACAGGAAATGTCTCCTCAAGCTAGCACCCACCTCTCTCTTGGGAGTACCCTTATTTCATCCTTTCATTAATCACTCAATAAAGTATCTTCTCTGCATATACTTTCAGGTTGTAGACTGTGGGTTTAAGAAGTTGGTTTCACAGTCTGGCTGTTGTCTTGTTTCTCTACTGAATATGCACCTTTGATGGGAACTTTCTAATTTTCAAGTCCAGTGATTTGACATTTCTGGCAGGGACCTACAGAGCAAAGTGGTCCTGCTTAGAAATATTCCTTTCTCCTGTCCTCAAGACGCCACTCTTCTTTGTTACCCTTTTACTTCTCTTATCATTGATCTTTATTCTCCCAGCTTTCCTTCCTGTACTTACCTTTAATTTTATGCACACATCAAATATCCAGTAAGGGCTTTCTAAAAGTCTTACTTTGCATGAAGTCTCCTATTGGTCTCTAACCACCATTTAAAATTTGAGACATTTTCAGTACAAGTTGGCTTTTCAGCTTCTCTTGAAATATGGAAGATCTGCGAATTCTGGGTTCCCATTGATGAATGGCAGCAATGAGAGCTGAGCAGTGGCCAGATCATGGAGATACCTCATCACAGCCCTCACTTCACCACATCACTCCTCTCACTACCCAGTGAACATTTGAGTTGAACAGTCCTTTCTTACATTCTCCTTGATGTATGACTTCAGCTATTCATTTCTGTTTAGAGGATTCACAAAAACAAAATGCTCCCTTCCCTAAATGACTGTGTTTAATTAAAACTTTTCTCAGGTTTCTTTGTCAGCATAACAGGCCTCATTCTTTTGCCTCAAACAATCATTTGGGCTTCTGCCAGTGTTCATTATGATCAGTTACTAGCCCTTAAAAGGAATGTTTTAAAGGTATATCCATTTTCCCTAGGGTTTTATATTACAGTCTAGCTTGAACTCCACATAGATTTTTACTTGAAAATTCATATTATTTAGGTCACAAATCTCAAATTGGAACCCATGAGAACTGGGGCCTGTGTTCTTTATGTGGAAAGTATTCCTCTGTTTCTGTGTTGATCAAACTTCTACTTCCTCTTTCTATAAACTTGGATTTGAATTGTTACACTTTGGTTTTCCCCCTGAGGTTTCTGATGCTTCTGTCTTCAGACAGATGATATGATGCTTTTATTAAAAAAAAAAAAAAAAGTGTCAGCTGGACAAATACACCTGAGAAATCCCTAAATTCTATCTCACTCAATTACAGTGTATTTTTCAAGAAAATTTGATTTTAACAAAAAATTGCTGCCAAGGGCCACACTGAAGCATCAGCTAACATGGTGGGTAAGGGCAGATACCCTTGCAGCTGACCGCCTGGGTTCACACCAGCTCTGTGACTTTGTGACCTCGGGCAGGTTATTTAGCCACTTGGTACCTTTGTTTCTTTAATCAAAAATGGGGATTATAGTCACATCTACCTCATAGAGTTGTTTTGAGTATTTCTTTTTTAATTTTAATTTATTTTTGGCTGCGTTGGGTCTTTGCTGAATGTGGGCTTTCTCTAGTTACAGCGAGTGGGGGCTACTCTTCGTTGCAGTGTGTGGGCTTATTGTAGTGCCTTCTCTTGTTGTGGAGCACGGGCTCTAGGCACACGGGCTTCAGTAGTTGCAGCACACGGGCTCAGTTGTTGCAGCACACAGGCTCTAGAGCGCAGGCTCAGTAGTTGTGGCATGCAGGGTTAGTTGCTCCGTGGCATGTGGGATCTCCCCAGACCAGGTATCGAACCCATGTCCCCTGAATTGGCAGGCGTATTCTTAACCACTGCACCACCAGGGAAGTCCCTGTTCTGAGTACTAAACAAGCTAAAATTTTCAAAGTGCTTAGAATTCTGGGTACCTATTACATAATAAGTACTATATAAGTGTTTGTTAAAGCAAACTTTTCTTTCTTTCTTTCTCTCTCTTTGTTTTTTTTTTGTACAGGTTCCAACTGCTTCAAGTGCCAAGGACTGCTGGAGAAACTACAGTTGCTGACCTTGGGAGAGGAGGGGGTATGGACAGGGGCACGGTAAGTCTCAGAGCCAGCCTGTTTGGACAGACAAGTGTGTACACATAGTAACACTGAGTAAGCCCCTAAAATGGAATGACCACCAGATCAACTAAGAGTAAATCCCCCCCAAAGAACTTCAAGATGGGAGCTTGAAATTGAAATTGCTGATAAAGTGTTGAGAACTTTCATACACATCTGAACTTGTAAATAGAGACCCAAATCTTGCCTATATTTGAAAACTATATTCTGATTATAGTAATTTTTGAATGTTAGTAATAGAGTAATAGGATATTAGTAATGCAGAAAAGTAGGTAAGCAAAAGTGAAAGTTATCCATAATATCACATCTCAGAAATAAATATGGTTAATATTTTGATGTATTCTCATCCTTTATTTTTTTAACCAACTAGTAAGTTGAAGAGATACTGCTTTGTATAAACAATTTTATATTCTGCTTTTCTTTAATACCATGTCATGACCATTTTTTGTTGTCATTAAAAATTCTTTAGGTTTTTTGTAATGACTGTACAACATAGTCAACCATTTTTCTTTTTGTCACAACTTTGAAATTACTACTTGTAGGAAAAATTTTATCTTAGGAGTATTATGCTTTACTCATAGCATAGAGAAATCTAATTTTTCTTTTCCAGTTGTTCTTTTGGAAACATTTGGGCGTAGGCAATCCATAAACAAACAAATGAACAAACAAATACTTCATTATCCTGTTTTTTACACTCACTGGTTGAATTAGTAAACAAAAACATATATATAAATATTTTATAAAACTTATATAATATTTATATATATAACATATATTTTCAAAATTCTTAGAATTCTGAGTACCTAGTATACAGTAAGAAAATACTATATAAGTGTTTGTTAAAAAACTTTTAAACAAGTTCTGAAATACTTCATTCATACAGTCAATATTGACAGCACATTCAAGAACCAGAGTAAATTAGATAATTTAAATTCCTTGTTTTTCAAGTCTACAGGCATAAAAAAAAAAAGTTTATTTATAAAATCTTCATGTATTCCTCTATGGAGATACAGTATTCCTCAAAAGAGAGATATTTATACAAAAGATCTATTTTAATTAATTGTTGTCACATGATATCTCAAGATACTAAAATCCACATTTTAAAAGATATTGTTTTTAATTAATGTTAATAAAAGCCAAAATACTTTATGCTCAAATTTAAATTTTTTGGTGAGACATTGCTGTTACATATAGTCAACAATTTTGGAATTAAGTTAGATTTAATATCAAGTTTATATCTTTTCTTCTGGTCAAGGAAGAAATTATATTTTCTCTTAAGACTTAACAACTTCCACTTTAGTTTCCAGCGGAATAAAGTAGAAGACAAATGACTAATAAGTAAATAAAATCATATTTTAAATTAATCAAACTCATTCATTAATTCAAATATAGTTTATTATGTTTGGGGTCAACATTGGTTTTATTTTGTATTATAATATTTGGTTTTAATTATTCAACTCATTGAACTTTATAGGAGTTATATATAGTTATATGACTATGTATGTGTATATATATATATATATATATATATATATATATATTGGTGGCTTGTGAGTTTTACACCTTGGTAGTTAAAATCTGAAATAGGGTAGGACATCTTTCAGATATTTATTTTGTTCACAGATCAATACAGATTTTAGGGCCCTGCACACTACATGAAGCATTTTGTGATGATAATATTCTTGTCTGCTTTTTGTGATTATTTGGAACAGCTTTTCAATTCTCAGGTTGTACTATGAAGAGGAAATGGGCTCTTTCTCTTAAAGAGAACTCCCATCTGATATCTGCCTTGCAGAAAAGAAGCTGTTCTAAACCAAATCCATTGAGATCCAGTGATAAGATCCTCTTACGTGTCACTGGGGCCTGTTCTACAGAATGTAATATTAAAGGTTAGGTTTCATTCTGCTTGAATGGAATTTCTTAAGCAGGAAAACACGAGCAAAGACAGCCTGTAGAGATTTGACATGACAACCATTCTCATCTTATTGAAGTACAGCATAGACTGCAGATGTCCATTTATAGCTTATGTGAAAAATCTTTAACATTCTTCGGGGCTTTTAAAAGTATATTTCCCAGGGGAAAACTTTTTTAAGATACAAGAAACTTCTCACCATTTTTATAGCTTCAGGTATCCTATTTCTTGTTTCTGTGGGAAATCATCAAATGCAGTTCTACGTATTACTGATGACCAATAGGAAACACAGACTCAAATCCTCATGCTTTGCTAATGAACATGTATTTCATCACAGACATAATAATTAGCAGAGATAATCAGATGTTTGTAAAATAGATAACTTACTCTTCATTTTCATTATTACTACATTTAAACTTTCCGAAGACTTTCCTTTTCAAAGATTCCATTTCTACACATATTTTGTGCAAAAATCTCTGAGATGAGGGGAGCTGCAGTAGTAGTTTGCTTAGGTGATTATTATGCTTTACTTTTTTTTTTTTTTTGGGGGGGGGGGTTTTGGGGGGGCGGGTATGTGAGCCTCTCACTGTTGTGGCCTGTCCCGTTGAGGATCACAGGCTCCGGACGCACAGGCTCAGCGGCCATGGCTCACCGGCCCAGCTGCTCCACAGCATGTGGGATCTTCCCAGACCAGGGCACGAACCCATGTCCCCTGCATCGCCAGGCAGACTCTCAACCACTGCGCCACCAGGGAAGCGAAACCCTATGCTTTACTTTTAACCCTGTCATATACTACAATAAAAGAGTGTGCTTAAGCCATCCTGTCATTTAATATGATGAAAGGTTTTTATGAATTGCAATCAATACTATATGTTAACTTCAAAAGGGGAAATCAGACCAAAAAGGAATAGGCAATATCCCATTTCTTCCTTGCAAAGTGAAAACCTTTTGTTAAGGTTCTATGCATATAAGTTTCTAACAAAATTCATTGTTTAGCTCAGTTAGAGAAAAAAGACTACCAAAACATGATAGGAGATGTTATTTTTGAGTGCTCACAATGAAGTGCCAGGATTTTTGCTAAATATTTTACATTCATTACCCAGTATGTTCACAGCTGCCCTATGATGTAGACACCACTACCCTTGTCATACCAAAGGGAGTTTCCAACCACGTAAAATATCAGCAAATATAATTTAGATTACTTATTTTTGCTGTTTCCTGTAAAAAACCAAAGAGAATTCTTGGTTGTCTCTCATTATGAGATGCTTCTTAATAGTAACAGTCAGAGAAGAGAGTTTAAAATAAAGAAAAAAGTATTAGTAATTGAATGGTTAAACCAATATTAGTTAATCTCTTATTTATCGCCCACTGTTAATTCTGGGCTCTAGAAATATTGCTGAGAGCAGACCAGAGCAGTGCTTCTCGGAATTTAGTGTGCCTAAAATTACATGGCAACCTTCTTAAAATACAGATTCCTGGGTATCATATAGAAATTCTGCTCCAGTAGGTCTGAGTGGAGCCTAAATGATGTTGGTCTCTGCACAATACTCTCAGTAGCATTGGACTACCATCTCTGCTCTCTAGGTGTTTATATTCTGGTGAACTTTAAGTATTAATAATAAAATTTATAATTATTACTCCACTACATTACATATATTTCCTTTATTTAATCCTCACAGTGAGCACAACACTATAACGCAGGGATGCATTATTATTAGCACCATAGCACCATATACAAGAAGAAACACTTGTAAGTAAATGAAATGTCTCTCCTAGTTCAATCAGTTAGAGGCAGCAGAACCATAAGCCTGTTTTTTCCCCTAAAGCCAGTATTATGGACATTGTATTATTCTCTGCCACATTTTATATTTACTTAAACTTTTTCATGTCAAAAGCCAAAAAAAACCTTTTGCAGTTTTGCAAATGTTACTAGAAGCAAAGGGGTCAGGGGTCAAACAAAATTATCACGAGCATGTGACATAGTAAATCATCAAACTATTATATATATTGCACATATGATTATGTTTATGGAAAGTTTTATTCTATATTTGTAGCTTCAGTTCAACCTCATTAATTTTTTTTTTTTTTTGCGGTACGCGGGGCTCTCACTGTTGTGGCCTCTCCCATTGTGGACCACAGGCTCTGGACGCACAGGCTCAGTGGGAATGGCTCACAGGCCTAGCCGCTCTGCGGCATGTGGGATCTTCCCAGACCGGGGCACGAACCCATGTCCCCTGCATCGGCAGGCGGACTCTCAACCAGTGCACCACCAGGGAAGCCCCAAACTCATTATTTATTAACATGTTTATTGGAGTATAATTGCTTTAAAATGGTGTGTTAGTTTCTGCTGTATAACGAAGTGAATCAGCTATACGTACACCTATATGCCCATTACCCTCTGTCTTGCGTCTCCCTCCCACCCTCGTTATCCCACCCCTCTAGGTGGACACAAAGCACTGAGCTGATCTCCCTGTGCTATGTGGCTTCTTCCCACTAGCTATTTTACATTTGTAGTATATACATGTCCATGCCACTCTCTCACTTTTTCCCAGCTTACGCTTCCCCCTCCCTGTGTCCTCAAATCCATTCTCTACACCTGCATCTTTGTAACTACGCCTAGGTTCATCAGAACCTTTTTTTTTTTTTAGATTCCATATATATGTGTTACCATACGGTATTTGTTTTTCTCTTTCAGACTTACTTCATTATGTATGACAGTCTCTAGATCCATCCACCTCACTACAAATAACTCAGTTTCATTTCTTTATATAGCTCAGTAATATTCCATTGTGTATATGTGCCACATCTTCTTTATCCATTCATCTGTCGATGGACACTTAGGTTGCTTCCATTGTCCTGGCTATTGTAAATAGAGCTGCAATGAACATTGTGGTGCATGACTCGTTTTGAATTATGGTTTTGTCAGGGTATATGTCCCATAGTGGAATTGCTGGGTCATATGGTAGTTCTATTTTTAGTTTTTTAAGGACATCCATACTGTTCTCCATAGTGGCTGTATCAATTTACATTCCCACCAACAGTGCAAGAGGGTTCCCTTTTCTCCACACCCTCTCCAGCATTTATTGTTTGTAGATTTTTTGATGATGGCCATTCGGACTGGTGTGAGGTGATATCTCATTGTAGTTTTGATTTGCATTTCTCTAATGATTAATGATGTGGAGCACTCTTTCATGTGTTTGTTGGCAGTCTGTATATCTTCTTTGGAGAAATGTCTATTTAGGTCTTCTGCCCATTATTGGGTTGGGTTGTTTGTTCTTTTGATATTGAGCTGCATGTAGATGCTTGTATATTTTGGAGATTAATCCTTTGTCAGTTGCTTCATCTGCAACTATTTTCTCCCATTCTGAGGGTTGTCTTTTCATCTTGTTTATGGTTTCCATTGCTGGGTGAAAGCTTTTAAGTTTAATGAGGCCCCATTTCTTTATTTTTGTTTTTATTTCAGCTTCTCTAGGAGTTGGCTCAAAAAAGATCTTGCTGTGATTTCTGTCATAGAGTGTTTTGCCTGTTTTCCTCTAAGAGTTTTATAGTGTCTGGCCTTACATTTAGGTCTTTAATTCATTTTAACTTTAATTTTGTGTATGGTGTTAGGGACTGTTCTAATTTCATTCTTTTACCTGTAGCTGTCCAGCACCACTTATTGAAGAGGCTGTCTTCTCTCCACTGTATATTCTTTGCTCCTTTATCAAAAATAAGGTGACCATATGTGCATGGGTATATCTCTGGGTTTTCTGTCCTGTTCCCTTGATCTATATTTCTGTTTTTGTGCCCAAACCATACTGTCTTGATTGCTGCAGCTATGTAGTATAGTCGGAAGTCAGGGAGACTGATTCCTCCAGCTCCACTTTTGTTTTTCAAGATTGCTTTGGCTATTCAGGGTGTCTTGTGTTTCCATGCATATTTTGCAATTTTTTGTTCTAGTTCTGTGAAAAATGCCATTGGTAGTCTGATAGGAGTTGCACTGAATCTGTAGCTTGCTTTGGGTAGTATAGTCATTTTCACAGTGTTGATTCTTCCAATCCAAGAACATGGTATATCTCTCCATCTATTTGTAGCATCTTTAATTTCTTTCATCAGTGTCTTATAATTTTCTGCATACAGGTCTTCTGTCTCCTTAGGTAGGTATATTCCTAGGTATTTTATTCTTTTTGGCGATGGTAAATGGGAGTGTTTCCTTAATTTCTCCTTCAGATTTTTCATCATTAGTGTATAGGAATGCAAGAGATTTCTGTGCATTGATTTTGTATCCTGCTACTTTATCAAATTCATTGATTAGCTCCAGTAGTTTTGTGGTAGCATCTTTAGGATTCTCTATGTATACTATCATATCATCTGAAGTGACAGCTTTACTCCTTTTCTGATTTGGATTCATTTTATTTCTTTTTCTTCTCTGATTGCTGTGGCCAAAACTTCCAAAACAATGTTGAATAATAGTGGTGATAGTGGGCAACCTTGTCTTCTGCCTGATCTTAGTGGAAATGGTTTCAGTTTTTCACCGCTGAGGACGATGTTAGCTGTGGGTTTGTCATATATGGCCTTTATTATGTTGAGGTAGGTTCCCTCTATGCCTAGTTTCTGGAGGGCTTGTACCATAATGTGTGTTGAATTTTGTCGAAAGCTTTTTCAGCATCTATTGAAATGATCATATGGTTTTTTTCTTCAATTTGTTAATATGGTATATCACATTGATTGATTTGCGTGTATTGAAGAATCCGTGCATTCCTGGGATAAACCCAACTTGATCACGGTGTATGATCCTTTTAATGTGCTGTTGGATTCTGTTAGCTAGTATTTTCTTGAGTAATCTTGCATCTATGTCCATCAGTGATATTGGCCTGTAGTTTTCTTTCTTTGTTACATTTTTGTCTGGTTTTGGTATCAGGGTGATGGTGGCCTCGTAGAATGAGATTCAGAGTGTTCCTCCCTCTGCTATATTTTGGAAGAGTTTGAAAATAATTGGTGTTAGCTCTTCTGTAAATGTTTGATAGAATTCTCCTGTGAAGCCATCTGGTCCTGGGCTTTAGTTTGTTGGATGATACTTAAACACAATTTCTATCTCAGTGCTTGTGATTGGTCTTTTTATATTTTCTAAGAATTTGTCCATTTCTTCCAGGTTGTCCATTTTATTGGCCTGTAGTTGCTTGTAGTAATCTCTCATGATCCTTTGTATTTCTGCAGCGTCAGTTGTTACTTCTCCATTTTCATTTCTAATTCCATTGATCTGAGTCTTTTCCTTTTCTTTCTTGATGAATCTGGCTCATGGTTTATCAATTTTGTTTATTTTTTCAAAGAACCATGTTTTACTTTTATTAATCTTTGCTGTCATTTCCTTCATTTCTTTTTCATTTATTTCTGACCTGGTCTTTATGATTTCTTTCCTTCTGCTAACTTTGGGGGTTTTTTGTTCTTCTTTCTCTAATTGCTTTCAGTGTAAGGTTAGGTTGTTTATTTGAGATGTTTCTTGAGGTAGGATTGTATTGCTATGAACTTCCCTCTTAGAACTGCTTTTGCTGCATCCCACAGGTTTTGGGTCATTGTGTTTTCATTCTCATCTGTTTTTAGGTATTTTTTGATTTCCTCTTTGATTCTCCAGTGAACTCTTGTTTATTAAGTAGTATATTGTTTATCCTCCATATGTTTGTATTTTTTTACAGATTTTTTCCTGTAATTGATATCTAGTCTCATACCACTGTGGTCAGAAAAGATACTTGATACGATCTCAATTTTCTTACATTTATGAAGACTTGATTTGTGACCCAAGATACCATCTGTCCTGGAGAATGTTCCACAAGCACTTGAGAAGAAAGTGTATTCTGTTGTTTTTAGATGGAATGTCCTATAAATATCAATTGTCCATCTTGTTTAATGTATCATTTAAAGCTCGTGTTTCCTTATTTATTTTCATTTTGGATGATCTGTCCATTGGTGAAAGTGGGGTGTTAAAGTCCCCTACTATGTTTGTTTTACTGTCGATTTCCCCTTTTATGGCTGTTAACATTTGCCTTATGTATTGAGGTGCTCCTGTGTTGGATGCATAAATATTTACTATTGTTATATCTTCTTCTTGGATTGATCCCTTGATCATTAGGTAGTGTCCTTCTTTGTCTCTTGTAATAGCCTTTGTTTTAAAGTCTATTTTCTCTGATTTGAGAATTGCTACTCCAGCTTTCTTTTGATTTCCATTTGCATGGAATATCTCTTTCCATGCCCTCAGTTTCCACCTGTTTGTGTCCCTAGGTCTGAAGTGCATCTCTTGTAGACAGCATATATATGCGTCTTATTTTTGTATCCATTCAGTCAGTCTTTGTCTTTTGGTTGCATCATTTATTCCATTTACATTTAAGGTAATTATCGACATGTATGTTCCTATTCCCATTTTCTTAATTGTTTTGGGTTTCTTATTGTAGGTCTTTTCCTTCTCTTTTGTTTCCTGCCTAGAGAAGTTCCTTTCGCATTTGTTGTAAAGCTGGTTTGGTGTTGCTGAATTCTCTTAGCTTTTCCTTGTCTGTAAAGTTTAAATTTCTCTGTCAAATCTGAATGAGATCCTTGCTTGGTAGAGTAATTTGGTGGTAGGTTTTTCCCTTTCATCGTTTTAAATATGTCCTGCCACACCCTTCTGGCTTGCAGAGTTTCTGGTGAAAGATCAGCTGTTAACCTTGTGGAGATTCCCTTGTGTGTTATTTGTTGTTTTTCCCTTGCTTCTTATAATATTTTTTCTTTGTATTTAATATTTGATAGTTTGATTAACATGTGTCTTGGTGTGTTTCTCCTTAGATTTATCTTGTATGGGACTCTCTGTGCTTCCTGGACTTGATTGACTATTTCCTTTCCCATATTAGGGAAGTTTTCAACTATAATCCCTTGAAATATTTTCTTTGTCCCTTTCTTTTTCTCTTCTTTGTCTGGGACCCCTATAATCTGAATGTTGGTGCACTTAATGTTGTCCCAGAGGTCTTTGAGACTGTCCTCAATTCTTTTCATTCTTTTTTCTTTATTCTGCTGTGCAGTAGTTATTTCCACTATTTTATCCTCCAGGTCACTTTTTCATTCTTCTCCCTCAGTTATTCTGCTAGTGATTCCTTCTCGAGAATTTTTAATTTCATTTATCGTGTTGTTCATCATTGTTTGCTTGCTCTAGGTACTTGTTAAATGTTTCTTGTATTTTCTGTATTCTATTTCAGAGATTTTGGATCATCTTTATTATCATTACTCTGGATTCTTTTTCAGGTAGACTGCCTATTTCCTATTCATTTGTTTAGTCTGGTGGGTTTTTACCTTGCTCCTTCATCTGCTGTGTGTTTCTCTGTCTTCTCATTTTGCTTAACTTACTGTGTTTGGGGTCTCTGTTTTGCAGGCTGCAGGTTTGTAGTTCCCATTGTTTTTGGTGTCTGCCCCCAGTGGTTAAGGTTGGTTCAGTCGGTTGTGTAAGCTTCCTGGTGAAGGGGACTGGTGCCTGTGTTCTGGTGGATGAGGCTGGATCTTGTCTTTCTGATGAGCAGGATGACATCTGGTGGTGTGTTTTGGGGTTTCTGTGACCTTATTATGATTTTAGGCAGCCTCTCTGCTAATGGGTGGGGTTGTGTTCCTGTCTTGCTAGTTGTTTGGCATAGGGTATCCAGCACTGGAGCTGCTGGTCATTGAGTGAAGCTGGGTCTTAGTGTTGAGATGGAGATCTCTGGGAGAACTCTCGCCAATTGATATTGTGTGGGGACTGGAGGTCTCTGGTGTACCAATATCTTGAATGCAGCTCTCCCACCTCAGAGGCTCAGGTCTGACACCCAGCTGCAGCACCAAGACCCTGTCAGCCACTCGGCTCAGAAGAAAGGGGAAAGGAAAAAAGAAAGAAAGGAAATTAAATAAATTAAAAAATAAATTAAAGTTATTAAAATAAAAAAGTAATAATAAAAAGAAAGAAGACAGCAACCACACCAATAAACAAATCCACCAATAATAACAAGCGCTAAACACTATACTAAAAAAAAAAGACACAACCATATGACAGATGGTAAATGCAAACCTATATAGACAAAATCACACAAAGTAGTGTAAACATACACACCCACAAAAACAGAAAAAGGAAAAAAAAGAATATATATATATATATATATATATATATATATATATATATATATAATATAAAAGAAGAGAGCAACCAAATCAATAAACAAATCTACCAATGATAATAAACCCTAAGTACTAAACTAAGATAAACATAAAACCAGAAACAAATTATATGCAGAAACCCCAAGTCACAGTTGCTCCCAGAGTCCACCACCTCAATTTTGGAATGATTCGTTCTCTACTCAGGTATTCCACATATGCAGAGTACATCAAGTTGATTGTCAAGATTTAATCTGCTTCTCCTGAGGCTGCATGGAGACATTTCCCTTTCTGTTCTTTGTTTGCACAGCTCCCAGGTTTCACCTTTGGATTTGGCCCCACCTCTGCATGTAGGTCACTCTCTGGCATCTGTTCTTCTTCCAGACAGGGCAGATTTAAAGGAGAGGCTGATTAAGGGGCTCTGGCTCACTCATGCCAGGGGGAGGGAGTGATTCGGAATGCAGGGCAAGCCTGCAGTGGCAAAGGCCCACATGATGTCGTAGCAGCCTGAGGTATGACGTGTGTTCTCCTGCGGAAGTTGCCCCTGGCTTATGGGACCCTGGCAGTGGTGGGCTGCACAGGCTCCTGCCAGTGGAGGTGTGGATAGTGACCTCTGCTTGCACACAGGCTTCTTGGTGGCTACAGTAGCAGCCTCAGAATTTCATGCCCGTCTCTGGTGTTTGCACTGATAGCCTTGGCTCACGCCTGTCTCTGGAGCTCATTTAGGCAGTGCTCTGAATCACCTCTCCCTGTGCACCCTGAACTAATGATCTCTTGCCTCTTAGGCACTTCCAGACTTTTCCCCAGATTCCCTCCCGGCTAGCTGTGGCACACTAGCCCCCTTCAGGCTGTGTTCTCGCAGCCAACCCCAGTCCTCTCCCTGGGATCTGACCTTCTAAGCTGGAGCCTCAGCTCCCAGCCCCCATCCGCCCTAGTGGGTGAGCAGACAATCCTCTCAGGCTGCTGAGTGCTGGTTGGCACTGATCCTCTGTGCAGGAATCTTTCCTCTTTGCCCTTTGCACCCCTGTTGCTATGCACTCCTCCGTGGCTCCGAAGCTTCCCCCCTGCCCACCCCCCTGTCTCCACCAGTGAAGGGGCTTCCTGGTGTGTGGAAACTTTTCCTCCCTTACAGCTCCCTCCCAGAGGTGTAGGTCCTGTCCCTATTCTTTTGACTCTGTTTTTTCTTTTTTCTTTTGCTCTACCCCTGTACGTGTGGAGCTTCTTGCCTTTTGGGAAGTCTGAGGTCTTCTGCCGTCATTCAGTAGGTGTTCTGTAGGAGTTGTTCCACATGTATATATATTTTTGATGTATTTGTGGAGAGGAAGGTGATATCCATGACTTACTCCTCCGCCATCTTGAAGGTCCCCCCTGGAGAATGATTTTAAATGTTTCCTTTGGAATGTAAGGGTCTCCGGGGCAGGAACAGCTGCTTTTAATCTTTTGTAACTCAGTACCTGTTCTATTATGTGTTGACTGTTCTATAAATATTGAATGGGGGAGCAAATCAAATGATAGGGTCTGAACTTCCCATAGACTGTAGCCTTCTCACAAATGTCCTTTGGTAGAAAGTATTTATCTAACTTAACTCTTAAAATAATTTCTATGATATTAATTTCAAACATACATTACTAACATTGCTACTTTCTTAATACAAGCTATTTTTGTTTCTTTAAGAATATGCTAGTTTATTCATAGGTAGCATAAGTAACATGAGGCAGAGCAGTTGCTAAATAAATCTTTTTCATGAATAACAGAGTGAACAGGTTCGTAAAATTCATTTAAATAGTCACTTCTCAAGTTTATGGTTGCCCTGGGTTGGAGGCATTTAAAACTTGAGTCTTAAGGAAAAATTGTCAAGATCCTCTCAAGAATTTTTTTGTTTTTGTAATTCTGACCAGCTTATTCCATATTGCAGTGCATTACTATATAAAGAAATTGAGAACCTGCTGTTTAAATAACAATTTGTCCAACATTCTAGGTATCTGTTGCTTTGGAATTCCTAAGTGTTTCTGGACTGGACACTAAAGCCTCTTATTTTCAACTTTGTAACAGAAGAATGCTGATATCTTTTGAGTACGGATTCATTATTTCCTTAATTATTTTGTACTTCCTGTGAAATCCAAGGAAAACAATATTAGTAGGCTTTCACCAGATATCCTTTTATCAATTACAAATATTGTATTTTATTGGTGAATTAGTAAAAAGAAAAAACAATAAAAAACAAAAAACCGTCTAACAGTACAGAGCTAACTGCCTAAAATATTTCAATTCTCCTCTCCTAGTTTTGTACCTTTAGTATTTATTTATTCTGCTTTTCTAAGAAGAAATGCAGAGCAGCATTCTTAGGCTTTAATAGGTCCTACCTGCATTGAACCACCTTGGACTTCCAAATCATTGAATCACTACATGAAGAAAGAAGTGTTTACAGAAAGAGAATGTAGTTGAAACTCAAAAATGTCCAAGCCTTTTTGGAACCAATTTTCTTGATTAATTTTCTCCTTCTAGTTGGATAGAGTCTACCCTAATACTTTTCATCATAGATCTCTAGTCAAAACTGTAGTCATTAATAGATATTATCTTTTCAATTCAAACAAAACCCTTCCAGAATATTAATTTCTGCTTTTTACTAGTCTATGGGAGGTTATTTGCTTTAAACGATCGTTTGTATTTTATTTGAAGAAAAATATTTATGCCTCTTCATTATAGCTTATGTAAAAATGTCAATGATATGCCGTATCCTTCATAAATAAGAACCTTTAATCATGTTAGTTATTTGCATTATGATGAGTGTCTCATAATCAATCATCATTAGATGATTTGAGAAAATACAGAACCATGAAAATAATATTAGCAACTATTTTTCAAAACTTGTGTTCCATTGTAGCACGTCATTACCAACTCATTTTCAAGTTAGTGCATCTGTCTTTTCCACTTTAAAGTAGCTATAGTATTTTGATGTAATTTAGATCTAGAGTATTGTCATTTGCATTGAACATTTTTTGATCAGCCACTATATTTAGGGTGCTGTCCCATGTAAGATGGACTCAGTTTTAAATCAAAATAAGTTATGTAATAGTATTTGGCAGCTGGGTGGCTCGGCTCCAGTGCTCCTGAGGCCCCCACTGGTCTCTAAAACTTTTTGTCTTTACTATCCACCAAAATGATTCTCACATAGGCCCTGGAGCTCACAGTATAAACATTTTCATTGATCGTCCAATCCTATTTCTTACCCTATTAGCTGACTGTAATTTCAGTCCTTGAATGAATGTGGACAGTAGATAGGAGAGGGCAGGCATTTCTCAGGCCATAATATAACACAAAGTGTCCTACTTTAAAGTAGTAATTTTAAATCTCTTTAAGGATTTCAAAACTAAATCATTGACAGGAAAGAGAGATTTGATAATTTATCTCAAGATACTAGGTAACGGTAACCAAATGAAGAGCATGAGCGACTATATAATAGAAATGGAGAAGAGAAAATATGGATAATTAATTTAACATTCATTTGGTTGAATATTATGCAAATATTAAAATAATGTTTTAAGAAACATTATAAACTATATCTTATATTTCTATATATATACAGAGAACATTTTATTTGGTCATATATATAAATATATATTTATAAATATACATTTCAAATGAAAAAATAATGAATTACTATGTTTATAATAATTATCTCCCTGTGATAGGAAGAGACTGATTTTAGTCTCTCATTTAAAGTTTTCTTTGTTTTGTAAAGGTTCTATAAATGTGTAATCGTTTTACAATTTTAAAAAAATTACTTTTTAGAAGAATATAGGAGATATGGGGACAACCCCTAGAAAGTCCTAACAATAGAAAACTGTTAAAAGGAACTGCTTCTAGGGAGTGGGGCTTGGAGTCGGGAAAAGGGGGCAAATGTTTTGTATATGCTTTCTTCAAAGCTGTACTTTTGACGTTTTTGATAAAAACGTGTTTAAAAAATTGTATGCAGCAGGAGAATGTGGGCATTTGGACAAGAATTTGGTAGTATCAACCTTGAGAGTAATAAACTACAAATAAAAGTAAATTTCTTCTGCCCCCAGTGAAGACTGCTGTCATGTCCTGCTGGCTCTCTGCTGTCCATGGTGGGGTGTTGCTCCAGGACCCTTTTGCTTCAGACATGTAAGATCTCCCGTCCATTAAATTTTTGATACCTCTTTAAAAAAACAAAAAGATAAATTTCTTCTAATTCTTTAGTTAAGAAATCCACTAATTTCCCCAATGTAACCATGCATTTTCCCTTGTTTGCCATTGCATTAAATTGGATTTTTTTTCTTCCAGTTTTATTGAGGTATAATCAACATTCAGCACTGTATGAGTTTAAGGTGTACAGTATAATTATTTGACTTACCTACATCATGAAATGGTTACTACAATAAGTTCAGTCATCCATCATCTCATAGAGATATAAAATTAAATAGAAAAACTTTTTTTCTTGTGATGAGGACTCAGGATTTATTCTCTTAACTTTCATATATAACATACAGCAGTGTTAATTATATTAATTATGCTATACATTACATCTTTAGTACTTATTTATCTGATAACTGGGCATTTATACATTTTGACTGCTTTCATCATGTGTATATGTTATGTGCTTTGCCATACAGATTGGATGCAGTAGACTATTTCTAAGGTAGATACTCCTGTGCCTAGGTTGATCACCTCCTCATTTTTGAGCCCAGGTCTTCTCACCTGGCTACTTTGCCTTCTCACCTCCATATTCAAGCATTCTGTTCTGCCATCTTCAAGCCCCATATTCTAGTAATCCAATTTTACTTTGTGCTAGGTCTTGATCACACTCTCTGTTATGCACAGTCTTTTGCAAGGATGGCAGTCCACCACTACCCCAACTCCAAACACTTTGAGATGAAATTTTACTGACTCCACTAGCCATGGTCTTTTTCTACAGTGGTTCTGCCAAAAGCTTTTGAAACCTGTTTAGAGTAGAAAATAGTCTTAAATGTCACTAATTATCTGAGTTTACACTTAGTAAATTGTTCAAAGGATGGTGGCTGATTGATGCCCCAGAAGGGGAGTCAAAATTACTGACAGAATCATACAGTATTATCATGTACATATATAATTTCATAACTTCCTAGTTACTAATTATTATTCATTTAACAACAGTGTTTGCAATTTATTGCTGATTACAATATGCAAAATAGCAATTATGCATATTATTAACGTGTCAGAATTGTAAAGATTATATTTAGTTACAATAATTTACTCTGGCCTTCTGTGTTATCTTGTATTTTTTGTTTTTCTTTTTAATTTTTTTTTTTTAGATTTGATTACATAACAATTTTTTTTGAATTTTATTTATTTTAAACAGCAGGTTCTATTAGTTATCTATTTTATACATATTAGTGAATACATGTCAATCACAGTCTGCTAATTCATCCCACCACCACCACCACCACCCCTTTTTCCCCTCTTGGTGTCCATACATTTGTTCTCTACATCTTTGTCTCTATTTCTGCATTGCAAACTGGTTCATCTGTACCATTTTTCTAGATTGCACATATATGTGTTAATATACGATATTTGTTTTTCTCTTTCTGACTTACTTCACTCTGTATGAGTCTCTAGATCCATCCACATCTCTACAAATGACCCAGTTTCGTTCCTTTTTATGACTGAGTAATATTCCATTGTATATATGTACCACATCTTCTTTATCCATTTGTCTGTCGATGGACATTTAGGTTGCTTCCATGACCTGACTATTGTAAATAGTGCTGCAGTGAACAGTGGGGTGCATGTGTCTTTTTGAATTATGGTTTTCTTTGGATATATGCCCAGTAGTGGGATTGCTGGGTCATATGGTAATTCTATTTTGAGTTTTTTAAGGAACTTCCATATTGTTCTCCATAGTGGCTGTATCAGTTTACATTCCCACCACCAGTGCAAGAGGGTTCCCTTTTCTCTATACCTTCTCCAGCATGTGTTGTTTGTAGATTGTCTGATGATGCCCATTCTAACCAGTGTGAGGTGATACCTCACTGTAGTTTTGATTTGCATTTCTCTAATAATTAGTGATGTTGAGCAGCTTTACATGTGCTTCTTGGCCATCTGTTTAGGTCTTCTGCCCTGTTTTTACTTTACATGATTTTTAAAAGAATTTTTATTTTATATTGGAGTATAGTTGATTATCAGTGTTGTGTTAGTTTCAGGTATACAGCAAAGTGAATCAGTCACACATATACAAGTTTCTATTCCAAATTGTTTTCCAATTTAGGTTATTGCAGAATATTGAGCAGAGTTCCCTGTGCTGTACAGTAGGTCCTTGTTGGTTATCTATTTTAAATATAGTAGTGTGTATATGTCAACCTCAAACCCCCAATCTGTCCTTCCCCCCCTTTCTCCCTGGTAACCATAAGTTCATTCTCTAAGTCTGTGAGTGTTTCTGTTTTGTAAATAAGTTCATTTGTATCATTTTTTTTTAGATTCTGCATATAAGCAATATCGTATGATATTTGTCTTTCTCTGTCTGACTTATTTCACTTAGTATGCTAATCTCCATGTCCATCCATGTTGCTGCAAATGGCAATATTTCATTCTTTTTAATGGCAGAATAATATTCCATTGATTGTTATGCAGCAGGGTCTGTTTCTGATTTTCATGATTGTGGTTGCTGGTAGTTTGATTTTAACTCTCTTTAAGATGTTTAACGAAGAAAAAATAAAAGAGGAATAAACAAGGCTTTAACTCTCTTTAAGATGTTTAATGAAGAAAAAATAAGAGAGGAATAAACAAGGCTTGTGACTGTGTCTGCCTTATGTGATTATTTTTCCAGTGAATACAAACCACTTCAGTCAAAGATCAAGTCTTCTCCATTTCATATGGTTCACTTACATATGGCATCATGGCAGTAAGTCAGATTTCGGTTGTAAGCAAGGAACCAGATCACAAAGAGCATTTGAGACACAGCAGCCATTAGAGAGTGGTAAATGGTCATGAGAGTTGAGAGACTGCACATCCAGAGTTTAGTTGGAGTATTGGTTTCCTATTGGTTTCAGAGTATCACAGACTTGGTGGCTTAAAACAACAGAAGTGTATTCTCTTACAATTCTGGTGGCTAGAAGTCCAGAATCAAGGTGTCAGCAGAACTGTGTTCTTCCAAAGGCTCTAGTGAAGGATTCCTGTTTGTTTCTTACTAGTTTCTAGAGGTGGCTGTTAATCCTTGGCATCCCTTGGGTGCGATCTCTGCTTCCCTCATCCTGACATTCTCCCGGTGCGGCTGTATATCTATTCTCCTTTTCTTATAAGAACACCAGTCATATTGGATTGGGGTACACCTTAATCCAATATGACTTAATCTTCACTTGATTAAATCTGAAAATAACCTATGTCCAAATAAGGCCACATTACTGGGTACTGGGAGTTAGGACTTCAGAATATCTTTTGGGGACACACTTGAACTCATAACATAAGAAATCATTCTCTAATTAAAGTCAGAGAAGATGAGCTATCTATGGAAATGACTGAGGATATTGGCAGGGGCAAATGTGAGAGATATATACCTGAAAGATTTGTGAGGAATTAGTAACACATTGGATGAAGTGATGAGATCCATTTTCTGTCAGAATTTTGAAAAGACCATGGTGAGATTATTTGAAGAGATTATAGTTGAAAACTTCCCTAACATGGGAAAGGAAATAGTCAAGTCCAAGAAGCTCAGAGAGACGCATAAAGGATAAATCCAAGGAGAATCACACCAAGACACATATTAATCAAATTATCAAAAATTAAATACAAAGAAAAAATATTAAAAGCAGCAAGGGAAAAGCAACAAATAACATACAAGGGAATCCCCACAAGGTTAACAGCCAATCTTTCAGCAGAAACTCTGCAAGCCAGAAGGGAGTGGCAGGACATATTTAAAGTAATGAAAGGGAAAAACCTACAACCAAGATTACTCTACCCAGCAAGGATGTCATTCAGATTTGATGGAGAAATTAAAACCTTTACAGACAAGCAAAGTTAAGAGAATTTAGCACCACCAAACCAGCTTTACAACAAATGCTAAAGGAACTTCTCTAGGCAGGAAATACAAGAGAAGAAGAAGACCTACAAAAACAAACCCAAAACATTAAGAAAATGGTAATAGAAACACACATATCGATATATATTTTTTTTTAAGAAATAGCCTTTTGTTTATTGATTGATTGATTGATTGATTGATTGCTGCATTGGGTCTTCGTTGCTGTGCCCGGTCTACTCTTCATTGCAGTGCATGGGATTCTCATTGCAGTGGTTTCTCTTGTTGCGGCGCACAGGCTCTATGTGCGTGGGCTTTGGTGGTTGTGGCATGCGGACTCAGTAGTTGTGGCTCGTGGGCTCTGGAGTGCAGGCTCAGGAGTTTTGGTGCACGGGCTTAGTAACTCCACGGCATGTGGGATCTTCCTAAACCATGGCACGAACCCATGTGCCCTACATTGGTAGGTGGATTCTTAACCACTGCGTCCCACATATTGATAATTACCTTAAATGTAAATGGATTAAATGCTCCAACCAAAAGACATAGGCTGGCTGAATGGATACAAAAATAAGACCCATATATATGCTGTCTACAAGAGACACACTTCAGACTGAAAGTGAGGGGATGGAAAAAGATAGTCCATGCAAATGGAAATCAAAAGAAAGCAGAGTAGCAATTCTCATATCAGAGAAAATAAACTTTAAAGACTATTACAAGAGACCAAGAATGACACTACATAATGATCAAGGGATCACTCCAAGAAGAATATATAACAGTAGTAATTATTTATGCACCCAACATAGGAGCACCTCAATACGTAAGGCAAATGCTAACAGCCATAAAAGGAGAAATCAACAGTAATACAATAATAGTAGGGGACTTTAAAACCCCATTTACACAAATGGACAGATCATCCAAAATGCAAATAAATAAGGAAACACAAGCTTTAAATGACACAGTAGACAAGATGGATTTAACTGATATTTACAGCACACTCCATCCAAAAACAACAGAATACACTTTCTTCTCAAATGCTCATGGAACATTCTCCAGGATAGATCATATCTTGGGTCACAAATCAAGCCTTGGTAAATTTAAGAAAATTGAAATCATACCAAGTATCTTTTCCAACCACAATGCTGTGAGACTAGATATCAATTACAGGAAAAAACTGTAAAAAATACAAAATCATGGAGGCTAAACAATACACTACTAAATAACCAAGAGATCATTGAAGAAATCAAAGAGGAAATCAAACAATACCCAGAAACAAATGACAATGAAAACACGACGACCCAAAACCTCTGGGATGCAGCAAAAGCAGTTCTAAGAGGGAAATTTATAGCAATAAAATCCTACCCCCAAGAAACAAGAAAAATCTCAAATAAACAACCAAAACTTATACCTAAAGCAGTTAGTGAATGAAGAACAAAAATAACCCAAATGTAGCAGAAGGAAAGAAATCATACAGATCACAGCAGAAATAAATGAAAAAGAAATGAAGGAAACAATAGCAAAGATCAATAAAACTAAAAGCTGGTTCTTTGAGAAGATAAACAAAATTGATAAACCATTAGACAGACTTATCAAGAAAAGAAGGGAGAAGACTCAAATCAACAGAATTAGAAATGAAAAAGGAGAAGTAACAACTGACACTGAAAAATACAAAGGATCATGAGAGATTACTACAAGCAACTATATGCCAGTAAAATGGACAATCTGGAAAAAATGGACAAATTCTTAGAAAAGCACAGCCTTCCAAGACTGAATCAGGAAGAAATAGAAAATATAAACAGATCAATCACAAGCAATGAAATTGGAACTGTGATTAAAAATCTCCAAACAAGCAAAAGCCCAGGAGCAGAAGACTTCACAGGCTAATTCTATCAAACATTTAGAGAAGAGCTAACACCAATCTTTCTTAAAATCTTCCAAAATGTAGCAGAGGGAGGAACACTCCCAAACTCATTCCATGAGGCCACCAGCACCCTGATACAAAAACCAGACATAGATGTCACAAAGAAAGAAAACTACAGGTCAGTATCACTGATGAACATAGATGCAAAACTCCTCAACAAAATAGTAGCAAACAGAATCCAACAGCACATTAAAAGGATCATACACCATGATCAAGTGGGGTTTATCCCAGGAATGCAAGGATTCTTCAATATATACAAATCAATCAATGTGATACACCATATCAACAACCTGAAGGATAAAAACCATGTGATCATTTCAATAGATGCAGAAAAAGCTTTCAAAAAATTCAATACCCATTTATGATAAAAACCCTTCAGAAAATAGGCATAGAGGGAACTCAGCTCAACGTAATAAAGGCCATATATGACAAACCCACAGTCAAAATCGTTCTCAGTGGTGAAAATCTGAAACCATTTCCTCTAAGATCAGGAACAAGACAAAGTTGCCCACTCTCACCACTATTATTCAACATAGTTTTGGAAGTTTTAGCCACAGCAATCAGAGAAGAAAAAGAAATAAAAGGAATCCAAATCAGAAAAGAAGAAGTAAAGCTGTCACTGTTTGCAGATATCATGATAATATACATAGAGAATTCTAAAGAAGCTACCAGAAAACTAGTAGAACTAATCATTGAATTTGGTAAAGTATCAGGATACAAAATTAATGCAGAAATCTCTTGCATCCCTATACACAAACAATGAAAAATCAGAAATAGAAATTAAGGAAACACTCCCATTTACCACTGCAACAAAAAGAATAAAATACCTAGGAATAAACCTACCTAGGGGACAAAAGGCCCATACTCAGAAAACTATAAGACACTGATGAAAGAAATTAAAGATGATACAAACAGATGGAGAGATATACCATGTTCTTGGATTGGAAGAATCAACATTGTGAAAATGAGTATACTACACACAGCAATCTACAGATTCAATGCAATCCCTATCAAATTACCAATGGCATTTTTCACAGAACTAGAACAAAAAATTTCACAATTTGTATGGAAGCACAAAAGACCCCGAACAGCCAAAGCAATCTTGAGAAAGAAAAATGAAGCTGGAGGAATCAGACTCCCTGACTTCAGACTATACTACAAAGCCACAAGTAATCAAGACACTATGGTACTGGCACAAAAACAGAAAGATAGATCAATGGAACAGGGTAGAAAGCCCAGAGATAAGCCAACGTACCTTTGGTCAACTAATCTATGACAAAAGAGGCAAGGATATACAATGGTGAAAAGACAGTCACTTCAATAAGTGGTGCTGGGAAAACTGGACAGCTACATGTAAAAGAATGAAATTAGAATAGTCCATAACACCATACACAAAAATAATCTCAAAATGGATTAAAGATCTAAATGTAAGGCCTAACACTATAAAACTCTTAGGGGAAAACATAGGCAGAACACTCTATGACATAAATCACAGCAAGATCCTTTTTGACCCACCTCCTAGAGAAATGGAAATAAAAATAAACAAATGGGACCTAATGAAACTTAAAAGCTTTTGCATAGCAAAGGAAACCATAAACAAGATGAAATGACAGTCCTCAGAGTGGGAGAAAATATTTGAAAAGGAATCAACTGAAAAAAGATTAATCTCCAAAATAAACAAGCAGCTCAATATCAAAAGAACAAACAACCCAATCCAAAAATGGGCAGAATATCTAAATAGACATTTCTTCCAAGAAGATATACAGATTGCCAACAAACACATGAAAGGATGCTTAACATCACGAATCATTGGAGCAATGCAAATCAAAACTACAATGAGTTATCACCTCACACCAGTCAGAATGGCCATCATCAAAATATCTACAAAGAATAAATGCTAGAGAGAGTGTGGAGAAAAGGGTACACTCTTGCACTGTTGGTGGGAATGTAAATTGATACAGCCACTATGGAGAACAGTATGGTGGTTCCTTAAAAAACTAAAAATAGAACTACCATACAACCCAGCAATCCCACTACTGGGCATATACCCTGAGAGAACCATAATTCAAAAAGAGTCATGTACCACAATGTGCATTGCAGCTCTATTTACAATAGCCAGGACATGGAAGCAACCTACATGTCCATTGACAGATGAATGGATAAAGAAGATGTAGCACATATATACAATGGAATATTAGTCATAAAAAAAATGGAACTGAGTTATTTGTAGTGAGGTGCATGGACCTAGAGAGTGTCCTACAGATTGAAGTAAGTCTGAAAGAGAAAAACAAATACCGTATGCTAACACATATATATGGAATCTAAAAAAAAAAAAAGGTTCTCATGAACCTAGGGGCAGGACAGGAATAAATACGCAGACGTAGAGAATGGACTTGAGGACATGCGGAGGGGGAAGGATTAGCTGGGATAAAGTGAGAGAGTAGCAATGACATATATACGCTACCAAATGTAAAATAGATAGCTAGTGGGAAGCAGTTGCATAGCACAGGGAGATCAGTTCGGTGTATTGTGACCACCTAGAGGGGTGGGATAGGGAGGGTGGGAGGGAGACCCAAGAGGTAGGAGATATGGGGATATATGTATACATATAGCTGATTCACTTCATTATATCGCCGAAACTAACACAACATTGTAAAGCAATTATACTCCAATAAAGATGAAAAAAACGAAACAAGGAATGGCATTATAGGAAGAGAGAATAATTTGAAGTTGCAAAGAGATGATGAATGAAGATGTACTCATAACAAAATGAATTGCAAAATTCTCTCTGCTCAGGAATTGAATACATTATGATGTGTTAAGAAGAATAATTTTTTAAGACATGTGATTCTACATCATTCATAAATCTTTTGGTGCCATCTCAGATTCCCTCGGCAGCTTTCCCTATCTCCTGGACAGGCTGAGCTTCAACCTCTGGGGCCAATCAACACTGGGAGTGTCAGGCCTCTGCCACTTAGCTGGGTTGACCTGCTGCAAGCACAAGCTTTATGGTTCCCTTTATCACTCCCAGGCTAGAATAAAATGCCACACCACAGGGCAGGATATATGCCAAGGCTAAGAGGCAGAAATGAACTTGATGGCACCATCCAGAATGATAAGGGAGTTAAATATCTATGGGGTTAACTTTGACCACTAGGAAAGAGGAAAAAGTAGGCAAGCAGGGAGATACAATACATTCTTTCTTCTTTTCTGTTCCATGGACTTCTTTTCTTTCCCAAGTCATGATTTCTTCCTGTAGCCCTTTGAGAGTTCTCTTGTGTTACGTGGATGAACAAGATGAGGGATCCACTCTGTTTCTTCCTGGTTATTTGTGAACCAATAGTCAATGTAGTATTGCATCACTTTACATTTTTTCTTCTCTCATTTTCTTTAATCCTCATTCTTGCTGCCCTGGGTTTGCATTTCTTAAATTAATCATCAGCTGTTTAACTCCTTGCCTCAGGAACTACTTTCTAGGGCATGCAGTCTAAGATTTATTTTAAACACCGTATAATCCAGTAGTTTTTAAACTTTCTTCTGGGTAGGTGGAACTTTGGAATCCCATATATCCTCAAGCTGAGCTACTCTGTTTCAATGATGTCTCTTGGAGAATATGAAAAAAATAAGGTTTATAAAATTACTGATTCCTTCACAAACTTAAATACTATTTATATACCTAATATGTATCAGGTAATGCAGTGAGTATAAAAAATCAGTGATGCATAGGAGAAGATCCCTGCTCACAGGGAGGTTATATTCTGGTAGAAGAGGTAGATAATAAACTTTAAAACAAAGTAATAATTAAGATAATTTCAGAAACTAATATGTGGCTTAAGAATATAAAATAGGGTACTGTTATAGGAATTGCTGAGATAATTAGATTATATAGTTAGGGAAGGTCACACTGAAAAGGTAACAGTTGAACCAAGACTAGGATGAGAAGAAAATGCTAATCACTGGAATAGTCTAGAAAGAGAGAATCAAGTGTAAACTCTAGGACAGTAGCAGACTTCATTTTCCAGAGGAACAGAAAGATAGCCACTGGCTGGAGCTTAATCAATTAGAGGGGTAGCGATATGAGATGCCATAACAATTGAAGGGAGTGTTCAAGATATACAGACAATGCTAGTTTTAAGATTTTATTAAAAATACAAGGGGAAGGAGCCATGAGAGGATTTATGTTGTGAAATGACACAGTCTGACTCACTTTTAAAAATACATCATTCTGACTTGTATGTGGAAAATTGATTAAAAAGGAGAAAGTGCAACAAAGGAAATCAGTTAAAAGACAGTGTGATAGTGAGAGATGATAGTGGCTTAGTCTAGAAGTAGGCCAGTAGGAGTAGAGACAATGAGAAAGGGACAGATACGGGATATATGTTTCAGGCAGAGCTGAAACCTTTCTCATAGATTAGATGTTCAGGGTAATGAAAATGATGACTTGAGCACTTGGATAGTTAATGGATGCCAAATGCTACCATGTAGAAGACTAGGAAAAAAATCAAGAAATCTTTGTCTCATTAATTTTCTGTTACTGTGCAAAAGTTTCCACTAACTTAGCAGCTCAAAACAGCATATATTTATGATCTCACAGATTCCGTGAGTTTTGAGCACCGCTTCGTTGAGTCCTCTTTAAGGTTGCAATCAAAATGTCAGCTGGGCTGCATTATCCTCTGGAGGCTTGGATGAGGAAGCCGCTTCCAAGTTTCCAAACTTACTCAGGTGTTCGGCAGAATCCATTTCCTCCGTTGTGAAGGCCCCATCTTCTTGCATTTGGCCAGGAGCCAGCTGAGTTCCTAGAAGTCTCTGAGTTCCTAGAGACTGCTTGTGGTTGCTAGAATCATTCACAGGTCCCAGCCATGTAAACAGGATTTCCCACCATGGCTGCTAACTTTAGCAAGCAGCAAGAAGAGCATCTAGAGCAACTCTTTTAAGAAGAGTGAAGCAACACATCCAGTTGCCTTTACCGTATTCTTTCGGTTAGAAGCAAGTCACAGTTTCTGTCTACACTCAAGGGGAAGCATTAACAAAAAGACTTCTGAACACTAGAAAATGGGATCAAGCGGGACTCCTTCGAGTCTGTCTACTGTGTTGCCTGTTAAATTTTTGAAACTAAACTGTCAAACTGAATGAGTTTTCAAAAGCAGTAGGAAAATCAACACGGGAAATATAAAAATAAGCTAAACCATTTAATATTATCGGGAAATAACTGAGGCATAAACACCAGTTTTTGTAAATTCTAACTACTGGTTAGTACCAAAAGTTGGTCTCAAATAAACTTTTCTTAACATCTAGCTCAGGAAGCTATGACCTTTATGAAATTGCCTTTCAAGACCAAAAAGAGAATCAAAAACAAAACACCAACATACTGATAATTGACATGCAACATCACTTTCATCCTGATATAATGTTTTTAGTGATATGAAATAAGCAGCAAAATGGGGGAAAATAGCTAATTATACTTTAAAGTGTTACCCAGATGTAACAAGGAAGCTGGAGGTCAATCAATAAATATTGTCAGTTCATTTCCCAAATGTTATCTTCTTTAAATGATACTTCCACTTTGCTCATCCCATGGTGATAGTCAGTAGGGAACGAAGTCAGCTGTTTCCGTAGTAGTGCTTAAAAGATCACCCAGAGAGACATGGCCTATACTGCAGAGGAATTGATGACAGCATGTGCCCATTTGGTAAACAGATATCTTTAAGGAGAGAGTTCTTCAGAGGTACCTGTGGGTGAGAGAGAGGAGTAGGACAGCTTGACTGACATTGCTATCTTTTTGCATCTAAAGCATCAGGTACCTAAGTTCAAAACAATCGGTACATGTTTAAAAAATAAACCACTTGAAGAGTTTTAAATGAGTAAATTCTCAAAGATTTTTTTTTTTTTTTTTTTTTTTTTTTTTTTTGCGATATGTGGGCCTCTCACTGTCGTGGCCTTTCCCGTTGCCGGACGCGCAAGCTCAGCGGCCACGGCTCACGGGCCCAGCCACTCCGCGGCATGTGGGATCCTCCCGGACCGGGGCACGAACCCGTATCCCCTGCATCGGCAGGCGGACTCTCAACCACTGCGCCACCAGGGAGGCCCAATTCTCAAAGATTTTTAAAATTATAAACAACTTCAGTATTGGGGGATACCATTAGCTTTATTTGTCATTGATGTGCAAAAATCATTTAGGGTGGGAGATATGGCAATTTAACCTGGATTTTGGGAATGCAGCTAGCTGGTTTATCACAGATATCCAGGCGTGCGTTGATATGGGTTTAGACAAGTTGGGTAGTGGCAAAAATGAAAAAAGAAAAAGTACTATTAATACTTTACAGAAAAATTGATAAGACTTATGACAAAGTATAAGAGATAAATGAAAAATTAATACATAGTGTAAGAATTTGACTATTGGTTGAATTAATAAGGTTGTCATTGACAGGAGGAAATTTATATATGTCTATATTATATATTGCTTATATTATAATTTATATTATATAAATATAAAAAGGCTGGTTCTTCTAGATACAGTAGAACATATATTTTTTCGAGTTTTTAATTTTTTGAATTTTACTTATTTTTTTAATACAGCAGGTTCTTATTAGTTATCTATTTTATATATATTAGTGTATATATGTCAATCCCAATCTCCCAATTCATCCTTGAACTGGGAGAAAGTATATTTTGGTAAAAATTGGTTGAAGCTGGTGCAGCCTTTGGCAACTCAATCGACATTATTTTATGCCTTGTTTTTTGTGTTGCTAAAATAAAGTTACCATGGGAACTGAAATACCGTGTCAGAGTGAAACTGAACAGGACCCTATGGTTCTTCCTCCCCATGTCCTCAGCTTGCCTCTTGTCTGTGGAAAAACTTTAGCCAAAGAATAAGTTTAATCAGAGAAGTAAGAAAATGCAGAAACAAAGGAAAACAAATGAGACCAAATAATAATAGTTTAGTCATTAAGCAAAGTCAAGGACCTTTAGTTCCTCCTCAAGAGCTGTAGATAATATTCTGAGCCGTATCCCTTGAGCTGTCTAATCGATACTGAAACCCCCACCAGGTAGAAGTTAAGTCCATGATGACCAGACTGTAGCCATGACATAAGCCGCCACAATTCTGAGAACGGGCCTCAAAGAAATGGGAACAAACTGACCCTGGAACTAGAGACTAACTGTACTTAAAACAATCAAGATGATGCTGATCAGACCACTGCATGACTAATTTCAAGAGGACTGTCAGAGCTGACTGCTGTTTCTGCATGTAGCCCCCTCCCTCCGTCTATAAAAGCTCTTGCGCACTGATTGTCAGTGGGAGGGGTCAGCCTTTGGACAGGATTCCGCTCCCCCACCCCACCCCCGCCCACCTCGGTTGCTGGCCTCCGAAATAAAGCAAACTTTCCTTTCTATCCACCTTGCCTCTTTATTGGCTTTTGAGCGGCGAGCAGCTGAACCAGTTTTGTGGCGCCCAACGTGAGGCTGTGCTCTCACTCTCGTAATATCTGGCTCCCCAGGGTTTTCCCGAGTAGAGCCTTTGTCTATGACTATGCACCGAGCGAGCTGCTTGCTCATGGTGAGCTGACCCCGAGAGGGGGATTTGGGGGGATGTTCCTAGCAGCTGCTGAAACCATTTGTTTCTGGGACCCTCCCTGTTTCTCCCCTACTTGGCCCTGGCTGTCAAGTTATGCTTTTCCTTGGTGGAACAGAAACATGTATCTTGACGAGCTGACCAACTCCAAGGCCAAGTAAGTCCACTGGTGTGCACCCGGGCAAACTTCTCTTTAGAGCCCAATGTGCTATTTGGGCATTTTGCCAATTGGTTCTGATGTCTGCCTGCCATTGAGGGCTGTTTATGAGCATAAAGTGCTATTTGGGCATCTTGCCAGTTTGTTCTGGTGTGTGTCTGACGTCGAGGACCATTTGTATTGAGGAAGTGTTTGTTTGGGACTCCATATTGGTTGTCCTCTTGTAGGATTTGTGACAGTTCTGTCTTCTGCTGTGTGAGTGTATATTCCATTTGTGTGATTGATATCTTTGTTGTCTTTTGTAAAATGGGAAATTCAGGTTCAATTCATTAGAAAAATGTTATCTGTGAGATTATGACTAAAGGAAAAGAAAGATGATTTTTTTTTAACGTTTGGCAACAGTATTCTTCAGACTCCAGAGAAAATTGGTTAAGATGAAATTCTTTTGAAACTCCAAAACTGTTTTTTTTTGGATATGCAGTTAGGGAAAGCTATCTTGATAAAATACCGTTTTCAGAACTGTGACCCCGAGAGAATAAAAATATGCCTAAGAGAAAGCTTGAAGTTAACGCTTATCATGTCCTTGAAATACAAACATAGCCCACTTTGCCTGAGACTTCAGCCTTGGGTTAATTAGTAAAACTTCAAGCCAAGGGGGAAAAAAATGTGGAAAGAGGGTTTCAGTTTATTAAATACACATCTTGTACCTCATTAAAGAGAAATTGTACTGTGAGAAAAATGTATGTTTTTAGAGGTTATGGGATATGTTCTTAAGTTTGCCAATCAGAAAATGTTGGTATAACAGTCCAGTTACTTGTTTCTTGGTTTTGGTAAGGTCTTTTATGGGTTAAAAATTTCAATATGTAATTAAAGCTACTAAAAATGACAAGGGAAGCATTTCAGTGTGTAAAGCAAGTAGCGTATGTGTTGCCGGCGAGAGAAGTTATAAAGACTGGAGATATTTTTGTTGAGGAAAAAAAGGAGAATAATTCTGTCCTAGAGGTGGTTGCTTATGTATGGGGAAAATAAGTGACAAATTAATATGGATCCAGAAAGTGATTAAAGGTTTGTGAAAAGTAACTTTGAGAAAAGAATTGTGTATGTTATCAGGATAAGATTAGATTGAAATTATTAATAAGATAAATTTTGTTATTACTAATAAGCAGGTACAGTCATTGAATGAATCATTCAATTAAGCCAATTAGATCTTTAAAATTTACTCAGTTGAATTTTGTTGTTTAAAAGAAGATAGCTTGAGTCCATTTTTAAATGTACTTAATATTTCAAACTTATTGACATGTATTAATTCAGTTAGTCATTGAGTAAATATTTATGGTGGACTTCCTAAAATGTCAGATACTCTGCTCAGTAAATTACTACACTCAGGATACTGTAGTAAATAGAGTTTACTTGGCCCATGCCCTCATGCAAAGTATTGATACATTCTACTAGGAAGATACACACTAGATAAATTAATAAACAATGATTTCATTAAATTTATGATGAGTTATACCAGGGAAAACTGTGAGGTATAATGGAAGTGTATAATGGAGGAAAACTCAATTTGTTAGATTGGGAAAGGCTTCCCTGAGGATTTTATATTTAAACTAGACTTGAAGTATGAGTAAGAGTTGACAAGATGAAGAGTGAGGGAAGACCTTTCCTACAGTGTTTCAAAGGTATTATGTTACTGACATCAAAATGGTATAATGGTAGGGAAAGCTATGTGTCAGAAATTTTAAAACATTTCTACCATTTCCTCTGGTGAACAGAGGAAGGGAATCAATACAATACTTGGAGTTGAGGTGAAGGTTGAATCCAGGGCGGTTAGTGGGTGGACATTTCAATCTCTTCAACCAGTGCTGGGCTTCCACAGCAGGACTTTTGACTTCCACTTATTATGGAAAGCATTTTAAATAAGCAATAGCCTTGGCAAAATAGCTCTTTAAAAGGCCAGTTCAATAAGGGGTAATGCTCCTAGGTAAACTTTAGGCTATCATAGCAAGCAAGGAGATTTAACTCTCAGAAATATGAGTTAAACTTCACATGAAGAATGAGTCTGCTTAACATTCTTTTTCTATTCTCTAAATACTACCGAGTATCTAATTTGGTGGAAAAAAAAAAGCTAAAGTAAATTTAATATAATTTCTTGTACCTTCATCTGGGCTTGAAAAAAATTGAGTAACTGTGATCTCTGACAAAACATACCTTGACTTCTAATCCTGGTCAGACACACATCTTCTCTAAAGATGAGCAGAGAAAATCAATAAATATATATAAAAATATGATGGGCTTATGGTTGATTTTTTTCTTCTGTGTTTTGCCCAGTTTTTTAAGAAATCCATGATTGACATGTATTCCTATTTCAAAAGAATGAAAATGCCATATTCATAAAAAATTCCCTTTACATTTTTAACAGATTTAATTATTTTAATTTTGAAAAATTATCAAAGTTCACTAACAGTCAAAGATATTTTCTTCCTCTAAAATTTATTATTGGGTGTCTCCCAGGTTCCACTATGTACTAATCACTCCAAGGAAAGGATAATTTGCAAACGTATAGGGTAATCTTTAGGATTAAATTTGCACGTAATGGAGTAACAAAAAGAACAAAATAAGAGTGACTTAGAAAAGACAGATGTTTATTTCTTTATCACATAATAGGTAAGATTAAATTTTTTCATTATACAAAATGGATTTGTAATTAAGCAATACAGGGTTTGTATGGCATCTCCACAAAGTTTTCATGGACTCTTGCAGTTCACTGATCTGCATCTTATCCTCATGATCTGAAATAGTGGTAAGAATACCAGCCATTATATGGAAGCTCCAAGCAAGAAGATGGGGGAAGAGAATGAAGAAGGTTATGTCTTTTTCCTCTAAGGATAATTTCCAATAGTGTCACATGACATTTCCACATACAATTCATGGACCATACTTAAAAATTTGCAAGGCTGGATACTTTAGCTTAAAATATGCCCAGTATTTTAATCAGGTTTCTTATTACCAAGACAGAAAGGGATAATAAGAAGAAAGTAACAGTAGCACCTTGTCACACACCAACAAATATATCACTATCTCTGCTGTATAAAAGCACAGAGCCTAATAAGAATTTTCATATATTTTTTCTGTATTAAGGTAATACAATTAGGAGAATTAACACTTGCTGAGCACCCTCTACACGTCAGACATGTATGTGTAATTGAACACCAGCTTGCTTCTTCCAGAGTCTGAGAGTTTAATCTATGTGGTATATTACTTCCGAAAGAGATATTCTGTTGCTACTGTAGCTGAGAACTGGAATTGGATGAGAGTGGAATAATGTTGATGCATTCTTCTGTGCTTATCAGGAGAGTATGGATTTATCAGAACTAAGAAGTCTCCTCATTTCTAGCTTATTTTTTGGGTCGTCCAATTGAAAAGGTGACTGAAAAGCAAGCAGGACCTATGACGAGCTAGGTTTAGAAAATTACTGAGGACAACTTGTGCATTTTTATTATATCAATCAACATACTGGTAGGGAAGACTACCTGCCGGAGTAGTTTCTCAGTTTGAGTTGAACGATCTGGTTAAACGTTCACCTCATCAAAACGGGGCAGAAAGTCTTAGCATGCACAGCTAACTTGGTGCTGAGGAGAATGTACTCTTCTATCCATAGGATGAGCAAAATGCAATACTTATTTTCTGTTTCATTGTTTAGAATTCAAGTTTAGATTAATGAATGCCTACTCATACCGTAGAAAAAATAAAAACAAAAAGGAAAGTTTTATTCTCCTTGGATCATGTATCAGACTGTGCTCTATCCAGGGAGGCTTTTACTTTCTCTCTGCTCTCTCCTTAAGAGGCAGGTCTCTTAAATTCCTCACAACTGACTGCAGACCTAGTAGACATCTGCTGGTTGGCACCTGAGCACCTGAAGTACTAGCTTTTGCACACTGGTCTCCACTTTTCAATAACATAAAAATAAAGTGACCAGTACATTTCTTCTCTCCTCTTTTTCAAGTGGTGAAAATATGTTCCAACTAGAGCTAATCGAATATATCGTCATACCTTTAAGCACATGTGGCCTATAGAAAAACACTGTTTACTTAAAGTAAACCTCCTTTCTTATCTTCCATAACTACTTGTGTGACTAAATTAGGTAGTCAATTCAGGCAAAACTTTCAAGTGTTTACTTCCGTGGGTATGACTTTCACTTTTTGTGAGGCTTAAGGCAACTGCTTATCAATAACAGTTTTTGCGCCTGGAGTGTACTTAGGCCTTCCTTACGGCATTGTGGGGTTATGCAAAGAAGAAGACATAATGCTTATCCTGGAGAACATAATAAGCCAATGGGATAATTTAAATGTGAGCATCAACACACTGTGGAAAAAAAAAAAAGATCAATATAATCGGGGACAAATAACTAAAACATTTCAAAAAATGCAAGATGAGAAACATGAAACAACTAGGGAAGTGGGGAAGAACTGGGGTGGCTTCAGTGTATTGGTGGGATGGACCAACTTGCAATTAATATAATGCTTGCAAATGGTTTTGTACATGAAAACTATCGTATTGAGTCATCTGATAATGACTGGCCCAACTGAAGACTTATAAATCTCGACCTAGCATCATACTGATTGAATTGAAACTCAAATACACTGATTGAATTGAGATACACTGTATCACCAGTGGTTTATTTTGTTCATAAGCAGATATAAGTCAATTCTTCCAAATTCATGTGCATTTTCCCTGGAGCTCTTTTTAATATGTATTACCAAGGTGAAATACAGATGAAATGTATTTGGAGGAGATAAGCAGGCACTTGGCCTCATGCGTGATGATGTGCTTAATGGCTTCAGAGACCACATAGACTATAAAAGCTACTTAGAGATTCACTTTTTTTCCCCTTAGACAATTCACTTGCTCTGGGAGCATTCATGGAGACCACCTCTGGTAACTGCTTCAAAGGACCAAAAGTTGTGGTCAGAACTGTTCTTAGAATGAGTCTTTCTGGTTCCCTGTACTTACAAACACGCTTAAGGGCACTTAATGAATAACCTTTTACTGATGTACTACCCTTTCATTACCACCTGGGCTTAGAAGCAAAAGACATAAAGGTGAGAATTATTTCCTTACTGGTTCAGCCCAGCCCTTCAATAGCAGCGGCACTTTGTAGATGGCATCTATCAGTGGGAGGAAAATTATACCTTAGGTCATTTTGGGCAGAGCAGACCATAAAATGAAAAACTATAAAATCCTTGGGTTTATAATAGTACCATGTCATAAATTCTCCCTGTGGAGAGACAGCACTGGTGCCTGCTTTACATTTATAATGTACACAGTGGAACAATGTGCTAAGAATATCCTAATTCAGGAATTATTCTTCCTATATTATTAAAGAAATCACTTAAATGGTTGGGCACATGGGATTTGGATGTCACTGTGGGAGTCTTATAGAGAAAACATGGCACACACACACATACACATGCACACATACACATGCAAATACTTCAGTAAGATGTAGCGTATTTTAAAATAAAAACAAAGTAAAGCAAAAGATTCACAGTTTAGAGAATACAAATCATCAATTTGTCTTGAGTGAGGAAATAAGAACACTATTGTGCTGGCTTCACAGTAAAAGTCCCTCCCTCCCTCCCTTCCTTCCTTCCTTCCTTTTGTTTTCTTTCTCCATAATTCCACATGAATAATTAGGAGGGTGAGATCCTAAGAGCATGAAGATTTGAATGTGCCAAGACATAAGAGTGGATTCTTAAGGCACTAGGAAAGGGGCCCAGTTTCACACCTTCCTCAGTATGGTACATAAGTGGTACAGCATGCATGGAAACAGGGATTGGACCAAGGCCAAGGGACCCTAAGAGGTCAAACTTTAGCAATTCACGTCAACTTTGACTTTCATAGGATGTGGAATTGGGGTTCAGAATTAATCTACCAACATATCAAGGACTTGCTGATATATATATTGTGTATAATACTCTGTGTAACAGTCAGGAAATTTGAGAAATACCCCTAAAAATATACCAATTAAAAATACTTCAGTTACGTTAAACTACAGAGGTTAAAGTTTAATGAGAAATATTCCCTATCTCAGGAATCTAAGTTAGAGAGTAAGGGAAATAGAAATACAGAGTCAGTATTAATATTTGCAAACATGTCCATCAGCCTGAGTTAGACTTCTGTTGCCTATGTCCCTAAAAACTCCTGTTAATCTTGTAAGAATGTGCAAAAATTATCTCATATAATATTTGCTCCTGTTTCCCCATACAGATTAGTTTCTCTTTTATATTTGTTCTCAAAACACATTACATAATTATTTGTTTACCTGTTTTTCTCTTCCACTCAATTAGAGAATAGGCTCAAAGCTTATTCATATTTGTATATCTGGTACTTTTTGTGGTCCTTCAATAATATCTGTAGTTTGAAGGAATACATTAAATTCCATCTGTTCAAACATGTGGACTTAGTCTATAATAAGCAAATGTATTCAAACTCTCAAGAATTATGGCTAGATTTATAACCATAATATTTGTTTGAATGCTTGAAATGAGAGAGAAATAATCAAATAAATATACTGTTATGATCTTTTTTATTTTTTGATGATCTCCTGTCTCTTACTCATCTCTCCAATAATAATTTTTATCGACAGTGTTTCAAATACTCTTGCCATTTTTAAAGTATGATTGTGTCCTAACTACTACTAGGTGTCTAATGGATCACCCGACAGAACCTAGTGAAGTAGGACTGCCCTCAGTGTAACCACGATCCTGGCAAAATATTTTTTGCTGTGTATTAAACACTTTGACATAAGAATTTGATTAAAAATGTATTAAAAATTATGGGCCTATGTGAGGCTTAGTGATTTACTGGTGAAGATTTAGAGTAATGGTAGAGAAGAGGTATTAGGTATTTGTTTACCATTCAATCAGTGCAAGTGCAGATTTTTTGCAGTGTCCATGTGCAGTCCCTCTGCGCTCAGATCCAGGAGCCATCTCTCCATGTTCTTTCCTGTTCACTGTGTCATAATTGGCTAATTCCATATCTCTCACCATGAGAAAAAGGTAGCAACACTGTTATTACTCACAATATCATACTTTTCAGAATGTTTGTATTGAAACAATATAGATCTTGCTACCACAGTTCCCTAATACCATTTATTTAGTGCTGGTTGCATCATTATTCATAACAGTGCACCATCCATCATACTTCCCATGTATGTTACTGTGTTGTTTTGAAGACAACCAAGTATCAAGTAAAATAACATCTTTCAATCATAGAATCTTGAGGCTGTGATCACATCCTTAAAATGTGATCTGTTTTCATATACCGCCACCAGCTGGGAGTACAGGTAAAGCGTCTGCAGATAGAGTGAGAAGAGTGGTCACATTCACACAAGGAATGTCCTTCCCTTATCTGGCAAGTCTTTAGAATAACCCAGGAGAGCACAAAGTCACCACATCAACAGAAAGTAGGAGAGGATATTGATCTAAAGCTCTATTGGCATTATGAAACAATGGTCTAGAAAGTCACAAAAAGAAATAGTGACAGATCTTGGAAGACTGATCAACACATTATGTAAAGGCTGATGAGAGATAGATGCTAGTGTTGGATTGGAGGGGACACATGGTAAAGTGTGCCTATGACCACCTCTAAAACCCTTGGATACTATAGACCCAATGTGGTATTGTTCTTGGAACACAGGGGCAAATCCAGTGCATGGACCCACATGAGGCTTAAGCCCAGGGTTCTGTGGTGGTAGTTCAGAGTCCTGAGCTCCTTCTTTGATAAGACTGATAGTCACCCCAAGTCAGCATGTCCACACCAATGTCACAGCCTAATCTCATGTGATCCCATTAGAGAAACTAACTTAACTAGCCAGGGGGAGCAGTTTACTTGCTAGACTGCCTTCCTGGAACCAGGACATGGTGACCTGGCCAGAGGACCCTTGGATGACCCCATAGTTGTAAATCCTAGAGCTTCTTGGGTCATCTAAAGGACCCAGTTTTCATAGGTCAAAGAAACTCCGTAAAATGGAAATACAGAGGAAGGTCCTTGCAGGTCACAATCTGGGCATAGGATGCTTGGGATGCCATCAGCCCAGCTTTTCAGAGACACTAGAGCAGGATGTAGAAAGTTTTGAAGAAGGCATTCCAAACTGTAAGGGCCACCCAAAAAATGGGGGCTGTTCTCCTGGTATTGTCTACAAAATTCTGGCTCATCTCTAATGTTTTCCTTATTGCAATTTCTGTCCCCATGCTATCACCTTTCCATAACCCCCTTTTCTGTTGCACACCATTTAAAACTCCTTCTCTGTACCCCCAAAATCCCCCAGCACCGACACATATTTATGTACACCATTCCTTTTTTTCTTATACACAATTTCTAGAGATTCTTCCTGTTATTTCTGACTTTTCACTGTTCATCAGTCTACAGAAAGGTGAGAAACAAAGCAGATGTATTCTGTAACTTCCTGCAACTAATTTGCTGGTCAGTCACAGAGACAAATAGCCAACACAATGAGAAAAAGGGCAACTGAACTGTTCTTATTTGGAATAATTATAGGAAAAGGGAAAAAATACAGGATCTTCAAAAGCGTTTTTGTCCTTTTGTTTGTGCAACTGTGTGTTTGTTAGAAAGAGATAAGGTATGAAAAAAGAATAATACACAGGAAAAGAATTATAGAATGTGGATAGTTAAAACAGAGGAATAATTTGTTAGAATTTATATGTTCAGGGGATATTTCTCTTGCAAAATGGAGAAAAACAAGAACTATTCCTTTTTATTTTTACATATTTCTTAATTTTAATTTTAGCAGAGTATAGCTGATTGATTTATTTACTTTTTGTGGCTGGATACTATTATTTATTTTTTTATTTTTATGTCTTTATTTTTTGAATTTTATTTTTTTATACAGCAGGTTATTAGTTATCCATTTTATACATCTTAGTATATATATGTCAACCCCAAACTCCCAATTCATCACAGCACCACTACCCCACTACCCCCCTCACCCCACCACTTTCCCCCCTTGGTGTCCATACGTTTGTTCTGTACATCAGTGTCTGAATTTCTGCCCTGAAAACTGGTTCATCAGTACCATTTTTCTAGGTTCCACATATATGCATTAATACACAATATCTGTTTTTCTCTTTCTGACTTACTTCATTCTGTATGACAGTCTCTAGATTCATCCACGTCTCTACAAATGACCCAGTTTCGTTCCTTTTTATGGCTGAGTAATATTCCATTGTATATATGTACCACATATTCTTTAGCCATTGGTCTGTCGATGGGCATTTTGGTTGCTTCCATGACCTGGCTATTGGAAATAGAGCAGCAATGAACATTATGGTACATGACTCTTTTTGAATTATGGTTTTCTCTGGGTATATGCCCAGTAGTGGGATTGCTGGGTCATATGGTAATTCTATTTTTAGTTTTTTAAAGAACCTCCATACTGTTCTCCATAGTGGCTGTATCAGTTTACATTCCCACCAACAGTGCAAGAGGGTTCCCTTTTCTCCACACCCTCTCCAGCATTTGTTGTTCGTAGCGTATCTGATGGTGCCCATTCTGACTGGTGTGAGGTGATACCTCATTGTAGTTTTCATTTGCAATTCTCTAATAATTAGTGATATTGAGCAGCTTTTCATGTGCTTCTTGGCCATCTGTATGTCTTCTTTAGAGAAATGTCTATTTAGGTCTTCTGCCCATTTTTGGATTTGTTTGTTTTTTTGATATTGAGCTGCATGAGCTGTTTATATATTTTGGAGATTAATCCTTTGTCCGTTGATTCGTTTGCAAATATTTTCTCCCATTCTGAGGGCTGTCTTTTTGACTTGTTTGTAGTTTCCTTTGCTTTGCAAAACCTTTTAAGTTTCATTAGGTCTCATCCGTTTATTTTTGGTTTTATTTCCATTACTCTAGTAGGTGGATCAAAAAAGATCTTGCTGTGATTTATGTCAAAGAGTGTTCTTCCTGTGTTTTCCTCTAAGAGTTTTATAGTGTCTGGTCTCACATTTAGGTCTCTAATCCATTTTGAGTTTATTTTTGGGTACGGGGTTAGGGAGAGTTCTAATTTCATTCTTTTACATGTAGCTGTCCAGTTTTCCCAGCACCACTTATTGAAGAGACTGTCTTTGCTACATTGTATATCCTTGGCTCCTTTGTCATAGATTAGTTGACCATAGGTGCATGGATTTATCTCTCTGTTTTCTACCCTGTTCCACTGAACTGTATCTCTGTTTTTGTGCCAGTACCATATTGTCTTGATGACTGTAGCTTTGTAGTATAGTATGAAGCCAGGTAGTCTTATTCCTCAGCTCTGTTCTTTTCCCTCGAGACTACTTTGGCTATTCGGGGTCTTTTATGTCTCCATACAAATTTTAAGGTTTTTTCTTCTAGTTCTGTAAAAAATGCCATTGGTAATTTGATAGGGATTGCATTGAATCTGTAGATTGCTTTGAGTAGTATAGTCATTTTCACAATGTTGATTCTTTTCATCCAAGAAAACAGTATATCTCACTCTCTGTTTGTATCATCTTTTATTTCTTTCATCAGTGTCTTACAGTTTTCTGCAACAGGTCTTTTGTCTCCTTACATGGGGCTATTTCTGGGTATTTTCTTATTTTTGTTGAAATGGTAAATGGGAGTGTTTCCTTAATTTATCTTTCAGTTTCTTCATCACTAGTGTATAAGAACGCAAGAGATTTCTGTGCTTTAATTTTGTACCCTGCAGCTTTACCAAATTCATTGATTATCTCCAGTAGTTTTCTGGTGGCATCTTTAGGATTCTCTATGTATAGTATCATGTCATCTGAAAACAGTGACAGTATTACTTCTTCTTTACCAATTTGTATTCCTTTTATTTCTTTTACTTCTCTGATTGCCGTGGCTAGGACTTCCAGAACTATGTTGAATAATAGTGGTGAGAGTGGACATCCTTGTCTTCTTCCTGATCTTAGAGGAAATGCTTTCAGTTTTTCACCATTAAGAATGTCTGCTGTGGGTTTCTCATATATGACCTTTATTATGTTGAGGTAGGTTCCCTCTATGCCCACTTTCTGGAGTTTTTATCATAAGTGGGTGTTGAATTTTGTCATAACTTTTTCTGCATCTATTGAGATTATCATATGGTTTTTATCCTTCAATTTGTTAATATGGTATATTACACTGATTGACTTGCCTATATTGAAGAATCCTTACATCCCTGGGATAAATCCCCTTAATCATGGTGTATGATCCTCTTAATGTGTTGTTGTATTCTGTTTGCTAGTATTTTGTTGAGGATTTTTGCATCTATATTCATCAGTGATACTGGTCTGTAATTTTCTTTTTTTGTAGTATCTTTGTCTGGTTTTGGTATCAGGGTGAGGGTGGCCTCATAGGATGAGTTTGGGAATGTTCCTTCCTCTGCAATTTTTGGAAGAGTTTGAGAAGGATGGGTGTTAGCTCTTCTCTAAATGTTTGATAGAATTCACCTCTGAAGCCATCTGGTCCTGGACTTTTGTTTGCTGGAAGATTTTTAATCAGTTTCAATTTCATTACTTGTGATTGGTCTCTTCATATTTTCTATTTCTTCCTGGTTCAGTCTTGGAAGGTTATACCTTTCTAAGAATTCGTCCATTTCTTCCAGGTTGTCCATTTTATTGGCATAGAGTTGCTTGTAGTAGTCTCTTAGGATGCTTTGTATTTCTGCAGTGTCTGTTGTAACTTTTCCTTTTTCATTTCTAATTTTATTGATTTGAGTCCTTTCCCTCTTTTTCTTGATGAGTCTGGCTAATGGTTTATCAATTTTATCTTCTCAAAGAACCAGCTTTTAGTTTTATTGATCTTTGCTATTGTTTTCTTTATTTCTATTTCATTTATTTCTGCTCTGATCTTTATGATTTCTTTCCTTCTGCTAACTTTGGGTTTTGTTTATTCTTTCTCTGTTTCCTTTAGGGGCAAGGTTAGATTGTTCATTTGAGATTTTTCTTGTTTTTTGAGGTAGGATTGTATTGCTATAAAATTCCTTCTTAGAACTGCTTTTGCCTCCCATAGGTTTTGGATCATTGTGTTTTCATTGTCATTTGTCTCTAGGTATTTTTTGATAGCCTCTTTGATTTCTTTGGTGATCTCTTGGTTATTTGGTAACGTATTGTTTACCCTCCATGTGTTTGTGTTTTTTACGTTTTTTTCCCTGTAATTGATTTCTAATCTCATAGCGTTGTGGTCAGAAAAGATGCTTGATATGATTTCAATTTTCTTAAATTTACTGAGGCTTGATTTGTGACCCAAGATGTGATCTATCCTGGAGAATGTTCCATGCCCACTTGAGAAGGAAGTTTAATCTGCTGTTTTGGTATGGAATGTCCTGTACATATCAATTAAATCTACCTCGTCTATTGTGTCATTTAAAGCTTGTGTTTCCTTAGTTTCTGTTTGGATGACCTGTCCATTGGTGTAAGTGAGGTGTTGAAGTCCCCCACTATTATTTTATTACTGTCGATATCCTCTTTTATAGCTGTTATCAGTTGCCTTATGTATTGAGGTGCTCGTATGTTGGGAGTATAGTTGATTTATAATGTTCTGTTAGTTTTAGGTGTACAGCAAAGTGAATCAGTTATACATACATATATATTCATTCTTTTTTTAGAGTCTTATATAGGTTATCCCAGAACACTGAGTAGAGCTCCCTGTGATATACATTAAGTCCTTGTTGGTTATCTGTTTTACACAGAGTAGTGTGTATAAGTCAATCCCAATCTCCCAGTTTATCCCTCCCCCACCACCCACTGATAACCATAAGTTTGTTTTCTACAACTATAACTCTATTTCTGATTTGTAGATAAGTTAATTTGTACCCTTTTTTGGATTCCACATATAAGCGGTATCATATGATAATTGTCTTTCTTTGTCTGAATTACTTCACTCAGTATGACAATCTCTAGGTCTTCCATGTTGCTGCAAATGGCATTATTTCCATCTTTTTATGGCTAATATTCCATTGTATATATGTACCACATCTCCTTTATCAGTGGACATTTAGGGTCTTTCCAAGTCCTGGCTATTGTAAACACTTCTGCAGTGAACACTGGGGTGCATGTATCTTTTCAGATTATAGTTTTCCTCAGATATATTCCCAGGAATGGGATTGCTGGATCATATGGTACTTCTATTTTTAGTTTTCTCCATAGTGGTTGAGCTACAAACAATATATGCCATAGTCTTCTATGGCATAGTGGTTGTAGCAATTTACATTCCCACCAACAGTGTAGGAGGGTTCCTTTTCTTCCACACCCTCTGCAGCATTTATTGTTTGTGAAGGTTTTGAAGCTGGCAGTTGTGACTGGTGTGAGGTATACATCATAGTAGTTTTGATTTGCATTTCTCTAATAATTAGTGATGTTGAGCATCTTTTCATGTGCTTTTTGGCCAACTGTATATCTTCTTTGGAGAAATGTCTATTTAGATCTTCGGCCCAGTTTTTGATTGGGTTGTTTGCTTTTTTGATATTGAGCTACATGAGCTGTTTGTATAATTTGAAGATTACTCCTTTGTCACTTGCTTTGTCTGTGAACATTTTCTCCCTGTCTGTGGGGTTTTTTTTCATTTTGTTTATGGTTTCCTTTTGTTTATGTTGCAAAACCTTTTCAGTTTAATTAGGTCCCATTTCTTTATTTTTTCATTACTCTAGGAGGTGGACTGTAAAAGATCTTGCTGTGATTTATGTCAGTGTTCGGCATATGTTTTCCTATAAGAGTTTTATAGCATCCGGCCTTACATTTAGGTCTTTAAATCCATTTTGAGTTTATTTTTGTGTATGGTGTTAGGGAGTGTTACAGTTTCATTCATTTACATATAGCTGTCCAGTTTTCCCAGCATCACTTATTGAAGAGACTGTCTTTGCTACATTGTATATTCTTGCCTCCTCTGTTATAGATTAGTTGGCCATAGGTCTGTGGGTTTATCTTTGAACTTTCCATCCTGTTCCATTGATCCATATTTGTGTTTTTGTGCCAGTACCATACTGTCTTGATTACTGTAGCTTTGTAGTATTGTCTGAAGTCAGGGAGCCTGATTCCTCCAGCTCCGTTTTTTTTCTCCAGATTGCTTTGGCTATTCGTAGTCTTTTGTGTTTCCATACAAATTTTAAGATTTTTTGTTCTAGTTCTGTGAAAAATGCCATTGGTAAGTTGATAGGGATTGCACTGAATCTGTAGATTGCTTTGGGTAGTATAGTTACTTTCACAGTATTGATTCTTCCAATCCAAGAACATGTCTATCCCTCCATCTGTGTTGTTTGATTTCTTTCATCCGTATCTTATAGTTTTCTGAATACAGGTCTTTTGCCTCCTTCTGTAGCTTTATTCCTAGGTATTTTATTATTTTTGATATGATGGTATATGGGACTGTTTCTTGATTTTTCTTTCTGATCTTTCATTGTAGTGTATAGGAACGCAGAAGATCTCTGTGTACTAATTTTGTGTCCTGCAACTTTACAGAATTAATTGATGAGCTCTAGTAGTTTTCTGGTGGCATCTTTAGGATTTTCTATGTATACTATCATGTCATTTGGAACCACTGACATTTTTTTTTTTTTTTTTTTTTTTTGTGGTACGTGGGCCTCTCACTGTTGTGGCCTCTCCCGCTGTGGAGCACAGGCTCCAGATGCGCAGACTCAGCGGCCATGGTTCATGCACCTAGCTGCTCTGCGGCATGTGGGATCTTCCCGGACCTGGGGCACAAACCCGTGTCCCCTGCATCGGCAGGCAGACTCTCAACCACTGCGCCACCAGGGAAGCCCGGAAACAGTGACAGTTTTACTTCTTCTTTTCCAATTTGGATTCCTTTTATTTCTTTTTCTTCCCTGATTGCTGTGGTTAGGACTTCCAAAACTATTTTGAATAAAAATGCTTAGAGTCGACATGCTTGTCTTGTTTCTGATCTTAAGGGAAATGCTTTCAGTTTTTCACCGTTGAGAATGATATTTGCTGTGGGTTGGTAATATATGGTCTTTATTATGTTGAGGTAGCTTTCCTCTATGCTTCTTTCTGGAGAGTTTTTTATCATAAATGGGTGTTGAATTGTGTCAAAAGCTTCTTCTGCATCTATCAAGATGATCATATGGTTTTTATTCTTCAATTTGTTGAGGTGGTGTATCACACTGATTGATTTGTGGATATTGAAAAATTCTTACATCCCTGGGATGAATTCCACTTGATTATGGTGTAAGATCCTTTTAACGTATTGTTGGATTCAGATTGCTAGTATATTTTTGAAGCATTTTGGGTCTATGTTCATCATTGATATTGGCCTGCAATTTTCTTTTTTTGTGGTATCTGTCTGGTTTTGGTATGAGGGTGATGGTGGCCTCATAGAATGATCTTGGGAGTGTTCCTTCCTCTGCCATTTTTTGGAAGACTTTCAGAAGGATAGATCTTAACTCTTCTCTAAGTGTTCCATAGAATTCGGCTATGAAGCCCTCTGGTCCTGGACTTTTGTTTGTTGGATGATTTTTAATCACACTTTCAATTTAAGTACTTGTAATTGCTCTGTTCATAGTTTCTATTTCTTCCTAGTTCATTCTTGGGAGATTGTATCAATACCTTTCTAGGAAATTGTCCATTTCTTCTAGGTTGTCCATTTTATTGGCATATATTGTTTGTAGCTCTCTTATGATCCTTTGTACTTCTGTGGTGTCTGTTGTAACTTCTCCTTTTTCATTTCTAATTTTATTGATTTGAGTTGTCTCCCTTTTTTCTTGATGAGTCTGGCTAAAGCTTTATCAAGTTTTGTTTTGTTTCACTTCTCAAAAAACCAGATTTTACTTTCATTTAACTTTGTTATTTTTTTTCTTCTTTATTTTTTTGAAACATCTTTATTGGAGTATAATTGCTTTACAACAGTGTGTTAGTTTCTGCTTTATAATAAAGTGAATCAGCTATACATATGCATATATCCCCATATCTCCTCCTCTTGCATCTCCCTCTCACCCTCCCTAGCCCACCCCTCTATGTGGTCACAAAGCACTGAGCTGATCTCCCTGTGCTTGGCAGCTGCTTCACACTAGCTAGCTGTTTTACATTTGGTAGTATATATTAGTCCATGCCACTTGCTCCCTTTGTTCCAGCTTACCCTTCCCCCATGCCATGTCCTCAAGTCCATTCTCTACATCTGCATCATTATTCCTGTCCATCCCCTAGGTTGTTCGTAACAATTTTTTTTTTTTTTTTTTTTAGATTCCATATATATATGTTAGCATAGGGTATTCGTTTTTCTCTTTCTGACTTACTTCACTCTATGACAGACTGTAGGTCCATCCACCACACTACAAATAACTCAATTTCGTTTGTTTTAATGGCTGAGTAATATTTGATTCTATATATGTGCCACATCTTCTTTATCGATTCATCTGTTGATGGACACTTAGGTTGCTTCCATATCCTGGCTATTGTAAATAGAGCGGCAATAAACATTATGGTACATGACTCTTTTTGAATTATGGTTCTCTCAAGATATATGCCCAGGGCTTCCCTGGTGGCGCAGTGGTTGAGAGTCCGCCTGAGGATGCAGGGGACACGGGTTCGTGCCCCGGTTCGGGAAGATCCCACATGCCGCGGAGCGGCTGGGCCCGTGAGCCATGGCCACTGAGCCTGCGCGTCCGGAGCCTGTGCTCCGCAACGGGAGAGGCCACAACAGTGAGAGGCCCACGTACCACAAAAAAAAAAAAAAAAAAAAAAGATATATGCCCAGTAATGGGAAAGCTGGGTCATATGGTAGTTCTATTTTTAATTTTTTATGGAACCTCCATACTATTCTCTATATTGGCTATATCAACTTACATTGCCACCAACAGTGCAAGAGGGTACCCTTTTCTCCACACCCTCTCCAGTATTTACTCTTTGTAGATTTTTTGTTGATGGTCATTCTGACAGTGTGAGGTGATAACTCATTGTAGTTTTGATTTGCATTTATCTAATGATTAGTGATGTGGAGCATTCTTTCATGTGTCTGTACGCTGTCTGTATATCTTCTTTGGAAGAATATCTATGCAGGTCTTCTGCCCATTTTTGGATTGGGTTGTTTTGATATTGAGCTGCATGAGTTGCCTGAAAATTTTGGAGATTAATACTTTGTCAGTTGCTTCATTTTCAAATATTTTCTCCCATTCTGAGGGTTGTCTTTTAGTCTTGTTTATGGTCTCCTTTACTGTGTAAAAGCTTTTACATTTCATTAGGTCCCATTTGTTTGTTTTTATTTCCATTTGTCTAGGAGGTGGGTCAAAAAGGATCTTGCTGTGACTTATGTCATTGAGTGTTCTGTGTTTTCCTCTAAAAGTTTGATAGTGTCTGGCCTTACATTTAGGTCTTTAATCCATTTGGAGTTTATTTTTGTGTATGGTGTTAGGGACTGTTCTAATTTCATTCTTTTACATGTACCTGTCCAGCTTTCCCAGCACCACTTATTGAAGAGGCTGTCTTTTCTCCATTCTGTACCCTTGTCTGCTTTATCAAAAATAAGGTGAGCATATGTGTATGGGTTTATCTATGTGCTTTCTATCCTGTTGGGTGCATAAATATTTACAACTGTTATATCTTCTTCTTGGATTGATCCCTTGATCATTATGTAGTGCCCTTCTTTGTCTAATAGTCTTTATTTTAAAGTCTATTTTGTCTGATATGAAAATTGTTACTCTGGCTTTTTTTTCATTTCCATTTGCATGGAATATCTTTTTCCATGTCCTCAGTTTCAGTCTGTATGTGTCCCTAGGTCTGAAGTGGGTCTCTTGTAGACAACATATATATGCATCTTATTTTTGTATCCATTCACCCAGTCTGTCTTTTGGTGGGAGCTTTAATCCATTTACGTTTAAGGTAGTTATTGATATGTGTGTTCCTATTACCATTTTCTTAATTGTTTTGGGATTGTTATTGAGGGCCTTTTCCTTCTCTTGTGTTTCTTGCGTAGAGAAGCCCCTACAGCATTTGTTGTAAAGCCAGTTTGGTGGTGCTGAATTCTCTTAGCTTTTGCTTGTCTGGAAAGGTTTTAATTTCTCTGTTGAATCTGAATGAGAACCTTGCTGGGTAGAATAATTTGGTTGTAGGTTTTTCCCTTTCATCACTTTAAATATGTCCTGCCACTCGCTTCTGGCTTGCAGAGTTACTGCTGAAAGATCATCTGTTAACCTTATGCAGATTCCCTTGTGTGTTATTTGTTGTTTTTCCCTTGCTGCTTTTAATATTTTTTCTTTGTATTTAATTTTTGATAGTTTGATTAATATGTGTCTTGGCAGTTTTCTCCTTGGATTTATCCTGTATGGGACTCTGTGCTTTCTGGACTTGATTGACTATTTCCTTTCCCGTATTAGGGGAGTTTTCAACTATAATCTCTTCAAATATTTTCTCAGTCCCTTACTTTTTCTCTAATTCTTCTGGGACCCCTATAATTTGAATGTTGGTGCATTTAACATTGTCCCAGAGGTATCTGAGACTGTCCTCAATTCTTTTCATTCTTTTTTCTTTATTCTGCTCTGCAGTAGTTATTTCCACCATTTTATCTTCCAGGTCACTTACCCATTCTTCTGCCTCAGTTATTCTGCTATTGATTCCTTCTCGAGAATTTTTAATTTCATTTATTGTTACCCATCATTGTTTCTTTGCTCTTTAGTTCTTCCAGGTCCTTGTTAAATGTTTCTTGTATTTTCTCCATTCTATTTCCAAGATTTTGGATCATCTTTACTATCATTACTCTGAATTCTTTTTCAGGTAGACTGCCTATTTCCTCTTCGTTTGGTGTGGTGGGTTTTTACCTTGCTCCTTTATCTGCTGTGTGTTTCTCTGCCTTCTCATTTTGCTTAACTTACTGTGTTTGGGGTCTCTTTTTTGCAGACTGCAGGCTCATAGTTCCCCTTGTTTTCGGTGTCTGCCCCCAGTGGGTGAGGTTGGTTCAGTGGGTTGTGTAGGCTTCCCAATGGAGGGGACTAGTGCCTGTGTTCTGATTGATGAGGCTGGATCTTGTCTTTCTGGTGGGCAGGACCGCATCAGCGGTGTGTTTTGGGGTGTCTGTGAGCTTATTATGATTTTAGGTAGCCCCTCTGCTAATGGGTGGCATTATGTTCCTGTCTCCCTAGTTGTTTGGCATAGGTTGTCCAGCACTGTAGCTTGCTGGTTCTTGAGTGGAGCTGGGTCTTAACGTTGAGGTGAAGATCTCTGGGAGAGCTTTCACCATTTATTTTACATGGAGCCGGGAGGTCTGTGGTGGACAAATGTCCTGAACTCGGCTCTCCCATCTTAGAGGCACAAGCCTGACACCTGTCCAGAGCACCATGACCCTGTCAGCCACATGGCTCAGAAGAAAAAGGAGAAAAAAAGAAAGAAGGAAAGCAAAAAATAAAATAATTAAAATTAAAAATTAATTATTAAAAATAAAAAACGAAGATAGCAACCAAACCAAAAAACAAATCCACCAATGATAACAAGTTCTATAAACTATACTAAAAAAAAAAACAAAAAACAGCCAGAAACCTAGTACACATGGTAAATGCAAAGCTATACAGACATAATCACACAAAGAAGCATACACATAAACATGGAAAAAGGAAAAGTATATATATATCGTTGCTCCCAATGTCCACCGCCTCAATTTTGGGATGATTCATTGTCTCCTCAGGTATTCCACAGATACAGGGTACATCAAGTTGATTGTGGAGATTAATCTACTGGTCCTGAGGCTACTGGGAGAGATTTCCCTTCCTCTTTTTTGTTCGCAGAGCTGTTGGGGTTCAGCTTTGGATTTGCCCCCACCTCTGCCTGTAGGTCTCCTAAGGGCGTCTGTTCTTCGCTCAGACAGGACGGGGTTAAGGTGGCAGCTGAGTAGTGGGCTCTGGCTCACTCAGGCCTGGGGAAGGGAGGGGTATGGAATGTGGGGTGAGACTGCGGCAGCAGAGGCTAGCGTGATGTTGCACCAGCCTGAGGTGCGCCTTGTGTTCTGCTGGGGAAGTTGTCCCTGGATTGTGGGACCCTGGCAGTGGCGGGCTGCACAAACTCCTGGGAGGGGAGGTGTGGATAGTGACCTGTGCTTTCACACATGCTTCTTGGTGGCTGCAGCAGCAGCTTTAGTGTTTCATGCCCGTCTCTGGTGTCCGTGCTGATAGCTGTGGTTCATGCCCATCTCTGGTACTTGTGTAGGTGATGCTCTGTATTCCCTCTCCTCGTGCACCCTGAAACAATGGTCTCTCGACTCTTAGTGAGGTCCACACTTTTTCCCATACTCCATCCCGGCTAGCTGTGGTGCACTAGCCCCCTTCAGGCTTTGTTCACGCACCCAACCCCAGTTTTCTCCCTGGAATCTGACCTCTGAAGCCTGAGCCTCAGCTCCCAGCCCCCACGAGTCCTGGCTGGCGGGTGACCAGGCAAGCCTCTCGGGCTGGTGAGTGCTGGTCGGCCCCAATGCTGTGTGCGGGAATCTCGTTGCACCTCTGTTGCTGTGCTCCACTCTGTGGCTCTGAAGCTTCCCCCAGCCACCCCCGTCTCCACCAGCGAAGGGGCTTCCTAGTATGTGGAAACTTCCTCCTTCACAGCTCCCTCCCAGTGGTGCAGGTCCTGTCTCTATTCTTTTGTCTCTGTTTTTTTTTTTTTTTCTTTTGCCCTACCCAAGTACATGAGGAGTTTCTTGCCTTTTGGGAAGTCTGAGGTCTTCTACCAGTGATCAGTAGGTGTTCTGTAGGAGTTGTTCCACATGTAGATGTATTTCCGATGTATTTGTGGGGAGGAAGGTGATCTCCACATCTCACTCCTCCGCCATCTTGAAGGTCTCTCTGCTATTGTTTTCTTCACCTCTATTTATTTCTGCTCTGATCTTTATGATTTCTTTCCTTCTGCTATCTTTGGGTTTTGTTTGTTCTTCTTTCTCTAGTTGCTATAGGTGTAAGTTTAGGTTGTTTATTTGAGATTTTTCTTGTTTCCTGAGGTAAATTGTATTGCTATAAACTTCCCTCTTAGAACTGCTTTTGCTGCATCCCATAGGTTTTGGAGCATCATATTTTTGTTGTATTTGTAGGTCGTTTTCCTTCCCTTCCTCTTTTGTTCTCTTCTCTTGTCATTTGATGACCATATTTAGTGTTGTGTTTGGGCTGCATTTTCTTTTTTGCATGTGTATCTTTTGTAGAGTTTTGGATTGCATTTCCCATGACATTTTGATAAAGCAGTCTATAGATATATGCAAGATTCTTATAAGTGGGTGGTCTCTTAATTTCAAATGCAATTCCCATTTCCTGCATTTGTACTCTCCTCATGGTTGCTGGTTTTGATGTATTTGTGTATGGATGATTTCCTGCTTTTACTCCATGTTTGCATTCACCAGTGAGCTTTCCCCTTTGTGATTTTCTTGTTTCTAGTTGTGGCCTCTTTTTTTTCCCCGTGCTTAGAGAAGTTTCTTTAGCCCTTGTTGTAAAGCTGGTTTGATGGTGGTGAATTCTCTTAGCTTTTGCTTGTCTGTAAAGCTTTTGATTTCTCCATCAAATCTGAATGAGAGCTTTGCTGGATAGAGTAATCTTGGTTGTAGGTTTATCCCTTTCAGCACTTTAAATATATCGTGCCTCTCCCTTCTGGTCTGCAGTTTCTGCTGAAAAATCAGCTGATAACCTTGTGGGGATTCCCTTTATGTTATTTGTTGCTTTTCTCTTGTTGCTTTTAGTATTTTTTTTGTAGTTAATTTTTGTTAGTTTGATTAATATGTGTCTTGGCAGGTTCCTCCTTGGGTTTATCTGGTATGGGACTCTCTGCACTTCCTGGACTTGGGTGACTATTTCCTCTCCCATGTTAGAGAAGTTTTCAGCTATAATCTCTTCAAATATTTTCTCAGGCCCTTTCTCTCTTTTTTCTTCTTCTGGAACCCCTATAATTCAAATGTTGCTATGTTTAACATTGTCCCAGAGGTCTCTGAGACTACTGTCATTTGTTTTCATTCTTTTTTCTTTATTCTTTTCCACAGCAGAGATTTCCACCATTCTGTGTTCCAGCTCACTTATCTGTTCTTCTGCCTCAGTTATTCTGCTATTGATTCCTTCTAGTGTATTCTTCATTTCAGTTATTGTATTGTTTATCTCTGTTTGTTCCTTAGTTCTTCTAGGTCTTTGTTAAACATTTTTTGTATCTTCTTGATATTTGCCTCCATTCTTTTTCAGAGCTCTTGGATCATGTTTATTATCATTATTATGAATTCTTTTTTCAGGTAGATTACCTACCTCCTGTTCATTTAATTGTTCTTGTAGGTCTTTATCTTGCTCCTTCATCTGCAACATATTTCTTTATCGTCTCATTTTGTCAGACTTACTGTGTTTGTGGTCTCCTTTGTGCAGGCTGCAGGATCATAGTTCCTCTTGCTCCTGGTGTCTGACCCCTCGTGGGTGAGTTTGCTCCAGAGGCTTGTGCCATTATTCCCTTGATAGGGGGTTTGACTGGTGGTGTGGTGACCAGAGCCTGCCCTGGATATTGAGCAGGGCCTCCCCTTTGCTCTGTGGTTGTCACTGCCCTGTCAGGGATGGGGTCTGCTCCCTAGTTATTGGAGTAGAGGCCCTCAGATCTGTTTCTTAGCTGTATTTCTGATCTGCAGTGCAAGGTAGGTGGGATTAGAGCAGTTCCACTGGGAGAGAAGCCACTGAGTATTCCTCCTCTGGAGCTGTTCACCTGTGAATGTGCTCCATTGTGTCCCCTTTCACCCACTGTGTAGGCTCACAAAATAACCTGTTGTTGGCACTTCTCTCAGTCCCACCCTCAGTGTGGGTATGCTGGCAATTTGCCCTGGTGACTCTCAGGAGGTTTTTGCACCAGGCCACTTGGCACAGATCCATTGAGGTCATGTCCCAGGTCTGCAGTAGCTGTGCACCTGGACCTGCTGTGGGAGCTATGAAGGCAGCTCAGAGTCTGGCCTGGCCCAACCCTCACCATGTACATTTGTGCCCACAAAGCCCACAGCTGCTTAAGCCAGACCCGCCCCAGCTGCTGGAGCACTTGTCCTTTCAGATGTTTCACAGACGCTGAATTTAGGAAGCCTTCAGCGGGGGTGTAACTTCACGGTTCCTGCAGCTATGAGAAGAGGTTTCAGTTCTTCTTAGTCACATGGCTCCTGGGGCTCAGCTATGGTTTCAGCCCCACCTCTGTGTGTGTTCCTCCCACCAGAGTCTGCTCTAGAAGTTGCCAGAGCACACACGCCCATCAGGCAGGAAGGGGCTGAGGCGGTGATCACAGCAAGCAAGCCACCCAAGTGGGAGGGTGCTGGGGTAGCTCGAGCTGGCTGTGGTGTGAGCCCTCCCTAGTGCCCATGGAGGCGGGGGCCAGTGTGTGAGGAGAGAGGCTGCAATGGTGGCCCAGCCCTCTGCGTGTCACTCAACAATGGCGCTTTGCTTCTGTGGTGGTCCGTGCTTCCTCCACAAGCATTCCCATTTGCAGAGCTCCTCACTCCCAACCTCTCAGGCTGTCTCCTCACAGCCAACAGCAGTTCCTCCCTGGGTCTGCTCTCCAAATCCCACGTTCCAGCCCCCAGCCCCCATGTGCACTGGTGGACATACGTCTCAGGCTATGGCATGCAGGGCTGTGGCACAGACCATCTGTGTAGGTCTCACTCTGTCCTGCCTGCCACAGACTGGTTGCTGGGCTCTCCTCCGAGCCCCCAAAGCTCCCCTTCTTTCCCAGCTGATCTTCCCGCAGTGAGGGTGCTTCCCCTGATGCAGGAACCTCTCCCCAGTTCCCTGCCAGGGAGGCAGGTCCCATCCTGCTTCCTTTCCTCTTCCTTTTCCAATCTTTCTTTCATCCTACCCAGTTACGTGGGGATCTTTCTAGTCTTTTTAGGTGTTCAGTATCCTCTGCTAGTGTTCATCAGGTGCTCCATGTAAATTTCTTCCATTTGTAGATGCATTCTTGATGTGTTTGTGGGGAGAGATGAACTCCACGTCCTTCTACTCCTCTGCCATCTTGGAGAGCTCCCTGTCAGAGAGTGTTATGCCTGTGTTTTCCTCTAAGAGTTCTACAGTGTAGCCTCACATTTAGGTCTTTGATCCATTTTGAGTTTATTTTTGTGTATGGTGTTAGAAATGGTTATAATTTTCATTCTTTTACATGTAGCTGTCCAGCTTTCCCAGCACCACTTGTTGAAGAGTCTGTCTTTTCTCCATTGTATATTCAGGTAACGTTTTTTTGCCACGCAGGCTCAGCGGCCATGGCTCATGGGCCCAGCTGCTCTGTGGCATGTGGGATCTTCCCGGACCAGGGCACGAACCCCATGTCCCCTGCATCGGCAGGCGTACTCTCAACCCCTGCGCCACCAGGGAAGCCCTATTCAGGTAACTTTTTAAAGTATCTATTTGAGGTACCATGTTTAGAGATTTTATATATCTCTTCATCTTTATTTTTTTTTTTAGCCAGAGGAGTGTAATTTGATTCATTCATTTTCATTTCTGATACACTTGGCCTTATTTCTGTCAACTGGCTTTATGACTCGTTTTCTAAGCTTTCTTCAATTTATTTGCTTATACATGTACCTATTTTTTTTTAATTTAAAAATATATTCCAGTTGTTCCCAAGTGCTTCCTTTCAAAAAAAAAAAAAAAAAAAACAGAAAACATTCTTAATCAATTAAGAACATAGAAAACAAAAATATATTATTTAATATACAACAGAAAATCTCCAAAAGCCTTCTAATATATTAACTAATTTACTCCTTACAACAGCCTTATGATGTGGGCAATATTAAAATCTTATTTTAAGCATGAGAAAACTGACAAAAACTTATTTCCCTAGTAAGAGTACAGATATATGTGCACCTAAAATATACTTTCAAAATGTATGAAACAAAAATTGAAGGAATGTAAAAGAGAGACAAATATACCATCACAGTGGGGGATGGTAAAATACCTCTTAATAATTGATAGAAAAAGCAACAACCAATCAGTAACTGCATATGTCTTTGAGTAAAATCTTTAGCAAAGTTGACCTGATATAAATACAATGCCATACCCAACAAATGTAGAATGCTCACTTTTTAAAAGTATATAAAAATGAGTTACAGAAACTAATGGCATGCTGAAAGGTCGACAAAGATGATGACATAGGAAGGCCTTGAACTTCCCTCCTCCTGGAATGCAATGAATGTACAGCTACACAAGGAGTAATTCCCTCTGAAAGAAATCCAGAAACCAGCTGAGTAACTCCGACACATCGATTGAATGAGAAAATACCCACACAAAAATGGTTAGGAAAAGCTGAGACACATTCTCACCATAACCCCTGCCCCAAGCACAGTGCCATACAAATGGGAGGGAACCCTCAACTCTCAGGTTCTCCCTGAAGAGTGGAAGTTTTTTTACTGCACATCCAGTGTGCCAAATTTTGAGACTCCCACAGAGGTATGGGGCCCCCAAACATCTATCTATCTCTGGAAGTCAATGAGGCTCATGTCCAGGAGACCCACAAGGCTATAGCAAACGAAAAAGCAGTTCTTAATGGGCATGTGAACACTTGCTGTGGCTATTCCCCCAGGGCTCAGCACAAAGAGAAGAGGCAAAAAAAATGCCCCCAAAAATGCCCATCTCCCAATCTCTCCCTGGAAGGGGTCTAACTGCATACTGCTGCCTGAGGGTCCAAACTTCTAATGTAGCAAACATGGAGGGGCTGGCTATGATCCTTCCCCAGAGACTAGGGAGGCTGGTGACATTACCCCTGCCTTCCCCCTCTAGCACACTGCAACAATACAATCAAGCCACCAGTACCTTCCTAGAAGGAGCTTGTATACACTTCTGGTTTTCCAACTTTTGCAGCTACCCCATAAGGGACTGGCCTCAAAATCAACTAGCTCTGATAGGTCAACAGGGTTTGCATTCCCAAGTTCCAAAGGACTATAGCAAACAAATAAGCAATTTTTAAACAGGTGCAGGAACCCCCGCCACCACCACCACTACCACATGGCTGTACACCAGGGTGCAGTGCAGATAGAACAGGTAAAAATGCTCATCTCCTAGTTTCTCCCTGGGGCTTAACTACATACTTTCCTAGCTGGTGAGTGAGGGTCCAGCTTCTAATCTGTCTTCATCTACGTGCTGACTGTGACCCTCCCCTTTAGGACACTGATGACAAGTCTTGGTGTTGTAGGAGAGGGGAATGTCATGTCCTGGGACATGCAGGAGTCCTTAGGACAAAGTGCCAAGTGAGGGTTCTTGGCTTCATGGGGAAAGAATTCAAGAGCGAGCCAAAGTAAAGGAAAAGCAAGTTTATTTAGAGAGATAAGACATTCCACAGGCAGAATTTGGACCATCTTGGAAAGTGAGAGGAGTGGCCCCAAGGCATGGGAAAGTGAGAGTGGCCCGCGAGTATGGGGGGTCTTTGGTTTTCATGGGCTAAGTAATTTCATAGGCTAATGAGTGGGAGGAATAGTCTTGCTATTTTGGGGGAGGGTAGAGATTCCCCAGGGATTAGGCCACTGCCCACTTTTTGGCCTTTTATGGCCCTCCTGGGAACCTCCATGGCATAAGGGGGTTGTTTTTTAGTATGACAATGAAGGTATAATGAGCTAAAGGTCAATGACCAGACTATTCTCAAAGCCACTTTGGTTTCAGCTGGTTCCAGCTGGTCTTTATCACATCCCAACAGCTGAGCCCCTTCTTCATTTCTAGGCTTTGTGTCCTGTCCCTTCCCCTCCTGTCTCATTTCCCCCTCAGAGATTTTACTTCCATATTCTTATGGGAAGTAGAAGGGCCATGGTCCGTCTTCTATAGCTGCTTCAGGGCTGGGCAGGGGCATCCCCTCCTGTCTCATTTCCCCCTCAGAGATTTTACTTCCATATTCTTATGGGAAGTAGAAGGGCCATGGTCCGTCTTCTATAGCTGCTTCAGGGCTGGGCAGGGGCATCAACCCTGCCTGCCTGTCAGTGAGTAAAAATCTCTGGATGCCTGGTCTAGGGGTCCCAGAGAGGCAGAACAGCTTGTTTTGAGTCAGAGAGCAGTATGGGCAGTAATCCTCACAGAGCCATCATTTTGACGTGGAACTGTCAAAGACCTGGAAGACAGGAACTTTACCAAGAGGTTAAAGAGGCAGGGTCCAAAGAGAAGGAGTAGGAATATGACCATTACTGAGCCCAGGAGGGGCAGGAACGAAGTAAGGCTAGGGAGGCCACTCTTAATGGTGGACCAGATGGCCATTAGAGTCTCACCCCTGATTATAGTGGTGTAACCATGATGCTTATTTATAAATCTTTTTGATGTCCATCTCAATCTGGACCGAATTATTAACATAGGTACAGCAGATTTTGTTTATGACTGCATAAACACCACCCTGCTCCACCAGCAAGTAATCCAAGGCCAATCGTCCATGACCACATTGGCTGGTGAATTTAAAGAAGCTGAAAGCCTATTTAGGGCATTTCCAGTGGTCAGGGCTAGGCTCTCAAAAGTGTTGGTTAGATTTTCTAGGTTACCTCATGGTAGGCAAAGCCTCCCCATGGAGCTGCTAATCACCCTGTCAATCCTATTCCTGCCAATATTAACATGATGGCCCACCTGGGATGGTATTGAGTATTATTATGTATTGTGATTGTAAATGGAAACAAACGTCCTAATATACATTCTCTCTCATGTAACACATTATCAATATAAAGATAAGCATTTAACATAGGGGCCAATTTTTCCCTGAGGTGCCCTTGTCTTTGGGCCCTCATTTTGGGGAATGCCACATATGCAGACATATCCTGAAGGTACGAGAGATCTGGGAAGAGAAGAATTTAACAAGGAAGCAGCTGTCCAGATCTATGGAAGGGACAAGTTATGATCACAATACGGGTACAAGGGGCCATTAGTATATTCAAAATAGTTAAGTCCAGGAGTATTCCATGCCCTTGGCTTAGATGAGATGGTGTAGTAAGAGGCTTTTACCCATCGCTTCCATAGAGTCCAACAATTTCTAGCCCAACTTTTAGTCCATTCCATCCCTATCCTCTAAGGCATCTTGGGTCTGGTCTTCATTATAAATGCACAGAGTGGAGGCATTCCCGGGAATGCAGTTTGGGTCCAGGTTCCAAAACACCATGGTGATATTATCATCTGGTGGCCAAGGATTTCTCCAAAGAGGCTCATCGTACCCAAGAGAACCAGAGGTGTAGTGGCATCGGAAGCATGACTGGTTTTCTGAATAACAAAAGTAGCCATGATTAATGGAAAAGTTATAAGTCACCCTTTTAAAAGGAGTCAGTTGTAGGCAAGGTGTTGGACCTGACGGGTATTGCCTATTGCACTCAAATCAGTGGAGGTTTTGTTTTGCATGTGTTTGAATTGATAATACCCTTGCTGTATGTACCTATTTGTACCTGTAATGTTTGTTGTAAGCCAGGGTTTTTATGACAGACCCAACAATTAACTAGGTTTTCTCCCCAGGCAGCTATTTTAGATATGTTTACTCAAGCATTAGTTTCCCATTTCCCCTGGGACACGACCATTGTCAGAAGTCTTACCAGGAGTATCATGGCTTTCAACATGATTCAGCAGATTAAGAGCATGACAGAAACACAAGGAATACTAGGCCAACCCAGCACGGCCACATGAAGTCACTTACCTGTCCTCTTGAGCAGGTATCTGAGGTCTTCCACTGGCTCGCAGGAGTACGTCCCCTCTGGTTCCCTTTGGGACTTAGAAGATACAGGTTTTATTTCAGATGGATGTACCGAATTCTCCATAGCTTGACAGCAGCTGGGGTACTCAGTAACACCTGATATGGTCCCTTCCATTTTGGTTGTAGCTGGTCCTCAGGGGACCCTTCCTTCCACATTTTTAGTAGGACACGGACCCTTGACTGGATGAGACCTCAACCTTTGCTTTTGTAGGAGTGAGTAGCACTTTGTTCCTATATTCTTGGAGGGCCCTTTGAACTTGGCTCAAGCTAAGAATGTGTGAGACTGATTTGTGGGTTTCCTCGTCAAATGAGATCTGAAATCAAAAGGACCTCCCATAGGTCATTTCAAATGGGCTAAGTTTTAAAATTCCCTTTGGGGCCATCCTGGTCCATAGGAGGGCTACAGGCAGGAGGGAAACCCAGGTTTCTGAAGTCTCTTGGTACGGCTTAGCAAGCATTCTTTTTAGAACAATATTTGCTTTTTTCTACCGTGCCTGAGGATTGGGGCCTCCAGAAAGACTGGAAGTAGGAGTTAACACCCAGAGCTGAGGAAACCTGTTGGGTCAGCTTGGGCAGTGAAGGAATGTCTGTTATCACTCTGTATGCTTTTGGGTAATCCAAATCTTGGAATTATCTCTTTAAGCAGAAATCTGAATATGTCTATTGCCTTTTCAGTTCTAGCAGGTATAGCTTCTATCCACCCTGTAAGATGCCTATGAATACCAATAGGTATTTTCATCCCCTACATAGGGGCATTTGGGTAAAGTCCATTCGCCAATCTTCTGCTGGATAGGTTCCCCAATGTTGTAGGAGCTGAGTTAGGGGTACAGGTATGGGGTGGCTTCCTGGGTCATTGCGGGCATAAATCTCACAAGCTCTGGTGACATTTTTAACAGTTTGGGACTGTCCCTTACCCAGGAACACTTGAGTAACCAGTTTGAATAGGGAGTCCCACCCTAAGTGGGAGGATTTGTGGTAGTGCTGAATTACTTTCCATTGCTTGGCCCTGGGAATGAGAAGCTTGTTATCTTTTTAATATCTTTATTGGAGTATAATTGCTTTACAATGGTGTGTTAGTTTCTGCTTTATAACAAAGTGAATTAGCTATACATATATCCCCATATCTCTTCCCTCTTGCGTCTCCCTCCCACCCTCCCTATCCTACCCCTCTAGGTGGTCACAAAGCACAGAGCTGATCTCGCTGTGCTATGCGGCTGCTTCCCACTAGCTATCAGTTTTACGTTTGGTAGTGTATATATGTCCATGCCACTCTCTCGGAGTAAGAAAGAGAAGAGAAAAGCTTGTTATCTTTTGTCAGCCACCCGGAGAGGTCTCTTTCCAGTCCCCCACGTTTAGCCCACTTCAGTTCTTCAGGTTTATAAGATGGCACCGTTGGGAAGGGTGGACTGTCGGGTATGAGAGCTGCAGCCTGTAGAACTGGCTGTTCTTTACAGTCTTAGCAGCCTTGTCTGCCAGGGCATTTCCCCTTATAAGGGAGGTATGGCCCCTTTGGGGACCCCTGCAGTGGACAACTGCAACCTTCTTTGGAAACTGGACCACTTTTAGGAGTTCTAGAATTTCTGCCTGGTGTTTTATAGGGGATCCTTTGGCTGTTAGTAGTCCCCTTTCTTTCTACATGGTAGCATGGACATGTAGTACTAGGAATCCATACTTGGAATCCTTTCCTAGCTGGAGTGCTCTTGTCAAGGCAATCAACTCGGCCTTTTGGGCAGAAGTGTAAGAGGGTAGAGCTCCAGACTCAACAATTGGCTGCAGGCTGGCCTTTCTCACCCCTCCATGTATAAAACTCGTTCCATCGGTAAACCATTTTGCATCAGGTTTGGTCAGGGACTCATCCTTGAGGTCTGGCCTACTGGAATAAACTTGTTCAGTAGTCTCTGCAAAGGAGTGAATGAGGGACCCTTGGGGTGGGGGATCTGGCATTAGAGTAGCTGGGTTCAGGACCTGGCAAACCTTTGCTAATGCGTTTCCAAACAGGTGAGGGCTATCCCTGAAGCCTTGGGTCAGCACAGTCCAGGCTAGCTGCAAAGTGTTATGAGTGTCTGGATCTGTCCACTCAAAGGCAAAGAGATATTGGGAGTCTGGGTGCAGGGGAGTGCAAAAGAAGGTATCCTTTAGGTCTAGCACTGTAAACCAGTTTGCACTTTCTGGGACTTGGGTCAGTATGGTGTATGGATTAGGGGCTATCAGGTAAAATGGAACTACTACCTCATTAACAGCTCTCACGTCTTGAACAAACCTGTGTTCGCTACTTTGGTTTTCTATGGACAGAATGGGGGTATTGCACAGAGATTGGATAACAGAGCATATTTTAAGAACTTGGTTATTAAAGGCTGGATACCTCATTGGGCCTCGGGCCACAAGGGATACTGTTTTTTCCATGGGTAATCAGCACTGGATCTTAATGAAATCTGAATTGGGGGCACATTAGTAGCTCCGCCAGGAGCCTCAGTTTCCCAGACAGAGGGGTTTACTTGAGAAACAATATGGAGTGGAAGGGAGACCTCCTCTGATCTGTGACTGAGGCAGGCTCCCATGCCTAAGAGCAGTTGTTTATCCTGGTGGGTCCCTTCTCTGAGAGGGTCTCCAAATTGAACTACTGTCTGGAATTTAGTGAGCAAATCCCCCCAACAAGGGGATGGGACACTTAGACATAAACAGAAACTAGTATGCAAGGATAAAACTTCCTAGTAAGCTGCTATGGGTGGTATGTGAATCACCTGGCTTTGGGCCATCCAACAATCCCTGTTATTATACAAGATTGCGAAGACAAGGGTCCAGGGAAATCAGCTAGCACAGAGTCGGCGGCCCCTGTATCTAATAAAAAAAACAACTTCCCTATGTGCCACGTCAAGGGTTACCAGAGGCTCCTCCAGGGAAATGACCAGGTGTCCTTTGGGAGCCAGGGAGGGTTTGGTTGGACCCTGTCAGTCTTCAGTCCTCTCTGCCATTATGGGTTTGGACCCCCAAGTCCCCTTTGGCCAGTCCAGCTTCCAGTGACCCTCTCGTTTGCATATGGGGCAGGGTCTCAGTGGACTTTTTCCACACTGGAGGCATTTGTCCTTCCAGAGGCCTTCCTGGCTGCATTTAAAATAGGTCCCTTCTCAGCGAGGCAGTGGCTCTGATCCAGATTTTCTAGATCCTGCCCTCATCATAGGTTTTTGTAAGGGAGGGTAACCCTGAGGTGGTGAAGGGACTGCCACCAGTAATGTGCCTTTCATTGTTGTCCCTGAATCCTTTTTGTTTCCTCAACCCTAACTCTATTGTTGAATACTCCAAAGACCAAATTCCTTCAGCTGATTTATGGGGGTTTAGGGTCCCATAGCCGTCTTCTGTAATTGTCTCCTTATGTCTGGGGCAGATTGAGTCACAAAATGGGTATTTACTAGGACTTACCCTTCGGGGGTGTCAGGATTAACATTGGTATACTTTCTAAAGGCTTACACCAGGCAGCCTTGGAAGAGGGGCAGATTCTCATCTTTTCCCTGTGTTACTTCTCTGACCTTGTCATAATTAACAGACTTAACAACACAACTTTGCATCCCTTCTATGAGGCAAGTTATCAGGTGGCTCTTGCATTCAAGCCATCTGCCTCTCTGTTGGTAGTCCCAGTGGGGGTCCTGGTCAAGGATTGCATCCCCTCCAGTAAGGCAGAGAGCTTGATTTTGGGCTGCCAGTTCATTGACGTATGCCTGAGCTGCACCAAGGATCCGGCTTTTATCTTCAAAGGTGCAGCAGGTAGAAGGAAGGACCTGACCCACTTTGTGGGTCTTGACTATAAGAATAAGTATTTGGGGGTAATTTTCTGAGGAAAGTGTGTGTGTGCTCAAGTGTGTGCATGTAAAAGAAATGGAAAAAAAAGTAATTTCTGGCCCATTAACCCCCAAACAACCTTGACTCATGTCTCATGCATGATAGTGCATAATTTTCAAGTTGGCTAAATAGGTAAAAAGTTTCTACTTCCATTCCCTCCTCATTACTAGCGCTTTAGAATATATTTGCCCTAAACATGTCTCTGAATAATTCTTTTCTAATATGAAGACATTGTACAAGAATTTTTGAGGGTACCTGAGAATTAACATTATCTAATCTGGAAAACTAAATTGTAATGTGACCTCTTGCATTAGTAGGGAAGAAAGAAAAAAAAAAATAGACAAAAACTCAAAGCACAAAACTAATTTTCCATGGGATGTTTGAGAGGAAAAAAAAAAAAGAATCCTGTGTTTCTTTGAAGGAATCCTGTGTTTCTTTGAAGGTTTAATACAGCATGTAATCAGAAATAAATAAAAGTATACAAAATAAAGGTTTTTTTTTGAAATGAAAAATTCATTTAAATGAAATTTATTAAACAGCAAGGTACAGCAGAAAGCACCTTGAAAAGCTTTGCATTAACTAGAGCTAAATAGCAATAAAAGTGTGGTGTAGAGAACAGTGACTCTGTCTTGAGCCCAAACTCTGGGGTACATGACTGTCCTAAGCCAAAAAGCTTTTCTCACAGAGCGTCTGAAATATTCATAGGTCCCAAACTAGAATAAATTTATTGCTGCTATAAGATATATAAAAGGTTGATAAACTGCTTTCCTGACCTTGGAGCACTTTGTTGGCATATTAAGAGACTTTGATACATAGCAGAATGCAGGCATGCTTTGTGATTTGTTGGCTGTACAGCGCTGGGCCTGCACTCTTAGGTGCTCGGGAAACAAGTGGACCATGTAGAGAAGGCAGTCTGTGTGAAAGAGCCACACTCTCGCTGGCAAATACAGCCAAGTGAAAACTTGGGGGATTTGAACGTTAACTCCATTTAAGCCCCATGAAAACCGAAACTTTACGACATATATGTTGTTCCCCGTACTGTCTCTTTGGTTTTCTGCTGTTTCTCTGCCTTCCTCGCTGGTAGCATAGTATTTGACCCTCCATACCTTGTTTACACAGTGTCGCCCTCCTGCAGCACATTGTGGCTCTAAGTGACAGCAACAGCTAGGAGAGCCTGCACTGTGAAAAGTAAAACCAAGCAGAGTTTTTTTTTTTTTTTTTTTTTTGCGGTACGCGGGCCTCTCACTGTTGTGGCCTCTCCCATTGCGGAGCACAGGCTCCGGACGCGCAGGCTCAGTCGCCATGGCTCACGGGCCCAGCCGCTCCGCGGCACGTGGGATCTTCCCAGACCGGGGCACGAACCCGTGTCCCCTGCATCGGCAGGCAGACTCTCAACCACTGCGCCATCAGGGAAGCCCCAAGCAGAGTTTTAATAACATGAGTGCTGAGCCCCATTAGTTCTCCAAAAATGCCCTTGAAATATAGACTTGAATGACAAACGGGGATGGAAAATGGGAAACACTGAAATGAAGGAAGCATTGGGAACATAAACGGTTAAAATTCATTTGTAGTTTATACGCCCAGAAGGCTCCTTTTAAAACCCGAAGCATTACAACAAAATTTATGGGTAACAGTTTTAAGTTGTATTGTTTTTCCTATAATGTTTACCATATAACTTCCATCTGTTTTATTCAAGGAATGAGTTCAAGGTTAAAAAGTGTACTGGCAACAAAGATATAATTAGATTCACAAAAGTGACAAGACACTCTTTTAATTTTTCTAATCCAGTCCAATGTATCCTTTATCATATATTGATTAGATAAGATTTTCCAGTGCTTTCCCACATTCAAAAAGACATGTACTGAAGGAAAGGAGCATCTCTCCAGATGGGCTCAGTGGAATCAGACCACACTTAAACATTTCTTAGCCCACAAGTAGTAGAGTAACAATGGATAAAATCCCCTTTCATATTCTTTGCTTTCAATTTAACAAGGATTACCCTTCAGCTGTGTAAGCTCTGCTAACAAATGTGTTGTATATTCTCACCATTTACCAAATAGCTAGGACAGCAGATGCCTTGCTTACCTGCAGATGCCTGAGAAGATAACAGCAGTGCTGGGGTTTCTCTCCATGCTCATGCCATCAGCAGGTCGAGTCTTGGTGTATGACTAGAACATCTGGGACTCCCCTTCCGGTGTCTACAGCAAGGATTGGGCATTTAGTTCACTAGGGCCTGGCTTATATAGTTAATTACTGACTTAAAAAATAAAGGTTATTTATAAACTTACTTAGACAAACTAGCCTGAAACATTTTCTGAAACTGTGGAAGTTAGTGAGTTTGGCTTTTGTTTACCAAGTTTAATCTTTTATGGATGTAATGCCTCTTACATTTTAAAGTTTAGAGAATTGGATGTGTAGG
>NW_006792432.1:745295-862250 GCF_000442215.2 Lipotes vexillifer
CCTATGCTTTATTACCTCCTTTACTCAGGGGCTTGGCTCTAAAAGTAATTAGGTTTCTAGAAATCAGACTCTCAAATTTTTGTAACATGGAGATTTTTCATTTGCCTCCAGATCAACCTTCCAACTCTTCACCCTGCTCTGCATCCCAGGAAGCTGAAAGGGATGAACTGCACCAGCTGGCTCCTGTGCTCTCTGGCTCCAGTTACACTGTCTGTTGAGAGGCAACAGTCAGCGATTGGATGGTGAAAGATTAAAAAAACCCGTCTTTCCCTTAGCCCTCTCCAGGTAACTACACTTTCATTAACTAAGACCTCTCTGCCTTAGCCTTAGGGTTGCTGATTGCTCACTGCCCTAGCTACCAGATGAGGGATGGTATTCTGTACTATCCCTTATCAGTTTTCCTGAAGCCCTTTTCAAAACATTGAAAGTAATCTCTTAATTGCACTCTTTAATCACCCACTTTGAGTTTACTATTGGTTTCCTACTGGGTCTCTGACTGATAGGTATAATAATTTTTAGAGTCAACCTTAAAACACAGTTTTCTTTTTGTTTGTTTGCTTGCTTGGTTTTGATGGTAAACTTTAATTTTTTTAGAGAAATTTGAAAGGAGTGGTTAAAAATAAAAGATCTGACAGTGGAGGTATCTTTAGAGTCAATATTTGCAAGTCTAAAGTGACTATACTGAGTAGAATGTACTCAAGATCTGGCTTTTTTTCTGATCAACCACAATACTTAATGGCCAAATCTTATATTGGCCTCAGAGTCTATCTGGTATTGTTTATGCTAAAGTCACCTCTTAACTATCCAAAGCATTATACATTTTTCAGTATTCTTTATAACCTAAGTGTAACATGTGATTTTGACCATTCTTTTTCTTCTGAAAACACTCTCCTCCCTTGTTTTATATAACTAAGATGAAAAGTCTCAAACTCTGCTCTCAAAACATTTACAATTTTATTCAGTAAATTGTATACTCATGGAAAATTTCATATACTAAGTAAAGCAGTGCACATATATTGTATTAAATGGTTATTGTAGGTACTGAATGACATGAAGTGTTCACAGGAGGAAGACAGATTAAAACAGGGAAGAAAGTTTATTTCAAAGGTGGATATTTATCTTAATCAGTTTATGAATTTATTTATGAATCAGCACGATCTGCATAGTTAAACAGAAAGTGGAATACATACTCAGAGATGAACTCAGAGGTACTAGGTACTGTCAAGGTCAAGTTACACAGTATAGAAACAAGAAAGCATGGATATCTGGTATATTTGAGAGCAGTAAGAGAGAAGTTTACACAGGTAACAAACTGCTGAAATATTTTTAGGATGGGAGTTATTTTTTGAAAGCTGTAATTTAGAAAGATTAATCCAGGGGATTGAACAGTTGTACTCAGGAAGCAACTGGAATCATGACTGACCCAAAGCTTCTTTACACATAAAATGAATTCTTCCATCTATTGAAAGCTTTAAGCAATGTGCCCTTTATTTAACTAGTTCATATTCACTGTAGAAAAATTTTAAAACTTGCGCACACACAGAAAAGCTAAGAAAACATAAATTATCCTGTAGTTTTACCACCCATTTTGATTGTACACCTTTCTGTTTTTCTGTTAATACTTATATAGAGACAAATCTCAAACTAAATGCCTAAAATTTCCAGGCATAGAACCTTAAAGAGTATCTAAGACTAATTATGGTAAATTGTGGGGTGAAAGCACCATTTAAAAGGAAAAAACAAACTGCTACTAATACCTATGGCAGAGTGGCCACATTGAAGGTCAAGTGTTCATAGATCTTCCCATTTTTGAGAGGAACAGAGAATTGGACTTTCATGTCTTTAATTCCATTTTAAAAAATATGTGGACAAACCAAACCCAAATCAACCATTATACAAAAATTAGGGTATTACCAATAAAGCTTAGTCTAAGACCTCAGGCTCTGGAGTCAGATTCATCAAGTATAAGTCCCGGCTCTGTTATTTATTATGTGAATTTGAACATGTTCTATCATCTGTGTAAGCCTCAGTTCCCTCATCTGTAGTTGAGGGATAAAATCTTTGCCTCACTGAGTCATAAAGGTTAAATGTGACCATAAATGTGGAGTTAACACACCACTAGGGATGTTCTAAGAGGTCAGTAATGTTAGCAACATTTTATATGAGTGGTACCATAAATGCTTAATATTTTCTATCCTATTTTTTTGTTCTGTAGAATGTTTTCTGAGCACCTATTTGTTAGGGTTTCATCATATATATGTAGGCAAATATTTAGCCAATCCCTTATTGTTAGACTTTTAGAAATGCTTCTAATACTTATAAATATTATTAGTTTTATATATATATATATATATATATATATATATATGTCTTAGTTTCTTTCAAAGAGTAAATTCCTAGAAGTGAAATTGCAGAACAATATATTTTTAAGGTGGTTGTGTTGCTAATTTATCCTCTCCACAAATTATTGTATATTCCCATCAACTGTATGTGAGTGCTGTTTCTGTATTTACACTGGGTGCTTCTTAATGCATTTTAAAGTGTTTTCTTATATGTTCCTTGACCCTGTGAATACTAGAGTACAAATAATAGTTTCTTCATTTGATTGATATGGAATTTGGGTCACAGATTACTTTTCTCAAGTTCACAAAATTACAGATGTAGGACAAGAACATAGGTCTCTAAAAGTCCTTTTTTGGGGGCAATACTTTATAAGAATTCTCTCTCAAATATTGGGTCATAAGTAGTTATTTACTATCTCAAGTAAATTACATACTAATGCCTTTTTTATTTGCTAACAACACCAGCATTTTGACATGTGACCAAAATTTGAAAAAAAAAAAAGTTTCAGTTTGAGGAAATTGACAGTAACCAGGATTAAGGAGACTGTTCCAAATTCTTTGTATTACGCTTAGTTTCAAGGATAAATGTGATGTCGGTTTTTAAATTTAGTTAACTATTGTTAAGTATCAATAGCATTTATATATTTAACAAATGTTTACTGAGATCTAACCAGGAACAAGTTACCAAGGAAAGACACAGAGATGGAGTTATGTGATAATATTTGGTATTTCTCTATTACTCATATAAGTCAATACAGAGAGAAATAAATACTACATTTTCTATTAAATATGCTTTTTGATTAAAATAATAGCTTTAATATCAATATATAGTGCATTTAAAAAATTATTCATGCAAGTGGGAACAATATTAAAATAAATAGGACTTTTCTGAGGAGAGGCCAGAAACTGCAGAAACAAAAGGAGAATCATAGACAGTGCAAAACTTTATGAAGTAGTCATCATACCATTTACAAAATAAGACCAGTGCCTGGGAACTCTGGCTGCTGGATCCTAGATAACTGAGGTAGATTGGTTGTGTTAACACATTAAAGTACTGAGGTGACTTTTCACAATTCCAGATTGTCATTCTCTCTAGGTGTTCAGATGCTCTCTAGGTGTTCAGATGCATCACTCACCTAACAATGACCACACTAATTCATACTTTTAGTATTAGAATGTCTGAGCCAAGTGCTCTGGCCTCCTTCCTACTCACTAGAGTCTTTTTGTTCATTTATTTGTGTAGTTTAGTATTACCTCTCCACTTTATATTGAAAGCAGGCAAGTCATGTCATCCCAGTTAGAGAAGCATACACAAAATATTTGCCTGCAGTTTTTGAAGCAATTACTACTTAATAAATATGGAAACTGTTGTATGAAATGCAATAGAATTAATTTAAGTCACTCCTTTATATCACTACTATCATTATTAAGAGAAGTAAGTTAACATGAATAGATGAACTACTATTCCTAAAGTCTTGGGAAAACTTCCATGGAGATACTAACAAGCTACTCCTTTTCCATATTCACAGTAACATACATTTAAGTGTCTTTGTTTCCTGTCCTATCTTGAATTCTCTTTAAACACAGGAATTCTTTTTGTAATAAGACCACTGTATGTGGATTTAAGTTTGAAGCCAGCTAACTTGAAGCTCAGCTACACATTAAGTAAGTTTGTCTCAAGTCTTTTATTTTTGCTTGCACCCTAAAGACTGATTCCATGGCCAGACGTTTGAGATTGTTTGCTGTTAAGGACAGCATCTGTGTTATATGTCATCAGGACAGGCAGCCAGTGTTGGAGGCACAGAAACACTTTGGCCCTGCTGCAGGGTTACTGTTCATAGACTGGGTCTCTGTGGAGGATATACGAGTGCTTCCACCATTGTTCAGTGCTCAGTCCATGAGTTTAAAAGAAGAAATCAATGAGGCTCAACTGTGTAAAATAGGGGTCAAATATGTATAGCTGTGGCTCTCCATATATCAGAAAGAGCTGTTTGATTTTCCTCTAGATGGCATTCATTATCAAAATGGGCTTCAAAAGCTTCTTATTAAAAACAAATTGATGTTAATTAATTCAGATTGCTGTGGCCATTAGTCAGCTATCTCATTGCAGAAAATTGGATCAAATCAAGACTGTTCCCTGCAATCTCTGATGGTTTGCTATCTCTAAATCTAATTTTAAATTGGGATTCTACTATTTTAAGTTAGAGTGAGTTTTCCTACTCTGGCCTGCTCTTGATTATTAGCTGTCTTGTTCTTTTATTGCTTAACCTTCTTTGGAGGATCTATATTATCCTATTCCCCTACATATATACCTATAATATTGTATGATTTATGTTTCCTATCACATAATTTTGTATTCAAGGAAATTATATTTATTTTCACTTAAATACTTGGGATTTTGAAATCAAAATACATTTTTACACAGGAATAGGCCCTGAACCAAGATGGCGGAGTAGAAGGACATGCTCTCACTCCCTCTTGTGAGAACACCAGAATCACAACTAGCTGCTGGACAATCATCGAAAGGAAGACACTGGAACTCACCAAAAAGGATACCCCACATCCAAAGACAAAAGAGAAGCCACAATGAGATGGTAGGAGGGACACAATCACAGTAAAATCAAATCCCATAACTGCTGGGTGGGTGACTCACAGACTGGAGAACACTTATACCACAGAAGTCCACCCACTGGAGTGAAGGTTCTGAGGCCCACATCAGGCTTCCCAACCTGGGGGTCCGGCAACAGGGGGAGGAATTCCTAGAGAATCAGACTTTGAAGGATAGTGGGATTTGATTGCAGGACTTCAACAGGACTGGGGGAAACAGAGACTCCACTCTTGGAGGGCACCCACAAAGTAGTGTGCACATCAGGACACAGGGGAAGGAGCTGTGACCCCAGAGGAGACTGAATCAGACCTACCTGCTAGTGTTGGAGGGTCTCCTGCAGAGGTGGGGGGTGGCTGTGTGTCACCGTGAGGACAGAGACACTGGCAGCAGGAGTTCTGGGAAGTACTCCTTGGTGAGCCCTCCCAAAGTCTAGCCCCACCAAAGAGCCAGGAGAAGCTCAGTGTTGGGTCGCCTCAGGCCAGACAACCAACAGGGAGGGAACCCAGCCCCACCCGTCAGCAGGCAAGTGGAGTAAAGTTTTACTGAGCTCTGCCCACCAGAGCAACAGTCAGCTCTACCCACCACCAGTCCCTCCCATCAGGAAACTTGCAGAAGCCTCTGAGATAGCCTCATCCACCAGAGGGCAGACAGCAGCAGCAAGAAGAACTACAATCCTGCAGCCTGTGGAAGAAAAACCACATTCACAGAAAGACAGACAAGATGAAAAGGCAGAGGGCTATGTACCGGATGAAGGAATAAGATAAAACCCCAGGAAAACAACTAAATGAAGTGAAGATAGGCAACCTTCCAGAAAAAGGATTCAGAATAATGATAGCAAAAATGATCCAGGACCTCAGAAAAAGAATGGAGGCAAAGATCAAGAAGAGGCAAGAAATGTTTAACAAAGACCTAGAAGAATTAAAGAACAAACAAACAGAGGTGAATACAATAACTGAAATGAAAACTACACTAGAAGGAATCAATAGCAGAATAACTGAGGCAGAAGAACGGATCAGTGACCTGGAAAACAGAATGGTGGAATTCACTGCTGTGGAAGAGAATAAAGAAAAGAATGAAAAGAAATGAAGACAGCCTAAGAGACCTCTGGGACAACATTAAATGCACCAACATTCACATTGCAGGGGTCCCAGAAGGAGAAGAGAGAGAGGACCTGAGAAAATATTTGAAGAGATTATAGTTGAAAACTTCCCTAACATGGGAAAGGAAATAGCCACCCAAGTCCAGGAAGTGCAGAGAGTCCCTTACAGGATAAACCCAAGGAGAAACACACCAATACACACAGTAATCAAATTGGCAAAAATTAAAGACACAGAAAATTATTGAAAGCAGCAAGGGAAAAATGACAAATACCATACAAGGGAACCCCCATAAGGTTAACAGCTGATTTCTCAGCACAAACTCTACAAGCCAGAAGGCAGTGGCATGATATACTTAAAGTGATGAAAGGGAAGAACCTACAACCAAGATTACTCTACCCGGCAAACATCTCATTCAGATTCGATGGAGAAATCAAAAGCTTTAGAGACAAGCAAAAGCTAAGAGAATGCAGCACCACCAAACCAGCTCTACAACAAATGCTAAAGGAACTCCTCTAAGGGGGAAACACAAGAAAAGGACCTACAAAAACAAACCCGAAACAATTAAGAACATGGTCACATACATATCAATAACTACCTTAAACATGAATGGACTAAATGTTCCAACAAACAGACACAGGCTTGCTGAGTGGATACAAAAACAAGACCCATATATATGCTGTCTACAAGAGACCCACTTGAGACCTAGGGACACATACAGACTGAAAGTGAGGGGATGGAAAAAGATATTCCATGCAAATGGAAATCAAAAGAAACCTGGAGTAGCAATACTCAGACAAAACAGACGTTAAAATAAAGAATTATACAAGAGTCAAGGAAGGACACTACATAATGATCAAGGGATCAATCCAAGAAGATATAACAATTATAAATATATATGCACCCCAACATAGGAGCACCTCAATACATAAGACAACTGCTAACAGCTATAAAAGAGGAAATCAACAGTAACACAATAATAGTGGGAGACCTTAACACCTCACTTACACCAATGGACAGATCATCCAAAATGAAAACAAATAAGAAAGCAGAAGCTTTAAATGACAGAATAGACCAGATAGATTTAATTGATATTTAGGACATTCCATCCAAAAACAAAAGATTACACTTTCTTCTCAAGTGTGCACAGAACATTCTCCAGGATAGATCACCTCTTGGGTCACAAACCAAGCCTCAGTAAATTTAAGAAAATTGAAATCATATCAAGCATCTTTTCTGACCACAACGCTATGAGATTAGAAATCAATTACAGGGAAAAAAACGTAAAGAACACAAACACATGGAGGCTAAACAATACATTACTAAATAATCAAGAGATCACTGAGGAAATTTAAAAATACCTAGAGACAAATGACAATGAAAACACAATGATCCAAAATCTGTGGGATGCAGCAACAGCAGTTCTAAGAGAGAAGTTTACACCAATACAATCCTACCTCAAGAAAGAAGAAAAATCTCAAACAATCTAACCTTACACCTAAAGGAACTAGAGAAAGAAGAACAATCAAAACCCAAAGTTAGGGGCTTCCCCGGTGGCGCAGTGGTTGAGAGTCCGCCTGCCGATGCAGGGGACGTGGGTTCGTGCCCTGGTCCGGGGGGGATCCCACATGCCGCGGAGCGGCTGGGCCCGTGAGCCGTGGCCGCTGGGACTGCGCGTCCGGAGCATGCGTTCAATGGGAGAGGCCACTGTTGTGAGAGGCCCACGTACCGCAAAAAAAAAAAAAAACCCAAAGTTAGCAGAAGGAAAGAAGTCATAAAGATCAGATCAGAAATAAATGAAATAGAAACAAAAAAACAATAGCAAAGATCAATAAAACTAAAAGCTGGTTCTTTAAGATAAACAAAATTGATAAACCATTAGCCAGACTCATCAAGAAAAATCAATAAAATTAGAAATGAAAAAGAGGAAGTTACAACAGACACTGCAGAAATACAAAGCATCCTAAGAGACTACTACAAGCAACTCTATGCCAATAAAATGGACAACCTGGAAGAAATGGACAAATTCTTAGAAAGGTATAACCTTCCAAGACTGAACCAGAAAGAAATAGAAAATAGAACAGACCAATCACAAGTAATGAAATTGAAACTGTGATTAAAAATCTTGCAACAAACAAAAGTCCAGGACCAGATGGCTTCACAGGTGAATTCTATCAAACATTTAGAGAAGAGCTAACACCCATCCTTCTCAAACTCTGCAATTTTTTGAAAGAGGAAGGAAAACTCCGCAACTCGTTCTATGAGGCCACCCTCACCCTGATACTGAAACCAGACAAAGATACTACAAAAAAAGAAAATGACAGACCAATATCACTGATGAATATAGATGCAAAAATCCTCAACAAAACAGTAGCAAAGAGAATCCAACAACACATTAAAAGGATCATACACCATGATCAAGTGGGATTTATCCCAGGGATGCAAGGATTCTTCAATATATGCAAATCAATCAATGTGATACACCATATTAACAAATTGAAGAATAAAAACCATATGATCATCTCAATAGATGCAGAAAGAGCTTTCGACAACATTCAACACCCATTTATGACAAAAAACTCTCCAGAAAGTGGGCATAGATGGAACCTACTTCAACATAATAATAGCCATATACGAAAAACCCACAGCAAACATCATTCTCAATGGTGAAAAACTGAAAGCATTTCCTCTAAGATCAGGAACAAGACAAGGATGTCCACTCTCACCACTATTATTCAACATAATTTTGGAAGTCCTAGCCAAGGCAATCAGAGAAGAAAAAGAAACAAAAGGAATACAAATTGGAAAAGAAGAAGTGAAACTGTCACTGTTTGCAGATGACATGATACTATACGTAGAGAATCCTAAAGATGCCACCAGAAAACGACCAGAGCTAATCGATGAATTTGGTAAAGTTGCAGGATACAAAATTAATGCACAGAAATCTCTTGCATTCCTATACACTAATGATGAAAAATCTGAAAGAGAAATTAAGGAAACACTCCCATTTGCCATTGCAACAAAAAGAATAAAATACCTGGGAATAAACCTACCTAGGGAGACAAAAGACCTGTATGCAGAAAACTATAAGACACTGATGAAAGAAATTAAAGATGATACCAGCAGATGGAGAGATATACCATGTTCTTGGAGTGGAAGAATCAACATTGTGAAAATGACTATACTACCCAAAGCAATCTACAGATTCAATGCAATCCCTATCAAATTTCCAATGGCATTTTTTACAGAACTAGAACAAAAAAACCTTAAAATTTGTATGGAGACACAAAAGAACAGCCAAAGCAGTCTTGAGGGAAAAAAATGGAGCCGGAGGAATCAGACTTCCTCACATCAGACTACACTATAAAGCTACAGTAATCAAGACAATATGGTACTGGCACAAAAACGAAATATAGATCAATGGAACAGATAGAAAGCCCAGAGAGAAACCCACACACCTATGGTCAACTAATCTATGACAAAGGAAGCAAGGATATGCAATGGAGAAAAGACAGCCTCTTCAATAAGCGGTGCTGGGAAAACTGGACAGCTACATGTAAAAGAATGAAATTAGAACACTCCCTAACACCATACACAAAAATAAATTCAAAACGGATTAGAGACCTAAATGTAAGACTGGACACTATAAAACTCTTAGAGGAAAACATAGGCAGAGCACTGTTTGACATAAATCACAGCAAGATCTTTTTTGATCCACCTCCTAGAGTAATGGAAATAAAAACAAAAATAAATGGATGGGACCTAATGAAACTTAAAAGCTTTTGCACAGCCCAGGAAACCATAAACAAGATGAAAAGACAACTCTCAGAATGGGAGAAAATATTTGCAAATGAATCAATGGACAAAGGATTAATCTCCAAAATATATAAACAGCTCATGCAGCTCAATATCAAAAAAACAAACAACCAGTCCAAAAATGGGCAGAAGACCTAAACAGACATTTCTCCAAAGAAGATATACAGATGGCCAAGAAGCACATGAAAAGCTGCTCAACATCAGTAATTATTAGAGTATTGCTAATCAAAACTACAATGAGGTATCACCTCAGTTAGAATGGGCATCATCAGAAAATCTACAAACAACAAATGTTGGAGAGGGTGTGGAGAAAAGGGAACCCTCTTGCACTGTTGGTGGGAATGTAAACTGATACAGCCACTATGGAGAACAGTATGGAGGTTCCTTAAAAAATGAAAAATAGAATTACCATATGACCCAGCAATCCCACTACTGGGCATATACCCAGAGAAAACCATAGTTCAAACAGACACATGCACCCCAGTGTTCATTGCAGCACTATTTACAATAGCCAGGTCATGGAAGCAACCCAAATGTCCATCGACAGACGAATGGATAATGAAGATGTGGTACATATATACAACTGGATATTACTCAGACATAAAAAGGAATGAAACTGGGTCATTTGTTGAGACATGGATGGATCTAGAGACTGTCATACAGAGAGAAGTAAGTCAGAAAGAGAAAAACAAATATCACACATTAACACATATATGTGGAACCTAGAAAAATGGTACAGATGAACCAGTTTGCAGGACAGAAATTGAGACACAGATGTAGAGAGCAAACATATGGACACCAAGGGGAGAAAGCGGTGGGGGGCTGGGGTAGTGGTGTGCTGAACTGGGTGATTGGGATTGACATGTATACAATGATGTGTATAAAACTGATGTCTAATAAGAACCTGCTGCATAAAAAAATAAAATTCAAAAATTCAAAAAAAAAAAAAGGAAGAGTGAGGCAGCAGAGGGCCAAGATGGCAGAGGACTAGGACATGGAGCTCCCCTTCTCCCACAAAAAATTAAAAATACATCTGCAAGTCGAACGATTCACACAGAACATCTACTGAACACCGACAGGAGACCTCAGATGTCCGAAAGGTCAAGGAAACCTCCACGTAACCGGGTAGGATAAAAGGAAAATGAAAAAGAAGGAATCAGAATAGGGTCTGCATCCCGAGGAGCGAGCTGTGAAGGAGGAAAAGTTCCTGCGTCCTGGAAGACTCCTCACTGGCGGGGAGATCAACCTGGATGGAGGGGGAGGTATGTAGCCTAGGAGAAGAGTGCAACAACCAGTTTGTGGAAGGAAAAATGGACAGTAACCTGCACAGAAGGTGGGCACCGCTGCCCTGCACTCCTCAACCTGAAACACTTATCTGTTGGCGTGGGTGGGGGCTGGTGCTGAAACTCAAGACTTCAGAGGTCAGACCCAGGGAGAATACTGGGATTGGCTGCACGGAAACAGCCTAAGGAGGCTGGGCTTTGACAGCCGAGGGTGTGCTCAGAAGGAGCCTGGGCCTACCTGAGAGGCATGCACCATTACTGGGGGGGGGTGCACAAGGAGAGAGTCAGGACCACCATAAGCGCTTCTTTCCCTGTGAATGCTCCCAGGCAACAGGGCCCTGCTTGCATGAGCTCTGGAGGCATGCACAAGTTGCTGCCCCCAATGGGGGCTTCAGAGTCAGGCACAGGCTGCCATTATGAGACCCAAGAGCAGGCAGCAGGCCCCGCCCCCACCACCCTGGGAGCGTACAAGGTACCTGCACACCTCATATCAACGGGATAATAGCGCACACTGAGGAAAGAGAAAGCAAACATCCACACCAAAAGCAACCCCTCAATTCTGGAAAAGACAGCGAAGTAGAAGGACTTGAGCTCACCTCCTCTCATGAAATGGAATACTACTCAGCCATAAAAAAGAAAAAATGAAATAATGTCATTTGCAGTAATATGCATGCAACTAGAGATTATCATACTAAGTGAAGTAAGTCAGTAAGAACAAGACAAATACCATATGAAATCACTTATATGTGGAACCTAAAATATGAGACAGATGAACCTATCTACGACACAGAAACACAATCAGTGACATAGAGAATAACTTGTGGTTGCCAGTGGGGAGCGGGGTGGGAGATCTGTGGATTGGGAGTTTGGGATTAGCAGATACAAACTGCTATACATAGAATGGATAAACAACAAGGTCCTACTGTATAGCACAGGGAACTATATTCAACATCCTATAATAAAACATAATGGAAAAGAATATGAAAAAGAATGTATGTATATGTATAACTGAGTAACTTTGCTGTACAGGAGTAATTAACACAACATTGTAATTCAACTATACTTCAATAAAAATAAATTTAAAAAATGAAAATTATATAATAAACCAAAAAGAAAATCTAATTAAATTAGCCAACATACAGATTACATTTGCTGATCACCATCTAGCACAAGTTGAAACAACATCAAAAACCATACCACAGATAACCAATAAGAACCTATAGCATAGCACAAGGAACTCTGCTCAATACTCTGTAATAACCTAAATGAGAAAATTATTTGAAAAAGAATAGATACATGTATATGTATAACTCAATCACTCTGCTGTATACTTGAAACTACCATAACATTGTTAATCAACTATACTCCAATATAAAATGAAAATTTAAAAAAACCCAAACCAAACATTTACTAATTTATTGAAATGCCTTCCTGTATAACTATTGATCAAAGATAAAATTAAGTCTATAATTACAGGTAATTTAGAAAACTTTGACTTAATTAAATTTAGCAACCATTATTGATGAAAATCCAAGATGATTTGCAATAAAATAATTTTTTCTTTTGCATAGTAGAAAGAAGGCATCTCAATCCATAAGTGTGCATAATATTAAAATGTGAAACAACAGACAATGTGAGGTAGATAAATGCAATCTTCATTTTTATTTAACATTTCTGTTTTTCACACATACCAGTATCTATAACATAGGAAAGAGAAATAAGAAACAATTAGAAATAAAGAGAAAAAATTGATCATTATGTCCACTAATATGTTCACATGTCTAGATAACATTAGAGAACCTATGAAATATGCTTAAAATTAATGAGAGAAGGATAATGTTCTTAGAACAAATAAAGGAGCAAAAATAAATAGCTTTCCCATATACTTGAAAGTCTTTAAGATTTATATTCACAGTAACAACAAAACAAATAAGCAATAAAAAGTAGGATTTACTCAAAAAAGACAAGGTTTACTGAAAATTCAAAAGAAGATTGTAATGAATTCATACTGATAACTTGTTCTGGATGAACAGATTAAATGTGCTTTTCCCCACTTTACATTTATTTTTAATTTTAGAGAAATTGCTATCAAATACATTTTGAGTATTTCAGGAGGGATGCCTTGGTCCTAATTAAAATAATTTTAAAATGAGGAAAGTAAAATGCTTTTTTGAGAAAGGAATAAAGAAGGATAAATTTCAGTAGTTCTTTAAAACCATATGGGCATGAAATAAGCTTCAACAAATACATAGATATAAAATAAACTCTACTAGAAACAAAATATATATTATAAAGGAATTTACAAAATATATATTATAAAGGAATTTACAAACACATGCAACTGAGAAATTTGGTTATTAATAACAGTAATTCATTGATTTCAATACGATGAACAACTCAAAGGAAATGGAATAGAGCAGAAATAAAAAGAATCAATATACTACACTATATAATGCTTTTAAAGTATATAAAATAATAATTTAGGTAAATACGTATAACAAAAAAGAAAATGTGTCATCTTATAAGTAAACAGAAAAAACACATATCACATCATAAATGGGAAATTAATAAGATGATTTATCAAAGATGTAAAAGATCAATAATGATAAGGAAAATGTACTGTTTTAGTTATGATAAAAAACTGAATTAAAGTAACAGTTTCTTTTTCACTAGCAAGTTGGCGAAACTATTTAAAAAATAATGATAAAGAAATTATACTCCAATAAAGATGTAAAAATTTAAAAAAAATAACAATAACCAATTTTTATGAATGTTTGGAGAACCAAAAATTGTATATACTTCTGTTGGGAGTATGATATGACACAAAATTTCTGGATAGCAATCCAGGAATATCTGCCAGAAGCCTTACTTTCACCTGTTAAGTCTGTATCTATGAATCTTCAGAGTTTTGTTTATCATAGTGAAAATATCAAAACAAAGTCAGGTCCAAAATGTCAAGGATAACTATGTCTTTATATGGGATTTTTACATTCTGCTTTTTAGCTTTCAAATTCTCTACAATGGGCATTGCCTTTTTTTTTTTTTTTAACTAGGGGAAAAAAATCAATATAATTAAACGTCTTGCAAATCTTATTATGTGAAGCCACAGGATAGAGAAAAGAGGTAATATGTATTTTTGAGCACTTGCTAATAAAAGTAGTATGTTAATAACTTGTTCTTTGTGAACAATAACTTTGTGAAGGAAAAAAAAAAAAGATACAAAGGATAAAAGCAAGCCAGTCTGGGGAAAATAATTTCAATGAATTAACTGACAAAGGGATCATATAGAGAATATTTAAATAACTTGTAAAAAGTAGTGTGAAAAAATTTTTAATAAAAATAGAGAAATGATATGTGCAATTCATCTAAGAGGAGAAAAAATTTTAGTCATTAAAATAATAAAAGGATGCTCAATTTTATAAACAATTATGGAAATAAAAATTAACATGAGAACTCTATTTTATACTTATCAAATTGGCAAATATTGTAAAAAATCTGACAATATCAAGTATTAGAAAGTGTTTATGGCAGTGGGAACTCTCATAACCTGCCAGTCAGTCGCTAGTAAAATATTCAATATCAAAAGGTTACATTTTATAGAGTCTATGAATTCTATCCAAGAAAAATGCAGACCCTTATACATCTAGTCAAGTATGTTACTTATGATAATGGCTCCAAACTGGACACCACCCAATGTCTATCAAGAATAGAATGAATAAATTATATTATAGTCTACAGTTGGACTCTATAGAAACTACTGAATGAAAATTGAGAACTAGAGAAGAATATATAAATTACCAAGGCTCACAAGACATTTAAGAACACTGGAAGCATGGCTATCTACTTACAAATCTATCTATTCATCTATCATCTATCTATAAGGATTCATGAAGTGAAAGTAATAAACACTTGTAGGAATTATATAAACAATATACAAATGCCAAAAAAAAAATGGTGATTACATTTGCCCAGGAACTATGGGACTAGAATAGGAATCGAAAAGGTAAGCTGAAATCACCAACTTTAATTGTAATGTGTTGTTTCTTTAAAAAATGGTTCGAAGCAAATCCAGTAAAAAGTTGCAGGTTGACAAAGCTGGGTGTAGATTTGCAAATGTTGATTTTTTTTCTATACATTTTCTATATTCCTATTTTTATGAATGAAAATAAAGGAAATATCCAGGTGAGCTAACTTGAGCAGAATAAGACAATACAATACCTAAACAGGTCACAGCATGATTTTTGGAAACCAGCATGAAGTAAATCCCACAGTGCTCTATGGGATTATTGAAAAATTTTAACCTCATCTAATTTGACAATCTGGATTTTAATGATAGGTATTAGGGAAACATATATATATATTTTTTTTTTCCTTGCGTTATGCGGGCCTCTCACTGTTGTGGCCCCCCCCATTTGCGGAGCACAGGCTCCGGACGCGCAGGCTCAGTGGCCATGGCTCACGGGCCCAGCCGCTCCGCGGCATGTGGGATCCTCCCGAAACGGGGCACGAACCCGCGTCCCCTGCATCGGCAGGCGGACTCTCAAGCACTGCGCCACCAGGGAAGCCCGGGAAACATATTTTGTGAGGAGTTTGACTCTTAAGGAAAATTGTTTATGAGAAGATCTCTCAAGTTAGCCAAGCATTCATTCAACCAGCTAGCCTTTTGTTCATTTACTGAGGACTAACCATGTGCAGAAGGAACAGAAGTAGGTTGGTTGAAAGGGATAATATGTTGACTCACTTTAGTTCAAATTCTCCTTTTATTATCTAAATAACAATTATGGTATTACCTTTTATATTCAAGGTGCTGTAATAAGTAATGTGTATGCTTTATCTCTTGATATTCAAATCATTCTCTGAAGGACACGTAGTGTTATCTTTATTTTATAATTGAGGAAACTTTCCTTTAGAGAAATTAAGAGTATGTCTTAGGTTACACTGCTACTAAGTAGTCTAAATAATATTCAAAACCAGGAAGTCTGACTAAAGTCCATTGCTCCTAATAAACATAACATAGTGCCTCAGCCTGAAATATATTATACCTTACGAGGGCAATGAAATAGGTAAGAGACAAGAAGGAACTGTAGACTATTGCTGTTGTGTGTGTGAGATGATGTATGGAAAAATAACAGGCATTATGATTAAACTCATATTGGTTCAGATGACTTAATCCTTATTTTTGCTACAATTTCATCAGATTTCAAATTCTAGGATCTTTCCTTTTTATTATTATCTGCTCAAATTATTACTATTGTTGACGGGAAGATAGAGAATGATGAAGCTCATCTTTGCTAATGCTATTACATAGTTGACATATGAAAACCACAAACAATTCACATCAGACCTGAGGGATATATAGGGTATAATAGGGAACAGTCTAAGGTACAGCTGAAAAATGAAAATAATTCAGTGCCAAAATCCCAGTAATGGGTCAACTAACCCATTAACAAAAGAAATATTTGCCATTCTGATAGAACAGTGCATTGTCTCATGAAAACTAACATGGGAAATGCTTTCTAATAAAGACACAGAGACAAAAATCCACATTCTATTACCAGAGATGTTTGTGGCAGCCTTGGACTTTATAGTTCCAATTTGCCCACTGACCTAACACCACAGAGCAAGACATTAACAAAGTAAGACATTAACAAAGAGAAATGGCTCATTAAGCACTCACATAGTCCCTAGGCAGTGTTAAAATCTTGCCATTTACCGTGTCAGTGCCAAGTGTTTCCCTTATTGGCAAGGAAGGCCACAGAGAACGGGCCCAGTGGAAAGGAGTGTGTGGACAGTCCTGCACCATTAACTTCAGCTGGCTGAATCAGCCCATCATATAAATGTGGCCCTATCTAAACAGTAAAATTCATAACACGATATATTTCTTCTTTAAATAATGGCTTAAGGAGCAAATGCCATAATCCTTGGTACACTGATCATCATCATCATCTTTTTTTAAAAAAAAAAAATACAAATAAAGTAAAATAAATAAATAAATAACATGGGAAATACCAAAGAAGATTCAGTTAGGCCTTTGTGGACTATCGCAGGAAGTAAAATTTTTCTAAGCACTTAATTTTACAAGAGGAAGAATCTCATTAGCTAAAAAGCATAAGGATGTATTTGTAAGAAAAGGATAAGATTAATAAAAATTGATCTAAGAAATATAACTTTCTGGAAAGTCTGATGTGCTGGATGCATAACTTAGAAGGTCTATAGTGAAATGGAGAACTGTTTTCTGCAAAAACAGACATTTCCAGAAATTCTGTAAAAATAATGATTGCTAATAAAATTGCATTAAAAATGACCCTTTGCATTTTGCATTCTTAAAATAATCTCGGCATTGATACATTTTTCAAGATATGTTACATTACCCAAATTTCAACAATCATAACAAGCTCAAAGACTTACACAGTTTACTATATACCAGGCACTACTCTATATACCTTAGAAATATTCAAGAAGAGGTAACTAAGAGAGAGAAGCAACTTGTTCAAAGTTACCCAGTTAAAAGCAATGCTGCCAGAATTCAAATCAAATCTTTACTCTCATCTACTAATTCAGAGATCAGTGCAAGTTTCCATACAGTAACTATTTTAGGCTTGTAGGTCTTAAAGTTCACTGTTGCAACTACTTAACTCTGCTGATCTTTGCAGCATGAAAGCCGGCACAGACATTACATAAACAAATGGTCATGGCTACATACCAATAAAAATTTATTTACAAACACAGGGATAAGCCAGATGGACTGCTGTGTGAGGACCCCTGTCCTACTTAGTGATACTTCCTCAGACTGAGATTCAGACAACACCACTGTTATCATTCTCATCAGAAAGTATTTCTGAATTGTTTATTATTAGAAGCATATTCACCTCAGACTCCTTTTTTATTTCCATTACTGTTGAGAGGCTGTCTGTATGATTTTGCTAGGACACAGGCAGCTGCAAGCCCTTAAATGTAGAACAGAATTTTGCAATCTTGGAATCCTATCTTGTTTGATATCTAGCTCCAATTCTCATGCCCATACCAAGTCAGATCAATCAATTCAACCCTGGAGTGACAATCATAGCATTCAGCTCTCCTTCATATCCTTGTTACTGTCTCTTTTCTCATTATTTTCCCATTAAGAAGCAGAAAAGAACAAAACAACACCAGCAAAACTGTCCTTGTGGTAATTATAATCTTTAAAATGCTTTACTTCAAATTGGAACATTATGGCAATTTAAATAAATAAATAAGTGATAACATCTACTTTAGGATCAATTCAGTAGCCATCACTGTCAAAATAAGTATAAGTCACTTCAATGCCGCTAGACTTATCTCAGTTACTTACAACATCTTGACATGATCAGCAAATCCTCAGAAATTTCCCTAATATATAACCTGCCATTTTGATAGTATTTTCTGTGAGGTATAAACGGGGATTTAGTATTCCCCTGAACATGAAGGAAGAACATTAAGATTTAGCTGCAAATTTTAAATGGGACTTTGCCAGGCAGTAAAGGAAGAGCCATGGAATCAGTGTTCCTTGTGTTTATATTGGTATCCTGTGGGTAGAAGAAAGAAGGAAGTGTCAATTCTTCCTTAGCAGGGTCTCCAGCAGCTCAGAGGAGGAGCCTTTTGACTGGCGTAATCAGAGCCACTCAGCAACAGCAGAATTTCTAAATTTCAGAAATGCTAAGTTTCTTTTCATTTATAGGAGACAGGAGATGGTGCTTATTGCATAAAGGAGATTTTTTTAAAGACCATGATATTCATTATGGGGATTTATTTATCTCTACTGAATAAATTATCTTCAAAAAAACTCATTTTGTGTTACACCAAATAGTTTTTTCAGAACTCTGCTGTTTATATCCAGGGCATATACTGAGCTAGTGGCATCTAAGTGATTATGTTATCAGTGATGGCTGAAACAACTGCTCTTAGATTATTGAAAATAAAAGGCACATTTGTATTTTTTGAATTTTATAAATTATTTTAAAATCAATGCCTAATTCAAAAAATAATGTATATGAAGCATGATCATGACAATTCTAACAGTAAGATTAAAAAAGCCTCACACATCATTGCCCACTTTTGCAATAGACTATTGCTAAGGTAGTTAAAAACCTTCTGACTGTCCCTTTCTGAATGCATCTCCCTCTCCCGCTGCCAGAACAACCACTAAATTGAATATTTTCTTTATTACTCTCTTGCTTTTCTTTGTAGTAGTGGTTCTCAATCTTGGCTGCACATTGAAATTACCTGGGGAGCTTTAGAAAAATACTGATGGTTGGGATCCACCCTCAGAGCCTTTGATTTTCTTGGTCTAGGGTACAGCCTTCATATTCTGTGGCTAACTAATAGGATAATGTTATTTTCCACAGAAAGCCTTAGTTCATGAGAGCTTTATGTAAGGGACAGACGGCATTGTAAGAGTCTCTCACTCAACTCTCCTCAGATTCCGTTATGAAAAAACTAATGCTGAAGACATGGTGCTACTGAAAGTGGGGAGCCGGCTGCTTGCCACTCTAATGCCAATAAAGAGGCAAGGTTCGTGGAAAGGAAAGTTTGCTTTATTTAGGAGGCCGGCAACCTGAGGGGGAGGGCAGACTCCCGTCCAAAGGCCGACTCCTCACCAGCGACAATCAGTGGGCAAGAGCTTTTATAGGTGAAGGGAGGGGGCTACATGCAGAAACAACACAGTGAGCTCTGACAGTCCTCTTGAAATTAGTCATGCAGTGGTCTGATCGTGTTATCTTGACTGTTTTAAGTTAGTCTTTTTGACCTCCTGAGCATTGAGGTCAAAAATATGGTTTGAAGCAAAACAATAGCTTTCCATTAGAATTCTTTAAATTTCTTACACAGTTGAGCGGTACTGATCAGAAAGTTATCAAAAGTTTTCCATATAATTTAACATATCAAATAATCCTAGTTTCTTTAATATTTCTTCTGAGGTACCTAGGGGCCCTTTGGAATATGCAAATTTAGCTAGAGAAAGAAACAATCTGTTATCAAAAGTAGCTCAATACTCCAGGAGAATTTTGTTCTTTTAACAGGGAGAAAGAAAACCAAATTCCAGTCCTGTATCTTGCTATTACAGTAAGTCTCCTATATATGAACGAGTTCCGTCCCGAGAATGCGTTTGTAAGTCCAATTTGTTCGTAAGACCAACAAAGTTAGCCTAGGTACCCAATTAACACAATCGGCTATATCGTACCGTACTGAAATAGGTTTATAATACTTTTCACACAAACAATACATAATAAATAATACATAAAAAACAATAAAGAAAACAATTTTAATCTTACAGCACGGTACCTTGAAGATACAGTAGTACAGTACAACAGCTAGCATACAAGGGCTGGCATCGAGTGAACAGGCAAGAAGAGTTACTGACTGGACGAGGGAGGGGGGTGGGAGATGGTAGAGCTGAAGGATCATCAGCAATAGGAGATGGAGGGCAAGCTGCAATTTCACTCACGCCTGTGATGGCACAGGTTCTGGTTCCTTGCTGGATTCAATTCTATCTACCCTCTTGAAAAAATGATCTAGATTCCATTCTGAAAGGCTGCTGAAACCTTTGTGTACTGTTCTACATTCAGGTCCTATGTCTCAAAAGCTAACACTGTATCCTCAAATAAAGAAAATCCCCTTGCCATTTCCTGCATCGTGAATCTCTTCAGTTTTTCAGTTACGTCTTCTTCCTCTTGTCTTTCTTCGTCCTTTCTCTGGGCCTCCAATTCATTCAGGTCTTCATTAGTAAGCTCCTCATGTTGCACAGCAAGGAGTTCAGTGAAATCATACTCTTGCAAATCTAGCTCCAGCTTCTTGCTGAGGCTCACTAAGTTGCTGAAGACCTCTTTGGACTCCTCATCCACCTTCTCAAATCCACGAAAATCATGAACAAACTGCGGGAAAAGGTTCTTCCAAACCCCATTCATGGCGAGAGCTGTAACCTCACGGCAAGTAAAGTCAATGTTTTTTATGGCCTTGTAGGTGTTATAGTCCTTCCAAAATTGTTGCAAGGTTGTTCCTGATTTGTCACGTGCCTTTACTGCCTGACAAAAAGTGTGACTTAAATAATATTTCTTGAAACTTGCTGTAACTCCCTGGTCCGTAGGTTGGATGAGTGACGTAGTATTCAGTGGTAAATGCACTACTTTGACGTTCAGATGAAAGCTGTCCATGAATGGGGGGAGGGGGAGTGGCCCGGAGCATTGTCGAGCAGCAAAAGAACGTTGAATGGGACATCCTTCTACAAGCAATATTTCTTTATCTCTGGGATAAAGTGGTGGAAAAACCAGTCCTGGAAAATGGCCTGTGTAACGCAGGCTTTGGGGTTACTCTTCCACACAACAGGAAGAGAGCCCTTGGCTATGTTTTTAAGGGCTCCTGTGTTCTCTAAATGATAAACTAAGAGAGGCTTTAGCTTCATATAGCCGGAAGCATTGCCACCAAACAGCAGAGTTAGCCTATCCTTTGCTGCTTTGTAGACTGGCATCAACTTTTCCTCCTTGCTGATATAACTTTGGTCTGGCATCCTCTTCCAGTAGTCCTGTCTCATCCACATTAAAGCCCTGCTTGGGTAAATACGTGCCTTCATCAATAATTTCTCAAAGCATTTTAGGAAATTCCCGGGCAGCTACTCACTGCCTTGCCACTTACTTTTACGTTGTGAAGATTGGCTCTAGCCTTGAACCGATGAAACCAGCCATGGCTGGCATTAAAGGATGTGCCCTCTGATTCTTCGCCATGTTTCTTCTTCAAGTCTTCATAAAGGCTCTTAGCTTTCTCTTGAATCAGCATTAAGCTGAGCAGGACTCAACATTGATGCTGATCCTGCATCCACACACTGAGAAGTTTCTCCATCTCCTCCATCACTTTTCCATGCTTCTTCAATATTATTGTCGACATCATCAGCACAGCAGACTTCACATGTTCCATGATCTTGTCTTTGTTCTTTAGAATCGTGCTGATGGTTGAACAATTCATGTCATAAGAACGAGTGACACCTACCATCTCTGCCTCACTCCACTCTCTCAATTATTTTCACTTTTGTTTCCATCATTATTGCTTGGTGCTTCTTAGCAGTACCAGCTACATCTCCACTGCTTTTCTGCTTGCTTCCAGACATCCTGGCCTTGAAATAAAGATACTGTACTACTGTATTCTGTATAGTACTGTACAGTACACAAAAGCACAACCACTTGTAGAGGATGCACACACATGACAACGTATGCCAGACATGTGAACTAACTTACGTGATTGGACATGCAAACGCATGTTCACATCCTTGAACGTTTGCATCTTGAAGGTTCATATGTAGGGAACTTACTGTAATTACAATACAGAAAGTTCATTTACCTAATTAAATCCAATCTAAGGTTAATCACTCCTGACAACATAGAAAAGTCTTTTCTCAAAGTTCCCTTTTTTCACAAACCTTTGATCACTTTTTGTATCCATATGATTTGTCCCTTGCTCTTCCCCAATCCAGACATAACCAGCTCTAGAAAAAAATTATCATTTTTCCTCAACAAAAATATCTCCTTTATACCTTCTCTCACCAACAATACATATCCTACTTGCTTTACACACTGAAATGCTTCCCTTATCATTTTTAGTAGCTTTAATTACAGATTACAATTTTTAACCCTTAAAAGGCCGTAACAAAACCAAGAAACAAGTGGGGGTCTGGCTGCTCACTACTCTAAAGCCAATAAAGAGGCAAGGTTAGCGGAAAGGAAAGTTTGCTTTATTTAGGAGGCCAACAATCTGGTGGGGACAGCAGACTCCTGTCCAAAGGCTAACTCCCCTCCCCTCCCCACCCTGACAATCAGTGGGCAAGAGCTTTTATAGGTGAAGGGAGGGGGCTACATGCAAAAACAGTACAGTCAGCTCTGACAGTCATCTTGAAATTGGTCATTCGGTGGGTGGTCTGATCAGCATCACCTTGATTGTGTAATCTTCAGTTCCAGGGTCAGTTTGTTCCCTTTTCCCTAAGGCCAGCTCTTGGAATTGTGGCAGCTTGTGTCATGGCTACAGTCTGATCATCATGTAGTTAACTTCCTCCACCTGATGGAGGTTTTAGTATCTTTAAGACAGCTCAAAGGATATGGCTCAGAATATTATGTATAGCCCTTGAGGAGGAGCTAAAGGTCCTTGACTTTGCTTAATGACTAAGCTATTATTATTTAGTCTTGTTGGACTGTTTTCCTTTGTTTTTGCATTTTACCACTTCTCTGATTAAACTTATTCTTTGGCTGAAGTTTTTCTACAGACAAAAGGCAGGCTGACGATGGGGGGTGAGGTGTGGGGGGAAGGACCATGGGGTCCTGCTCCATTTCAATGATGCAGTCAATCCCAATCTCCTCCTCTTTCAAACAAGACTGCATGGCAAATCTGGATTCTTATTTTTCCTCTTTACCTCCCATTTCTCTTCCAAAGTTCTCATTGCTTCTCATTACTTAGTTGTTATCAATATTGAGCACGGAGCATTTAGAGAATGGGAAAGTTGATTGGTTGGCAAGCAGTAAGAGACTAATTTATGCAGGATCTTCAAGCCATGCTCAAAGGACTAGATAGACTCAGGAAGAAGACAATCACAAAAGGAGTGTCAATGTCCACCAGGAGTACACCTGTATTTCACAAGCTACGTTTATTGTTGCAACAGGGGGCGGAGGAACACTCACCATGGAGAAGCATGGTCATTTCAGTAAGATGTGTTAGGAAAAGCCTATAATAGGGTTGGGATTTGGTCAGGCAATTTTGGGGACTTATGGAAGTGGAAGTTCTGGGTGCTGTCAGAAAGAGGAGGTAGTTCTATGATTCGGTATCTCAATAAACCTTGTGATAAGGAAGGCAGAGTAGAGCAAGGACATTGTCACTGGTAAAGAAGCAGCAGTCACTTGGTTTGGACGAAAGAGAGAAAAAGCAGAGAGACCAAGCAAGAAATGATGTTAACAGGGATTAAAATCTCTTTGAGAGCTGGAGCTATAGAGCTATTTAACATTACAAAGACTAATTTCAGGGTTTGCGTGAGAGACAATTGATGTTTTCGTGTGATGTAGTAACAAGATCATTCATTAATTTATTCACAGTAGTCAATAAAGTTTTCATTAAATACTGGCAATGTCAAGAATTTATGGGTTCTGAGGAATTAAAATAGAAAGCTGACCTTTTGAAATTGGGTTATTAAATATTTCTCATTTAACCATGTTTCACACTCCAGCTAAGTGTCTTAAATAAAACATGGTTTATGTGTATATTTATCTGTAGTATGGTAAGTGAAATGTTCAGTTAATGCACTAGCAATTCAGTAGCATGGGGATATTTTTAGAAGTTCATTGTAAGGACCTAAGACATTTAAAAATAGGGAAAAGGCCATTCAGTTTAATAGAGCAGCTTTTCATCACAGATATTAAATGTATTTTTCACATCGCAAATTAAACGGACTGTTATACTGGGCCATTTTGATACTATCTCACTGTTGTAAAATAAAAAAGCCTAAATGTATTGCCTAAGTTAAAATAGTCAAACTTTACATTTTATGCTTAACAGAATTTGGAAACTTGATTGCCACAGTTCATTTACTGCAGAAGATTTTAAGAGAAAAGCATCAACTCCCCCACTCAATATTTTTATGTCATTGAACCATTTAAATAAGTCACATTCTATGCACTGGATAAAACATTAATATATACAGAAAAATTCTTTAAGTGTGGGAGTATAAGGGTGAGTAAAGATCAGTGAAGCCTGAGTGCCCCTATTGAGAAGCCCCTAAAACTCCACATATAAGCTGTAAACAGCATTTTTAGTTTTACAAAGCAATTGGGAAACAGCTAGACATCAAACTAAGGATCTGTTCTTTTTTCCTTTCCATTCCAAATTTCTGGCAATATGTTAATGTAAACTATTTAGTGTAGTATTTCTCCCTTTTTATACTCACCTTGGTCAGGAATTATAAAGTCTAGATCTTTGTACAATCTATCAAATAATGATCTGTGATGTTAAGATAGCTTCTAAAAATAGAAAATTCATCTGGGACCTGTAGAAGCAACTGCTGTGGTTTTTTATAATATTTTTGCCAAATTTACTAGTCAAAGTAGTCAAGTATTCAGTTGTTAAAATAAAAAGCAAATGGAGACCAGCCTTGAACATTCCCTGAGCAGACAAAACCAGTTTACTGTCATACAAACAAAATTAAAATTTATTTTGTAAGGCTAACTTGACCTCAGTCATTTCTTGTTTATGCCTCTGGAAATCTTAAGTAAAACTTCAACTGTTTCCCAAAGTTGATATGAGGTCACCACTAACCAATTCCCTATCATTTAAGAAAATCCTAATATTATAACCAGTCACTAAGAAGAATAAAGTTACTGCCTTCTCACTATGTAAAACTGCTCTGTAACAATATACCCTTGAACCTCATTCCATATTTTGGTTTGCGTGCTATTTGAGAACATCATTTTTGTGTGCGCACAATAAACTTTTACGAACTTTTACTACTTTGGTGATTCACTGGTTTTACTTTGCTGACTTCTGAACTTATGACACACTAAATCTGATTTAACACAAAGTAAAGATAACAATAATATATTTCTTCCATATGCTCTTTTTATTTCCCTCTGATCTGTTCTCTCTTAATCACTCTTTCTCTCTCTGCTTCTTTGTTTTTCTCATTTTTCCTGTTACTTTATCTCTTAGTCTCTTGTTCTCCTTCAAATTTTCTATCTTTATTTGTTCCTAATTTATGTCTCTTTCTGTGTGTCACCCCCACCCTACCCCCTGCCGTCTCTCCCCCTAGGAAAATATTCTCAAATCTGTTCACACTCTCAGGCAATATTCCATGCCCTCAGCTAAGACATCTCATTTAAGGCATTTTACATTATCCTTGGTTATTTCACATTGTAAACAAAAGGAATTTCCCAATTCTAGTAGGAAAATAGCAGTTACTTCAATGGGAATATTTCCATACATCCTCCTCCAGATGATAAAGAAAAGAAAACCATCCATGCCTCAGACCTACAATATGACTAGGAAACAAAACATTGCAAAATTGAGTTTACATGCAAGTAGTGAAATGCACAGCTTACAGCCATACAGCCAGCTACGGAGCTCTTGTCAGAACCAAATATTCCACAGAAACTCAGTGAAGAGGAGAACGTAGGCCAGCACTGAGCAGTAAGGATGCAAAAAATAGAGGAAATATTGAGACCAAATCTGATCCCTGGAGGAATCAAAAGGAAGGTGAAAGAGGTTTTGCAAGAGACCAGAGGTTTCGGTCTCAGGAAGGATTTTCTTCACGAAAAGTTCATGGAAGGGTAAAAACACATCAAGATTAAAAGAAAACTATCTCTATGGTAATTAATTGACTCAGACAATGGATGTTAAAACCACTAGGTTGAAAGGATGGTTACACAGTCTCAAAGTATTTCCCCATAACTTAAGTGTTAACTAAAAAAGGGAAAAGTGTGTTTACAGTGTGGAAATCTGGTGGGTATCATGTTAACCAAGTGATCAACGTTTTCATGACCAATAATGGGAAAAAAGGAAGGTGATCTGATGCTCTAAGGAGGACACAGTGTCACTTTTGTGGTATTCCTGCCAAAAATGCTTGACAGGAATGTAATCCTGACAAAATAATCAGACAAATACAAACTGAGAAACACTTTTCATAACATTTGGCCTGTTTTCTTAAAAAAAAATAATAAAGTCAAGAAAAATAAAGAAGCTGTTCCACATTAAGGAAGACTTAAGAGACAAAAAATAAATGCAACTCATGGCCCTCGTTCGGATCTTGGGTCAGAAAGAGAAAGAAAAACTCTATCTTTTCTATGAAGACACTTGTGAAAATCTGAATACGGATTATATTTGATAATTTTTTTTTTTTTCTTTTTTGCGGTACGCGGGCCTCTCACTGTTGTGGCCTCTCCCGTTGCACAGCACAGGCTCCGGAAGCGCAGGCTCAGCGGCCATGGCTCATGAGCCCAGCTGCTCCGCGGCATGTGGGATCTTCCCAGACCGGGGCACGAACCCGCGTTCCCTGCGTCGGCAGGCGGACTCCCAACCACTGCGCCACCAGGGAAGCCCTGATAATATTTTTTCTCAATGTTAAATTTGTTGAATTTGATAACTGTATTTGGGTCAGAAAATTCAGATCTAACACAAGGTAAAAAATAACAGTAATATTTTTCTCCCACATGCTCTTTTAATTGCCCTCCGTATTCTAAGTTTTAGAGATGAAGGGCTATGATTCCTGCCAGTTACTTCAGCTGACTCACAAAATAATAACAATTAATAAACTGTAGTCTAGATGAAGGGTATATGGCTCTTCAATGTATTATTCTTGAGAGTTTTATGGATTTAGCATTTTTAAAAATTAGAAGTTAAAGAGCACAAGTATGCTGTCATATGAATATGTGTGTTAGTTATACCTATTTCAGTTAGAAAAAAAAGTTAAATCACTCTTTACAAATAAGACCAATATAGTTTTGTATATATCTTGTTTATATTTATATGAGTAAGAGCTTTAGTATTGCTTACATCTAGAGGTGGAATATAGGTAGATAGAGAGAGAGACAGACACAGAGAGAGAGAGAGAATTGTACAGCATTGTTGCCTTTGTTGCACTAAGCATCTATTACTGTTTAACTTGAAAAGGAGAATAAAGACATGCTCCATTTATGTTACAAGGAAAGGACACAACTGAATAAAATACGAACTAATCAAAGATATGACATAAGAGAAATTTCTTTAGGCAAATACAATTCTAAATGTATAGATATAAAAAGTTCATTACATTCTAGAGTGAATCAATAAAAATAAATACATACAGAAAAACCTTGGAACTCTTTTTTGTGTGTGTGTGGCTTTGAACCACCAATATATTTTCATTCAAATGCTCCATTTTCCTAAAACCAGTCTATGTACAAATTAGCTCCAGAAAGTGAAAGATTCTTGCATTTGAAATTTTGGGTTCCAGGGAAGTGAGCACCTGGGAGTTCTTGCCTGGATGGTGCTTCGTAGTCATAAGAAGGAGCAATTCTGGTAAATTTCCCCAGTGACTCGGGGTTGTTGGTTATACGCAACATAAAGCTATTCAAACCAGGTTAAGTAAACACGTGGCTTAACTAGAGGTATACATGGCAGGACATTATGCCAGGCCTCATGAGGAGGCAAGAGCTGGAAATGCCCAGGAATCAAGGGAGCTGCTTTTTCCACCTTGGAACTCTTGTTCTTAACATCATCTATACAATCCTCTTCTTAGAGAAAAGCAGAAGATGTCACACAATCAGCTATGAGTATAAATGGGATTTTTTTTTCATATTTTGACTAGCTTTCACATAACAATGGAGGAGGAATTATCCTCTCTACAAGCCTTCTGAATATACCACACTGAAAATAGCTCAGACAAATAAAATTCTATCCCAAATATCCTTGCCTCAAGTATACATTTTATAAGATGATACTTCTGAGAGCCAGAAAATTGTCCTTTGTATGTAATATACAGTCTTCATTATGTAGTTTTACTTAGCCCTAATTTCTATTCTATCTTTGGTTAAGACAAATGACAACTGATGATATATGTGAAGACTTCTTGAGGCTCCCTTTAGCTTTCTAGTTCCAGGTTTTTAATCTTTCCTCACGTGTCTCTTTCTCCAAAACTTTATGCACTGTTGGAGTATTTTGAGACAAATTAAACAGTTGCCTCCCCGTAACTACAAACACCAATAATAAAAGACTGACAAAAATCCTTGTTCATCTTTAACTGGGAATTTTTTTTAACATCATAACTTTACATGAGCTCAAATAAAAATTAAAAAAAAATTACTTGGTTCAAATTCGAAGACTAAAAGGATCTCTTAGCCTCAAATTATAGATTAGAGGTGGAGGTTGCCCTGACAATACAGAATCAGGATATCCATCTCTTTTATTTTTTTAAAGGATTTATTCAGAAAAAAAGAATATATATACATATAATTGATACACAATAAACTGCACATTTATAAAATTTGATATATCTTGACATATGTATATATAAGCAGATATATACTTGTTTGTTTCCTGTTTCTCATGGATCACTGTCCTTTACTGCCTGATGCCCAATGTCTTGAAATCATTGCTTCATGTATTTTATCCAGTTTTTTAGTGGTTTCAAGTAGGAAGGTATATCTGATCCCTGTTACTCTCTTTTGGCAGGGCTTGAAACTGTTCTTTCTTCCTGTTATTTCCTGTCTTGGAAAGGACCTCAGGAAAAAAAAAAATTTTTTTTCTGACCAGGTGGCTTGATGGTGAGTAGGTAGCTGGGTGAAGTGCCTGACCAGTGCTCACAATTCCCACCCTTTGTCCCTCATGCAGGCTGTAAAGATACACAATGTCTTGCATGACGGAGGCTGCCGTGAGGATGCTAGGACTTGTTTATTAGTACTTTAAGAATAACAGTTTGGAGAACACTGCCTTAAGCCACTTTGTACAGATAAAAATCAGAGACAAGTATATGGATGCTGCACTGAGGCATAATTAATTTTAAATGCTAGTTTGTTCATTTCCTAAGTGTTTACTTTGATAAATCAATCGGGAGTTTCTCTGGAATATAAACTTAAGGAAAACCTTGAGGAACTAAATCTTTGAAAGAGATATAAAAAAACATTTTTTTTGGATATGGACCATTTTTAAAGTCTGTATTGAATTTGTTACAGTATTGCTTCTGTTTTTATGTTTTGGTTTTTGGGCTGTGAGGCATGTGGGATCTTAGCTCCCTGACCAGGGATTGAACCCGCACCCGCTGCGTTGGAAGGAGAAGTCTTAACCACTGGACTGCCAGGGATGTCCCAAGATTTAAAATCTTTTAAAAATATCTCTTGGGGGCTTCCCTGGTGGCACAGTGGTTGAGAGTCTGCCTGCTGATGCAGGGGACACGGGTTCGTGCCCCGGACCAGGAAAATCCCACATGCCACGGAGCAGCTGGGCCCGTGAGCCATGGCCTCTGGGCCTGAGCATCCAGAGCCTGTGTTCCGCAAGGGGAGAGGCCACAACAGTGAGAGGCCTGCGTACCACACACACACACACACACATACACACACACACACACACACACACACACACACAAAAATATATATATATATATATATATCTTGGTGTCAAGGGTCTCACAAGCGATCCCGTTCCTCTACCGTAGATAAAAGATTACAGAATTTGGAGTTTTCATCATTTGTGTTTGTGGATGCAATCTTTTCCTAGAACATCATTCTCTCAGAGGATTTTGTGCACAGTATTAAAGTTTTTCTCTTAGAAAGCATTAAGGAATAATTAAAATGGCACTTGTCAGGAACCAATGAAAAGCAATTTTAAAAGATTGGATTATTGTCTTGGGACCAAAGAGTCTAAGTAGTGAGGAGCTCTATGCATGAGGAGCTCTATGCATGACTTTAATGTGTTATTTTTAATGATGTAATAGGAATTATAAGACCCTCCATGTGATTTCTATTGTATTTGTGAAGAACCAATAAGCCAGTGAAGGCCAGTGTTTTTTTGTAATTATACCATTATTAATGCATACAACATAAGTTCTTATTGTTTTCAAAATCCTGTAATCTTTTAGTTTTAGACATACATTTGGTAAATATCAAAGTCCAACTGGAGGCTGTTTTTTGTTTTTTCACTTTTTTTTAAACAAAAAAAAGTACAAGAGGGACTTATTAATAGATTCTTTCCATGTGATGCTACCCAAATATTACTAAATGAGATAATTTAAACAGTAAGTTCTATCTCAGTTGATGGCATATAGTCCCAGCCTCTCAGGATAATTTAATATTATTGAAAATGATTTACTCCTAAAAAACTACCGTTCTCCCTTGGTTTCCTTGATACCATAACATTTTCCTTTTGGATTGTTTTGTCTAATATGACAGGTACTCTACTCTGCCCACATGTTAAATGCTAAATTTTTTATGAACTTCATTCTGAATGATCTTCTTTGTGTACTCCATATTCTCTTGGCTTAAAATGCAACTCTCAACTCCAAAATTTATCCTGCAGCTGAGACTCTTTAAAAAATTTTAATTCTTCAGTATCACCTTCTATAAAATCTGATAATTCCACCTATTTTTTTTGCCTGAATTTTTTCAGTGGCTCCCCATCACTCTTAGAATTAAATCCAAAAATTTTGCATCACTTACTTATTTCCACATAACAAATAATCCCAAATTTAGAGGCTCAAAAAATGACTTTATATATCATAATTCTGATAGCCGACTGGGTGGTTTTTCTAATGATATTTGCTCTCATTCATGCAGCTGGGAGAGAAAGTCCAAACTAGTCCTCCTCATGTGTCTGCGGCTATGGTGCTGGCTGTCAGCAGGGGTGCCTGCCTTCTTCCCCATGTTGGCCTCTCACCTACCAACTGCAGTATGGACTCAGGGAGACATGATTCATTGGGAGCCATTATTATAACTTTCTATACTATCCTTAATTGGGATAGTATAGGTTGTTAAAACCAATAAATTCCTCAATTTCAATGGCATAATAAAATAAAAATTATGCAACTACTTATTGGGGGACTTAGGGTTAAACTGAGGTAGTCTAACACCGAAACTAAGTTTTTCTTTCTAAGGAATTCCTTATCTAACTCTTGTCTGGCTGGCATCAACCCATTCAGCAGCACAAGGCCAGTTGCCTAGATTTCTCCCTTGATTTGCCGAAGTAGGTGACTAGCAAATGTTCCTGGTTTTGTTGTTTCTTGGGGTTGGAGAAAACTATAGCTCGGTTATTATGAACTATATAAGATAAAAATTAGTTGAATTCATTTTATACTGTCAGATAAAGTAAATTAGTGCTTTGTTGATAACCCAGGTCTTCAATAAGAGAAAGGTATACATTTATAGAGCTAATAATGCTAAATCAAATTAACAAAGTGAATATCAACTCATTTAAAAAATATTCTTCCTGGGACTTCCCTGGTGGTCCAGTGGTAAAGAATCCGCCTTCCAATGCTGGGGATGTGGGTTTGATCCCTGGTAAGAGAACAAAGATCCCCCTTGCCACAGGGCACCTAAGTCCGCGTGCCACAACTACTGAGCCCATGTGCCTCAACTAGAGAGCCTGTGTGCTGCAAACTACAGAGCCCACGTGCTCTGGAGCCCACACACCACAACTAGAAAGAGAAAACCCGCATGCCACAACTAGAGAGAAACCTGCGCGCCACAGCGAAAGATCCCGCACACCGCAATGAAGATCCCATGTGCTGCAACTAAGACCCGACACAGCCAAGAATAAAATAAATAAATGAATTTTTAAAAATTCATCTAAATTGTACTATGTATCAATACTATATTCCTTTAAAAAATATTCTTCCTCATTTTGTCTACTAAAATGGCCTAGAAACGATGTCACCATAATATGCAACCTTGGCAATCAAATGATTTAAAACAAACATTTTCCCACTTTTTTGCTAAAAGGAATCATGTCTAGGGCATGGTTGAACTTGGAGCATTTGAACTATGTTAGTGATGGAAAATAAGAACATTTTCCAAGATCTATGAAACGTAAGCACAAAAGGGTCTCCTTAGGCAGACATCTGTGATAATCTGAATACTCAAAGCAGAATAGTAACAGTTGTTGATTAACTATATAAAGCCTATAAGGTGCCATGAGTCCATAAAAATGCACAAAAGAGTGAATAAAATAGAATGAAGTATTACTGAATCTTGTTACTCATTTATTATATTGATGGAGACTATAGAAATTAGTAAATATTAAAGAAGTTATAAAAGTCACATAATAATGCCATGAATTTAATGTAGTTATGTATACTGAGAAACCCAATATCAAGAAGAAGACAGTTATATTTGCCAACAGCATTAAAATAGGATGAAAACTTTTACAACAGAAATGGCAAATAAAGAGTCAGTATTATCAAGGGTTCATGAACAACCAATCCATAAAGGAAGATAAGTAATTGTCTAATGAGTAATTGAAAATATATTCAATCTCACGGAAATAAAAACAGGTAAACTATTTTATTTTTCATTTATTAAACTATCAAGCCTTTTAAGGCTTTTGTTAGATTAGGTCACACTCTCGTTCACCTCCACTTCACCTAAGAGTTTTAAATGTGCTTTAAGGTCCTTTCTACTTGGCAAGTCAAAGTTTGACTTTTTCTGCCTCAAGCAACATAGGACTATTAAAAATTGAGCATAAGGGCCATTTCCATGTTCTGCCTTTCTGACTCATGGACCCTGGCCCCTTAATACCTGACTGCCTCTCAGCTCTCTGCTTTCTTCAGCCAGACGTTTTTTAGTAATTCACATGGTTTTATTGTGTTTTTGGTAGATGTATCGGTATGCTATAATTAGCCAATCACAGCCAGAAGAACAATGAATGATTTTTACAGTTTTTTCTTGTAGTTGACTTCTAATATGCTACCAAAACACCAATGGATCACTGAAGAAATCAAAAAAGGAAATTAAAAAATGCCCAGAGAAAAATGAAAATGAAAGCATGATGATCCAAAACCTATGGGATGCAGAAAAAGCAGTTCTAAGAGGGAAGTTTATAGCAATACAATCTTACCTCAAAAAACAAGAAAAATCTCAAATAAACAACCAAACCTTACACCTAAAGCAACCAGAGAAAGAACAAACAAAATCCAGTTAGTAGAAGGAAAGAAGTCATAAAGAGCAGAAATAAATGAAATAAAGATGAAGAAAACAATAGAAAGATCAATGAAACTAACAGCTGGTTCTCTGAAAAGATAAACAAAACTGATAAACCTTTAGCCAGACTCATCAAAATACCAAAAAAAAACAAAAACGAGGGCTCAAATCAATAAAATAAGAAATGTAAAAGAAGAATTTACAATGGATACCACAGAAATACAAAGGATCATAAGAGACTACAATAAGCAACTATATGCCAATAAAATGGACAACCTAGAAGAAATGGAAAAGTTCTTAGAAAGGTGCAATCTCCCAAGGCTGAACCAGGAAGAAATATAAAATATGAACAAACCAATTACAAGTACTGAAATTGAAAGTGTGATTAAACAACTCCCAGCAAACAAAAGTCTAGGACCAGATGGCTTCACAGGCAAATTCTATCAAACATTTAGACAAGAGTTAACACCTATCCTTCTCAAACTCTTCCAAAAAACTGCAGAGGAAATAATACTCCAAAACTCATTCTATGAGGCCACCATCACCCTGATACCAAAACCAGACAAAGATACCACAAAAAAAGAAAATTACAAGCCAATGTCACTGATGAATATAGATGCAAAAATCCTCAACAAAATAGTAGCAAAGAGAATCCAACAACACATTAAAAGGATCATACACCATGATCAAGTGGGATTTATCCCAGGGATGCAAGGATTCTTCAATATATGCAAATGAATCAATGTGATACACCATATTAACAAATTGAACAATAAAAACCGTATGATCATCTCAATAGATGTAGAAAAAGCTTTTGACAAAATTCAACACCAATTTATGATAAAAACTCTCCAGTAAGTGGGCATGGGGGAACCTACCTCAACATGATAAAGGCCATATATGACAAACGCATAGCTAACATCATACTCAACTGTGTAAAAAGCTAAAAGCATTTCCTCTAACATCAGGAACAAAACAAGGATATCCACTCTTGCCACTTTTATTCAACATAGTTTTGGCAGTCATAGCCACAGCAATCAGGGAAGAAAAAGAAATAAAAGGAATCCAAATTGGAAAAGAAGAAGTAAAACTGTCACTGTTTCCAAATGACATGATACTATACATAGAAAATCCTAAAGATGCCACCAGAAAACTACTAGAGCTCATCAGTGAATTCGGTGAAGTTGTAGGATACAAAGTTGATACACAGAAATCTCTTGCATTCCTATACACTAACAATGAAGGATCAGAAAGAGAATTTAAAGAAACAACCCCATTTACCATCACATCAAAAATAAAATACCTGGGAATAAACCTACCTAAGGAAGCAAAACACCTGTACTCTGGAAACTGTAAGATGCTGATGAAACAAATCGAGGATGACACAAACAGATGAAAAGAAATACCATATTCTTGGACTGAAAGAATCAATATTGTCAAAATGGCTATACTACCCAAGACAATCTAGAGATTCAGTGCAATCCCTATCAAATTACCAATGGCATTTTTCACAGAAATAGAACCAAAAAAATCTTAAAATTTGTATGGTTACACAAAAGACCCCAAATAGCCAAAGCAATCTTGAGAAAGAAAAACGGAGCTGGAGGAATCACGTTCCCTGACTTCAGACTATACTACAAAGCTACAGTTATCAAAACTGCATGGTAGTGGCACAAAAACAGAAATATAGATCAATGGAACAGAATAGAAAGCCTAGAGATAAGCCCACGCACATATGGTCAATTAATCTATGTGAAAGGAGGCAAGAATATACAACAGAGAAAAGACAGTCTCTTCAATAACTGATGCTGGGAAAACTGGACAGCTACATGTAAAAGAATGAAATTAGAACACTCCCTAACACCATGCACAGAAATAAATTCCAAATGGATTAAAGACCTAAATGTAAGACTAGATACTATAAAACTCTTAGAGGAAAACATAGGCAGAACACTCTGACATAAATGACAGCAATATCTTTTCCAAGCAGTCTCCTGGAGTAATGGAAATAAAAACAAAAATAGACAAATGGGACCTAATGAAACTCAAAAGCGTTTGCACAGCAAAAGAAACCATAAACAAAATGAAAATATAACCCACAGAATGGGAGAAAATATTTGCAAATGATGCAACCAGCAAGGAGTCTCCAAAATTTACCAACAGCCCATGTGGCTCACTATCAAAAAAACAAACAGCCCAATCAAAAAATGGGCAGAAGACCTAAATAGACATTTCTCCAAAGAAGACATACAGATGGCCAAGAGACACATGAAAATATGCTCAACATCACTGATTATTAGAGAAATGCAAATCAAAACTTCAATGAGATATCACCTCACACCAGTCAGAAAGGCCATCATCAAAATGTCTACAAACAGTAAATGCTGGAGAGGGTGTGGAGAAAAGGGAACCCTCCTATGCTGTTGGTGGGAATGTAAGTTGGTACAGCCACTATGGAGAACAGTATGGAGATTCCTTAAGAAACTATAAACAGAGCTACTATATGATCCAGCATTCCCACTCCTGGGCATATATCTGGAGAAAAACATAGTTTGAAAGGATATGTGTACCCCGATGTTCATCACAGTGCTGTTTACAATAGTCAAGACATGGAAGCAACCTAAATGTCCACTGACTGAGGAATGGATAAAGAAGTGGTATATATATACCATGGAATATCAGCCATAAAAAAGAACGAAATAATGCCATTTGCAGAAACATGGATGGACCTAGAGATTATCATACTATGTGAAGTCAGACACAGAAAGACAAATATCATGTGCTATAGCTTATATGCCGAATCTAAAAAAAAAAAAAAAAAGATACAAATGAACTTAGTTACAAAACAGAAACAGACTCAATGACTTAGAGAACTAATTTATGGTTACCGGGGGAAAGGGTGGTGGGCACGGATAGATTGGGAGTATGGGACTGACATGTACAGACTGCTATATTTAAAATAACCAACAAGGACCTACTGTATAGCACAAGGAACTCTGCTCAATACTCTACAGTAACGTAAATGTGAAAAGAATTTGAAAAAGAATAGATACGTGTATGTGTATAACTGAATCACTTTGCTGTACACCTGAAACTAACACAACATTGTTAACTGACTATACGCCAATATAAAATAAAAATACCAGCAGAAAAAAATGAACGACATATCTTTGTAAATGTTACAGATTATTCAGCTATTATTTTTCAGTATTTTTCTCCTATGTTAATGAATAAAATGACACTACAAACTTTTTTTTTCATACTGTATTTATCCAATTTCAAAGTCCTGGTGTAAATTCTTCTGAGGTGACAGAAACTTTCTGTTTGTCATGTTTCCAGGCCTCACAACCCAAGGAGCATCCTATTCTGAACTCAGTTCTGACTGTGGTGGTGGGACATCAACAGCTGTGCTGCTATAACCACCCTGGCTGACACCACACTCGGTGCCTCAGTGGACAGGGTCCATGGAACTCTTTCTTCAGCATCTGTGGACTGTCCCTCTGCTGTCATTTCTGAATTAGCTATGACCAGGATTGGAGGAACAACTTCCACTACTTGTGTATTGTCTGTCTTGCTGGTTATCTTCTTCTGAAGACGAGGAAGTTGTATCCGTACAGAATATAAACTTTTCTTTTAAAGCTGGAATGTAGTTCTTCTGATAATACTATTAATATAGTTTATTTCCTGATAGGATAGGCTATGCTTACTTAGATTCAGCTTGTATGCTATTATTTTTCAATGTCTGGGAGAAAGAAAAGCCCTTTCTTTGCTCATTATCTGAAGGTCTCATGTGCCTATCACTTATTTGATTGGTGGTTTGGACATTGGTTATATGAAGAGATATTGACCCAGGTTCTTAATTTTGTTCGCAGTGGCAGAGACATTTACAATATCTTTGATTCTTTTTGTGTTTATACATTTTCCACTGAACTCACTAGAAGTTTCTATGCTAATAAAATGTCTTATGAACTACTCTTTTCTAGGCTTCCACAGCCATAGGAAGCACTCATGTGAACCAGCTCTAAGAGAAGTCTGGAAATTTTTCCTGGTAATTCTGTTACCTTTGTTATTATTGTTCATATTTTTGTTATGATAACAGAATATCCTCCTTCAATGGACTTTATAGACTTTGTGTGAGCCCATAACAAAAGAAATCTTCTGGCTCCGTGAGTTTGCAAAGTTGGATCAACTGGAATTTAGTATGATACAATCTCCATTTGAATTCAAAATCTATGGATGAGTGTTCAAAAGGAGGCTGACCTAAAAACATCAAGACTTCTTGGTTGTATTGCAACAATCAGGGAACTAACTTCTGGGTGCAAATACATGAATGATATTTTGTCCAGATCCTGAGGGAGGTCATCCAGTAAAGACATCACTCTTATTTACTCAAGAAAAACACCTCCTGGGGTGTGTGTTGTGTTAAACATTGTTTTATCCATTACTATTTGAGGAGCTTCATAGCCAGACTGAAATCTTCTTAACCAGTGTGAAACAGCAAAATTCAGACTCTACTTGGGCAGTGCTGTGTAAATAGATCAAGAAGGAAAAAATCCAGAGTACGTAATGATATATCTCTTGCTCTCTGTCTTCACCTCCATGAATCATGTAGAAAAAGAAGTTCACAGGAGCAGATTCATACTGTGAAGATGCTTTCTGGGTACAATTGTTCCAGAAAGGAAGCTGGGTCTGGGCATTGTGTGAATAGAATACTCTTACATGTTGAGGGCAAACATTTCAACAAAATGAGGGGATACAAGAAAGCTTTTTTGCCCCTACAATTCTGAATTGAAATGTGTGCTCAGAAATGTAAATTAAATTTCCAGACAGAAATGAAAAACTGGTATAAAAGTATCTATGTTCTTGAAAGTATATTCTGAATCAATAGGGTCTAGGAACTCAGACTGCACACATACGCATGAGATGCTACATTTTTCAAATATGGCCAATCTCACTGCTTGTACACTGTGCACACAGTGAAGGACTTTGTTGAAGGTCACATAAAGTGTGTGGTTTACTGTGTTTCTATGATGAGTCTGTTTTCATTTCCTGGACCACCATCGTAAGAAACATTTTTAGTTATGCTCTTTATTCTGGTACCCTATGGTTATTTTCTTCATTTTCCCAGATCTTCTCATTCTAAGTTGTTTGATTCTCCCTCTAAAATTTTCCCTAAGCTATCGCTACTCTCCACATATTTAATCAGCTGTTTGTTTCTGACTCCGTCTTTCTTGCTTTCTTTCTTTCTTCCTTCCTTCCTTCCTTGCTTTCCTTCCTCCCTCCCTCCCTCCCTCCCTCTCTCTCTCTTTCTTTCTATGTGGAACTCACGTGGACCAACCATCTGTATCCAGAATCCCATCTACACCTGGTGTAGTTAGGGCATGCCCTGTCTCTTCTTCTAGGTAGAGTTCTAACCCATCCCAGAAGACCTCTTGTGCGCTAATGGGATGGGGGTGTCCACAGCAGGAGTGGGGGGCCATAACTGGATGGTGGTGTCCATGGCAGGATTAGAGGATCCATGGTGGGCTGCAGGCAGGAGGGCTCCCACCCATCTTATCTGTCCACATGTCATGGTCGTAGGCCTGCACACAGTGTACCCCGTGGCTCTAGATGGCCCAGGCCAGGGTTCAAGGGCCCACAGCATCTCCTGCTTCTCAGCTCATCCCAGCGCTGCCCACAGGTGAGTCTCTGACTCCGTATTTCATCAGGTTCTTTTTCAAGGGACAAAATATCACTGGACTGTGTTCCATTAAGTTTATGAGGTTCATTTCTACTGGAGTCATTGTCATGAGATTTACTGATGGGTGTTTACAGATCTTCACAATTGCCTATCTTTTGCTCTGCAGCCCTCTCTTCTGTTGTTTGCTTCTTTTTAAATTTTAGAATCTGTGACATTAATTTATTTCTTACTTTGGCCCATGCTATCATATTAGAGAAAATTATCACACACTGAAAATTAATTATCTACACTCCTCTTGAGTTATATTTATCTTCTATATTTCCATGAAAACTTCTTAGATATTTCTACTCATAGTAGGTACAGTTGGCCACTGCTATCTAACTTCACCCAGCTATGGGATTGGGCACTGCACCTAACTCTGTGGGCAAAGCAAAGGGACCTTGGTATTAAAATATGCTACAGCAGTAAAATATAATATTTCAATAGTTCATATGAATGATGCAAGTTATGTTGATTAGGATTATAACTACGCTGTGAGAAGTGATTGGGTTATAAGGATATCCAGAAAACACAACTGACAGAATTTAATGAGAGATTGGATTTAGAGTATAAGGGAAGGTAAAGAGACAGAGATGCCTAAAGGTTTTTGGCCTGAACAATTGACAGAATAAAGTTACTATTTCAGAGATAGGCAGACTGCAGGAAGAAGAGGCTTGGAGGTGGAGACCAGGAGTTTCACATTGGAGATTTAACTTTGAGATGCTTACAGTCCTTTCAATAAGAGGACATTACAGCTACTCTCTTTTCTGAATATTGGTAAAATACAATTCAGTAAATCTGTCTATGAGTAGGTTACTCAGTAAGTATAGGGAAGATATTGATAGTCATGACCTTGAAGTGTAATTACATTGGGAAAGACCCCTTTAAAGATGGTTTTGATTGACTATTAGTTACCCTTCATTTTGTTTTTCTTCTTTGAAATTTAAACTCAATTAAATCAAGTAATTACATGTGACAGTCTTAAAGCATGTAAAGAAAATATTTATAAAATTGCATCCATTTATTCCTTTCAATATGAGCATGGAGAGACTGCTGAAATGATAGTCAAAAAAATGTCAGTAACAGGGCTTCCCTGGTGGCGCAGTGGTTGAGAGTCTGCCTGCCGATGCAGTGGGACACGGGTTTGTGCCCTGGTCCGGGAAGATCCCACATGCCGCGGAGCAGCTGGGCCCATAAGCCATGGCCTCTGAGCCTGCGCTTCCGGAGCCTGTGCTCCGCAATGGGAGAGGCCACAACAGTGAGAGGCTCGCAAAAATGTCAGTAACAATCATATCCTAGTGGTAGAAATATATGTTATTTATTTATGTATTTACTTTTATGTATTTTATTTTTAAATATTTTTTTGTATTTTTTGCAATCGTTTTTTTACAATGAAAATATATTGCTTCTTACAATAGCGCTACATATACTAAAATATGAAGGAAAAAGTAAAATTGTTGAAACACTTTAAGTAGAAGTTGTAATGTCTCCAGGGAGATATGATTGAGCAAAAGAGAGAGGTTGGATGATCACCACACATGCAGCATCCAGGCTCCAAGCCTTCTCTCTTGGAGACACAACCTAGGTAGCAAGTAAGCTCTGAGAACAGTCATAGCCTTCAAGAGAAGAGAACTTTCAAAATAATTATAATAACCTTTCCAGTTGTCCACATAGAAAAAAATATAGCCATAGTAACAGAATAACCCAGACCAAAGAATTAGGACCAATTTAGAATAATGTCAACATTTAATAATTAATTAGAAAAGAGACTGAGAAGAAGCAGCTAGTAAGGTATAGGAAAAACTATGAAATTTTGCTCTTTGCGAAGGCAAAGGGAGAGAATTTTAAAAAGCAGAGTGAAAAACTTCTATGCAATGTGGTGGGCTGGTGCTTTTCCAAATGAATAGAGATCCTGGATAAACATAAAAAACAGACAAAAAAGAGTAAGAAACTGAAATTCCCAAGTGCCAGAGGCTACACAAAGACCAAGCAGTGAGCAGTATTTATTAAAAAATGGCTCACAGTATACCCAATCTGATGGTCTTAAAACTGGATGCTAATGCAACTAGCGATTATCATACTAAGTGAAGTAAGTCAGAAAAAGAAAGACAAATACCATATGATATCACTTAGAAGTGGAATTTAAAATTATGGCACAAATGAACCTATCAACAACACAGAAACAGACTCACAGGCATGGAGATCAGACTTGTGGTTGCCAAGGGGGAGAGGGGAGGGAGAGGGGTGGACTGGGAGTTCGGGGTTGGTAGATGCAAACTATTACATTTAGAATGGATAAACACCAAGGTCCTACTGTATGGCACAGGGAACTATATCCAATCTCCTGGGATAAACCATAATGGAAAAGAATATTTTAAAAAAGAATGTCTGTATGTGTATAACTGAGTCACTCTGCTGTACAGCAGAGATTGGCACAGCATTGTAAATCAACTATCCTTCAATAAACAAACACAAAACTGGATGCTAGCACTGAAATGTCCATGTGGGGTAGGTGATATGTCTGGCCTTTGCAAGTCACAAGCTGGAACTTAGCTTTCTGCCTAAAATTGGCATCCACGAAGGGCTACCTAGCTTGTTCAATGAGCTAGAAAACACAACATCCACTAGTCCAGGGAAGCAATTAGTAAACTAAAAATCTACTTCAAATATTTTCAGTGTATAATTTTATATACAGCTAAACTATCATTTAAGGATGAGGGTGAAATTATATGCTGACATACAAACTGTCCTTGTCATTGGAAACATGTACTGTTTATTTACTTGTTAGTATTAAGATTTTCTCTCTGTGTTGCCACTTTACATAAGATATATATTTGCTTTTTGCTTACTGTGCTTTTCCCCTTACTTATGCATATGTATGCCCAAGTCCCAAACCTCTTCCTTTCTAGTTATAACCTACAGGTGAGAGTGAGCCAGCTATTTGTTGCAGTGTTGCTGCCACATTGTGCTGAGAAGGCAGGGTGAATGGTTCTACTGTCCCATTCAGCTGTTAGTCTCATAAACTCCCTCAGCAAGGCAGGGTGAATGGTTCTACTGTCCCATTCAGCTGTTAGTCTCATAAACTCCCTCTATGTCATCATAGATTGACAGTAAAACCTTTTTAATCTTAGGATCTCGGTGCTGTGCTCCCTCCTTCCTCTCCCTGTTTCATTCTTCCACATCTCCTTCAGTTTGCAGCCTTTATGGTGGGAACTAAAGGCATCGCTGGTGAGTGCTCTTCCTCATCTCTTAGCTCCATCTGCCCTGCTGTTCTGCGAGGTTGAATGAGGAGGACCCGGGGCACTTCTCAATCAGAAAATGACTTGCCCAACCTAGATGTTATGGCTCTAATCAAATGTCTTTATTAGAGCATTTCAAGGCTGAACATTTCTTTTAGCTGAGTCTATATATCCTTCCTGCTTTTGAGGAACTCTGTATAGGCTTCACGTTTTATCCCTATTTCCCTGTTGTGTAGATATTCTTCATGATCAGGAGATTAGATTTTGATCATTTCTTTCTCTTTGAATGTAGAGTTTGATTCTTTTTGTTTTATTCTGATTTTGTTGTCTTAAATGAGGCTCAGGGGGATGGGAGTGGATTAAAAATATCATCTTCACTCAAAGCAGGCTTTTTTCATTTGATACACTTTTTGTACCCTAATTAATTTTCAAAAAGCAGTATTATCTCAGCCAGTGATTCTCAAAAATTAAGTAACAGTGGAAAAAATTATTAATAGCTAGGTTTGTTCAGTGCTTATTGTGTGCCAGTCATTGTAGTAACTGCTTTATCTGAATTATCTCATTTAATCCTTAAAAATTCTAATAGCATCATTATACCAATTTCACATCCATAGAAATGTAAGGTGATGTGATGACTGAGTGGATATCTCCCTGCCAGCTGATTGCCAAACTGTGATTTGGACCTTTACAGTGTTATAGTATAGATTGTCTTTTTTATGATTCAAGGAACTATATCAAAAATTGCCTTCGGTTAGACAGACATTCTCAAGTCTCAAAATAAAATTAATTAAAGTGACTTTAATTAATGCAAAGAAGACTTTTGGAGGACTAAGAGATAGATACAGCAAAATCAAACTATCCATCTCCACTTCAACCCTGTGCAACCCAGTGCAACTCACTGTTAATGAGAATAGCTAATGGAGTCAGAAATGAGTGAGTCTTCACTTACATTTCAACCCTCTAGAGTTTAGAGAGGAAATCTCTAAAACAAATCTGATGTTTACAAGGTTGGAAAAATTATAGTATAAATTTGCTTCTTAGGTGAGTGAGTGGAAAATTAGAAAGGATTAAGCTAAGTAAGTATAACAATAAAAGACAAGGACTTTAAATTTCATTAATTCAAAATAATCCAGATTTTATAATGATTTGCATACAGGTTCTATTAAAGCTTACTGTTATTTTTAAATTATAAGAATTGCTAAGCAAATTAACTTCTTAAATAAGCTTGTAGTATCTCATGATGCTCAACTCAATAGACTACTTTTTTAAGTGGTCCAATATCATGTTTTAAATTGAAATAATACTAATTTTCTGGTCATGTTAGCTGCTATGTCAGACCCTCTACTTCTCTGTACTTTACTCTGCATTTGTTTAAATCCCTCCACGTATGTAATAGTGAAACAAACAACACTGTCTCCTTGGAAATATGTAATCCGAGGTTTATGTTGACTCAGAAAATTTTAATTACAAGTGTCTTATATTCTACAATGAGATTAACATGCAATAACTCTTATCTTTCTGCAAGAGAACAGTCCTCACGTTATGAAGATTTTATTCGATTATCAATTCTGTTTCAGTGCAGCACAGCATAGTCTGTTATTGATGCCTAGATGGTGTCAACTGATGTACATATCAGGAATGGAAGTCTGGGTACAGGTTTTCTGCAGGAAGGAATGATGCAGGCAAGAGGAAGGAGGATAATTTTGTAAACTTCCACTTGGTTATCTGAAACATACATTTCTGGAACCAATAATCCAGACAGGGACTTCTATTTAGATATAAATCATAACATTTGGCTACTAGGTGCATTTGTGTCATTTATGAGCTATGGCACCTTTGGTAAATCATTTTATCAATTAAGTTTTCAGCTTTTTCATCCCCTCTAATAACCAACAGCATCAAAGTAGAAATATATATTTTAAATTTCTATAATGTTGTTAATTTGTCACTTCTTAAAAGTGAAAGCATTGATGTTTTAACTCATAAACTAGGAAAGAAATATAATTTCATCACATAATTTCAAACTTTTATATTCAGCAAAGTTTGGGGCAACTACTAACTTTTGTAATCTGTAGCTTGTTTCATGGTGCAACTTGTTTCCAGTCTCTACCTGATAAGCAAAATGCATGTTAGCTCATTCTGCTTAGTTTCTTTTTTTTTTTTAATCTGTCAAAGGACCACTTCATTACTAATGATTTGTGTCCCTACTAAAGTGCATTCATGCTTAGAATATTACTATAATGTGTTGACAAAAGATTTTATTGCTGCCAGTGTGCTAATTGAAACTCTTTACACTACAGTTAAATAAAACAAAACTGAATAAATCCAGCATTAGCAATCTGACCAGTAACACTTCCCATATATTGCTGGCCTTCAAATTCATGCAATTGAAACATAGCAGAAAGTTAGGAAATTATCTGCATAACACAGAAAAAGAAAATGTTCAATAAGTAATTTCACAACTATCCATGCTATTTTGGATGCTATTTGTGATCACTATTTGAGATTCAGATTCAAATAAAAATATAAAAGTACATGTTTTAAGATTCTGAATTGAAATATTTCTAATATTTTGGGTCAGAAGAAGTACACATATATTGATTTAAGAGATCTTAATTGAGCATATATAGTTCAGGAGGATGTGGCAATGAGCAAGATGTATAAAGTCTTTATTCTCATGGAGCTTATGGTATAATGAGGAGTAGAGTTATATAAACAAACAAAGTACAGCTTCACCAGGACGGTGATAGGGGAGGACTTTGGAAGCATAGAAAGGATCACTTAATCAGACCTACTAGGAGAATAAAAGTACGGCGAAGCAACTGGCCACCAGGTCAAGAAAGAAGTGACCTCTAAAGAGACACCTGAAGGAGGAGTAGTAATTAAAGAGTAGAGGAGGAGGAGGAGCAAGTGGGGATAATGTTGGAAACAAAGGAATGAACATGTGTAAAGGCCCAAGAAACGCTTGGTGAATTCAAGGACCCAACAAAGGGGAAGTGAATTTAGATTTTAATGAGTGAGAGAGAGTCCAAGTTGGGAGAGTTGAGTTTGGGGAAGTGAGCCTGAGCCAGACTTATATAAGTGGATATTTTTAAGGTTGGTATTTTCTAGACAAACCAAAAGATGAAGTAGGGCCATTATAGTAGGAAAGGTGAGCTCTAAACAGTGTGAAAATAAAAATAAATACCTAATATTTTCTCATGACTAAATCCAAAAGGACCAGAGGAAGCTTATAACAAATAGTATTAGTACAAGTGACCCACTGAAATAAGGCCAAAAGAACAAGAGCAAGGACTTGACATATATACACTACTAGGTATATAAAATAGATAACTAATGACAACCTAGTGTATAGCACAGAGAACTCTACTCAGTGATCTGTGGTGACCTAACTGGGAAGGAAATCTAAAAAGGAGGGGATACATGTATACGTATAACTGATTCACTCTGCTGTACAGCAGAAACTAACACAACAATGTAAAACAACTATCTGCCTATAAAAAAAAAAAAAGAATAAGAGCAAGGACTGAGGCTGGTTAAACCATGGTTACACAAAGACTAGGGTACCTTGTGAGAGACTTGCATTGGGACATTCAAATTAGCTTGAGTTTCCTAGTACCCAGGCTAACCACGGAAAGATGACTTCACTGGTCAGTAAATAGAGAACAGAGATGAGTACTGAATGCCAAGATGCACCTAGAAATATAAAGTAGAATTGAAATATTGTATTTCTATATCTTGTAAGAATATAAGGAGGCACTGAAAAGTAGAGTGGTCTGTTTCTAGACTGAAGCTGTGATAAACAAGCAGAAATTATTTTGCTGTCCATTTCTTATGTGTCCTTGATTATAGTAAAGTGCAGTATGTGATCATATTTCTGGAAACATTTCTACTAGGAGCTAGAATAATACACTTGTATAAATTTCTAGTTGGAGAGATTTGATACTATTAACCATTGTTAACTATTTAACTATTGTTAGAAAAGAAGTTGTATTATTTTCTATCTTAATTTCCATTCTAAATCATACACAAGTGAATTGCCTTAAGGGATGATAAATCTCCAACAGAAAATGCCTTTGCAGTGGACCATTAAGAAAAAAATGGGCTAAGGACAAAGCAGCCCACCAGGTGTGAAAATCACCCTCCCCTATCCTACAGCAAATTAATGCATACTAAATTGTATTTGTCAAAGTTACTATTTTTTAAAATGTTTATTTCTAAGTTAAATAAACACTGTGTTCTGAACTATGACTTAAACTATACTCACTGAGAGATCAAGAACTGTATCGATATCAGTTTGAATATAGAACCCTAATCCCACAACAGGATTTAAGACAGGCCCTAAAATTCCATATCAGCTGGGTAAAGCTGCTATTCCTCTCCCACATGCCCACCACTGTATGGAACTTCCTGCCAAAGAGCCCACTCACAATAAGCAATTCATAATTCAAACTAACACCCACCTTCCACTAAGTGACCATTAGTACTTATTTACATGCTATTTACATGTTCACGATTTACATGCTCATTTCCTCAGTGTTGAGCAGAATTCCAAGCCTTTCAAGTCACCCACTTCACTCAGAATTTTAATCCCATGTATGTACCTCTGTACATCTAGACTATTTCACTCTATCACCTCCATTTGCCCTCACCCTCCACTCTCTGTTCTCAAACTCTTCTCTGAACTGTTTCCTTTGCTTTCCTGGAATCCATTTACCCCACCATTATTTACTGAGCGAGTATGACCCAGATGTAAATTTCCCTCCTGAATTCACTATTTCCCTCTCTGAGATCATTATCTCAGTCCTTCTCTTCTCAGACCTTTATTATTACCCCCTTCTCCTTTCCCACTCTCAGGTGGTAATCTTTCTTCCTATTTCATCAAGAACATAAAATCAATCGGGTGAGAATGGAATCATTTTTCCATGTTCAAATCCAATTACTATTCGCATATGTACCTACACATTCTTCCTTCCTCCTGTTACACTGGATGAGACTATGCCAATGCATGGCTCCTCCACTGTGTACTTGATCCATTTACATTTCCTTCGTACAAGGCTTTTGCTCTGACATATATGCTATTATTTATATCCATCATCAATATATTCTTTTCTACTAATTCCCATTACAATATAAATATGCTGTAAGAATTCCCAACTTAAAAATAATTCTCATCTGTTTTGCCTAAGTTTTTATCACTTTAATTCAATCCACAGGTCTCATATTAATCAACTATCTATAGCATTTGTATCATCTGTTTCACTTCATGAAATTTAATGTTTAGACTTCACACTCTCCTAACATTTTTCTTGATGCAACGGTCATGCTTTCTTATATACTAAGCTGCCTCCTATTCTTTTCAGACTTCTTTCAGGTACTGTAATTATGAAGAGCCCCAGGAAACAGTTCTTAAGTCTCCCCTTTCCTCCATTTTCATTCTCTCCTTAAGTGACATATTCGAGTCTCATAACTTTAAGTATCATTATATGCTAACTTCCCAATTTATATTTCCAGACCTGACCATTCTCTTAACCTCTAACTTATATACCCAGTTGCCTTCTGGAAATATTTTCTTGGAGACGTAACAGATATTTAAATTTAAATATCCAAAATGTTAACTCTCAGTTTAACTCCTACCCAAAATATGATTCTTCCTCAACATTTCCCCATCAACTGAGTTGCCCAAGCCAGAAACAGAGGTCATATTTTTTATTCCTCAGCATTTCTTATCAGAAAGTTTTGTCAACCATACAGTTAAAGAATGTCCTCAAATCATTTGTCACTTGGTGACTACTATTAGAGTCCAAGTCATTAGCATCTCACACCTGGACTACTCATTATGTTAGCCTCTTGTTTCCTGCTTTAGAATTTATTCCCAACACAACAGATAACATTTTTTCTTCAAAATATCATATTATAAAAAATGTAAAAAACAAGAACACAGAATGATGAAAGTAAATCTTATACAATATACTCATCACTCACTTTAACTAAAAGGAAAATATATATTTCATCAGATATTTTTATGTTAAGGAAATAGAACAGTATAATTATGAACATCCAACAATATAGTGTTTCCTTATTCCATTTCCCTCCATTCTCAACTGAATAAAAACTAGTTTAATACACTCTTTTACATTATTAGATATTTATTTATGCATCCATAACACACGATAGTATTATGTATGTTTTAAAGTTCTATATAAACTATATTATACTCTATGTACCCTTTGGCAACTTGCAGTTGTTTTTTTTTTACTTAAAAATATATCTTGAAATGAGGGGAAGATGGCGGAAGAGTAAGACGCTGAGATCACCTTCCTCCCCACAGATACACCAGAAATACATCGACACGTGGAACAACTCCTACAGAACACCTACTGAACGCTGGCAGAAGACCTCAGACCTCTCAAAAGGCAAGAAACTCCCCACGTACCTGAATAGGGCAAAAGAAAAAAGAAAAAACAGAGACAAAAGAATAGGGACGGGACCTGCACCAGTGGGAGGGAGCTGTGAAGGAGGAAACGTTTCCACACACTAGAAGCCCCTTCGTGGCCGGAGACTGTGGGTGGCGGAGGGGGAAAGCTTCAGAGCTGCGAAGGAGAGCGCAGCAACAGGGGTGCGGAGGGCAAAGCGGGGAGATTCCCGCACAGAGGATCGGTGCCGACCGGCGCTCACCAGCCCGAGAGGCTTGTCTGCTCACCCGCCGGGGCGGGCAGGGCTGGGCGCTGAGGATCGGGCTTCGGTCGGGGCACACGGAAAGGGCTGTGGTTGTCGGCATGAACATAGCCTGAAGGGGCTAGTGCACCATGGCTAGCCTGGAGGGAGTCCGGGGAAAAGTCTGGACCTGCCAAAGAGGCAAGAGACTTTTTCTTCCCTCTTTGTTTCCTGGCACGTGAGGAGAGGGGATTAAGAGCGTTGGTTAAAGGAGCTCCAGAAATGGGCGCAAGCTGCGGCTAAAAGCGCGGACGCCAGAGACGGGCATGAGACGCTAAGGCTGCTGCTGCTGCCGCCACCAAGAAGCCTGTGTGCGAGCACAGGTCACACTCCACACCTCCCCTCCCAGGAGCCTGTGCAGCCCGCACCTGCCAGGGTCCCGTGATCCAGGGACAACTTCCCTGGGAGAACGCACGGCGCACCTCAGGCTGCTGCAACATCACGCCAGCCTCTGCCGCCGCAGGCTCGCCCCGCATCCATACCCCTCCCTCCCCCCGGCCTGAGGGAGCCAAAGCCTCTGAATCAGCGGCTCCGTTAACCCCATCCTGTCTGAGCCAAGAACAGATGCCCTCCGGCGACCTACACGCAGAGGCGGGGCCAAATCCAAAGCTGAGTCTCGGGAGCTGTGAGAACAAAGAGAAAGGGAAATCTCTCCCAGCAGCCTCAGAAGCAGTGGATTAAAGCTCCACAATCAACTTGATGTACCCTGCATCTGTGGAATACATGAATAGACAACAAATCATCCCAAATTGAGGAGGTGAACTTAGAGAAGATTTATGATTTTCTCCCCCTTTCCTCTTTTTGTGAGTGTGTATGTGTATGCTTCTGTATGAGATTTTGTCTCTATAGCTTTGCTTCCACCATTTGTCCTAAGGTTCTATCCGTCCGTTTTTTTGGTTTTTAAAAATTTTTTTCTTAATAATTATTTTAATAACTTTATTATATTTTATCTTACTTTATTTTACTGTATCTTCTTTCTTTCTTTCTTCCCTTCCTTCCCTCCTTCCTTCCCTCCTCCCTCCCTCCCTCTTCCCTTCCTTCCTTCCCTTACTTTATTTCTTTCTTTTTCTTCATTCCTTCGTTCCTTCATTCCTTCCTTCCTTTCTAATTTTTCTCCCTTTTATTCTGAGCCGTGTGGATGAAAGGCTCTTGGTGATGCAGCCAGGAGTCAGTGCTGTGCCTCTGAGGTGGGAGAACCAACTTCAGGACACTGGTCCACAAGAGACCTCCCAGCTCCACATAATATCAAATGGAGAAAATCTCCCAGAGATGTCCATCTCAACACCAGCACCCAGCTTCACTCAATGACCAGCAAGATACAGTGCTGGACACCCTATGCCAAACAACTAGCAAGACAGGAACACAACCATACCCATTAGCAGAGAGGCTGCCTAAAATCATAAGTCCACAGACACCCCAAAACACACCACCAGACGTGGACCTACCCACCAGAAAGACAATATCCAGCTGCATCCATCAGAACACAGGCACCAGTCCCCTCACCAGGAAGCCTACACAACCCACTGAACCAACCTTAGCCACTGGAGACAGACACCAAAAACAACAGGAACTACGAACCTGCAGCCTGCAAAAAGGAGACCCCAAACACAGTAAGATAAGCAAAATGAGAAGACAGTAAAACACACAGCAGATGAAGGAGCAAGATAAAAACCCACCACACCTAACATATGAAGAGGAAATAGGCAGTCTACCTAAAAACGAATTCAGAATAATGATAGTAAAGATGATCCAAAATCTTGGAAATAGAATAGACAAAATGCAAGAAACATTTAACATGGACCTAGAAGAACTAAAGATGAAATAAGCAATGATGAGCAACACAATAAATGAAATTAAAAACACTGTAGAAGGGATCAATAGCAGAGTAACTGAGGCAGAAGAACAGAGAGGTGACCTGGAAGATAAAATAGTGGAAATAACTACTGCAGAGCAGAATAAAGAAAAAAGAATGCAAAGAACTGAGGACAGTCTCAGAGACCTCTGGGACAACAACATTAAACGCACAAACAGTAGAATTATAGGGGTTCCAGAAGAAGAAGAGAAAAACAAAGGGACTGAGAAAATATTTGAAGAGATTATAGTTGAAAACTTCCCTAATATGGGAAAGGAAATAGTTAATCAAGTCCAAGAAGCACAGAGAGTCCCATACAAGATAAATCTAAGGAGAAACACACCAAGACACGTATTAATCAGACTGTCAAAAATTAAATACAAAAAAAACCATATTAAAGGCAGCAAGGGAAAAACAACAAATAACACACAAGGGAATCCCCATAAAGTTAACAGCTGATCTTTCAGCAGAAACTCTGCAAGCCAGAAGGGAGTGGCAGGACATATTTAAAGTGATGAAGGAGAAAAACCTGCAACCAAGATTACTCTACCCAGCAAGGATCTCATTCAGATTTGATAGAAAAATTAAAAACTTTACAGACAAGCAAAAGCTGAGACAGTTCAGCACCACCAAGCCAGCTTTACAACAAATGCTAAAGGAACTTCTCTAGGCAAGACACACAAGAGAAGGAAAATACCTACAATAACGAACCCAAAACAATTAAGAAAATGGGAATAGGAAGATACATATCGATAATTACCTTAAATGTAAATGGACTATATCCTCCCACCAAAAGACAAAGATTGGCTGAATTGATACAAAAACAAGACCCATATATATGCTGTCTACAAGAGACCCACTTCACACCTAGAGACACATACAGACTGAAAGTGAGGGGATGGAAAAAGATATTCCATGCAAACGGAAACCAAAAGAAAGCTGGAGTAGCAATTCTCATATCAGACAAAATAGACTTTAAAATAAAGACTATTAGAAGAAACAAAGAAGGACACTACATAATGATCAAGGGATCGATCCAAGAAAAAGATATAACAATTGTAAATATTTATGCACCCAAAATAGGAGCATCTCAATACATAAGGCAAATACTAACAGCCATAAAAGGGGAAACTGACAGTAACACATTCATAGTGGGGGTCTTTAACACCCCACTTTCACCAATGGACAGATCATCCAAAATGAAAATAAATAAGGAAACACAAGCTTTAAATGATACATTAAACAAGACAGACTTAATTGATATTTATAGGACATTCCATCCAAAAACAACAGAATACACATTTTTCTCAAGTGCTCAAGGAACACTGTCCAGGATAGATCATATCTTGGGTCACAAATCAGCCTTGGTAAATTTAAGAAAACTGAAATTGTACCAAGTATTTTTTCTGACCACAACACTATGAGACTAGATATCAATTACAGGAAAAGATCTGTAAAAAATACAAACACATGGAGGCTAAAAAACACACTACTTAATAACGAAGTGATCACTGAAGAAATCAAAGAGGAAATTAAAAAATACCTGGAAACAAATGACAATGGAGACACAACGACCCAAAGCCTATGGGATGCAGCAAAAGCAGTTCTAAGAGGGAAGTTTATAGCAATACAAGCCCACCTTAAGAAGCAGGAAACATCTCGAATAAACAACCTAACCTTGCACCTCAAGCAATTAGAGAAAGAAGAACAAAAAAACGCCAACGTTAGCAGAAGGGGAGAAATCATAAAAATCAGATCAGAAATAAATGAAAAAGAAATGAAGGAAACGATAGCAAAGATCAATAAAACTAAAAGCTGGTTCTTTGAGAAGATAAACAAAATTGATAAACCATTAGCCAGACTCATCAAGAAAAAAAGGGAGAAGACTCAAATCAATAGAATCAGAAATGAAAAAGGAGAAGTAACAACTGACACTGCAGAAATACAAAAAATCATGAGGGATTACTACAAGCAACTCTATGCCAATAAAATGGACAATCTGGAAGAAATGGACAAATTCTTAGAAATGCACAAACTGCCAAGACTGAATCAGGAAGAAATAGAAAATATGAACAGACCAATCACAAACACTGAAATTGAAACTGTGATTAAAAATCTTCCAACAAACAAAAGCCCAGGACCAGATGGCTTCACAGGCGAATTCTATCAAACATTTAGAGAAGAGCTAACACCTATTCTTCTCAAACTCTTCCAAAATATAGCAGAGGGAGGAACACTCCCAAACTCATTCTACGAGGCCACCATCACCTTGATACCAAAACCAGACAAGGATGTCACAAAGAAAGAAAACTACAGGCCAATATCACTGATGAACATAGATGCAAAAATCCTCAACAAAATACTAGCAAACAGAATCCCACAGCACATTACTAGGATCATACACCATGATCAAGTGGGGTTTATTCCAGGAATGTAAGGATTCTTCAATATATGCAAATCAATCAATGTGATACACCATATTAACAAACTGAAGGAGAAAAACCATATGATCATCTCAATAGATGCAGAGAAAGCTTTCGACAAAATTCAAAACCCATTTATGATAAAAACCCTGCAGAAAGTAGGCCTAGAGGGAACTTTCCTCAACATAATAAAGGCCATATATGACAAACCAACAGCCAACATCGTCCTCGATGGTGAAAAACTGAAACCATTTCCACTAAGATCAGGAACAAGACAAGGTTGCCCATTCTCAACACTCTTACACAACATAGTTTTGGAAGTTTTAGCCACAGCAATCAGAGAAGGAAAGCAAATAAAAGGAATCCAAATCGAAAAAGAAGAAGTAAAGATGTCACTGTTTGCAGATGACATGATACTATACATAGAAAATCCTAAAGATGCTACCAGAAAACTACTAGAGCTAATCAATGAATTTGGTAAAGTAGCAGGATACAAAATTAATGCACAGAAATCTCTGGCATTCCTATATACTAACGATGAAAAATCTGAAAGTGAAATCAAGAAAACACTCCCATTTACCATTGCAACAAAAAGAATAAAATATCTAGGAATAAAGCTACCTGAGGAGACAAAAGACCTGTATGCAGAAAATTATAAGCCACTGATGAAAGAAATTAAAGATGATACAAATAGATGGAGCGATATACCATGTTCTTGGATTGGAAAAATCAACATTGTGAAAATGACTCTACTACCCAAAGCAATCAACAGATTCAATGCTATCCCTTCAAACTACCAGTGGCATTTTTCACAGAACTAGAACAAAAAATTTCACAATTTGTATGGAAACCACAAAAGACCCCGAATAGCCAAAGCAATCTTGAGAACAAAAAATGGAGCTGGAGGAATCAGGCTGCCTGACTTCAGACTATACTACAAAGCTACAGTAATCAAGACAGTATGGTACTGGCACAAAAACAGAAAGATAGATCAATGGAATAGGATAGAAAGCCCAGAGATAAACCCATGCACATATGGTCACCTTATCTTTGATAAAGGTGGCAGGAATATACAGTGGAGAAAGGACAGCCTCTTCAATAAGTGGTGCTGGGAAAATTGGACAGGTACATGTAAAAGTATGAGATTAGATCACTCCCTAACACCATACACAAAAATAAGCTCAAAATGGATTAAAGACCTAAATGTAAGGCCAGAAACTATCAAACTCTTAGAGGAAAACATAGGCAGAACACTCTATGACATAAATCACAGCAAGATCCTTCTTGACCCATCTCCTAGAGTAATGGAGATAAAAACAAAAATAAACAAATGGGACCTAATGAAACTTCAAAGCTTTTGCACAGCAAAGGAAACCATAAACAAGACCAAAAGACAGCCCTCAGAATGGGAGAAAATATTTGCAAATGAATCAACTGACAAAGGATTAATCTCTAAAATTTACAGGCAGCTCATGCAGCTCAATAACAAAAAAATAAACAACCCAATCCAAAAATGGGCAGAAGACCTAAATAGACATTTCTCCAAAGAAGATATACAGACTGCCAACAAACACATGAAAGAATGCTCAACATCATTAATCATTAGAGAAATGCAAATCAAAACTACAATGAGATATCATCTCACACCAGTCAGAATGGCCATCATCAAAAAATCTAGAAACAATAAATGCTGGAGAGGGTGTGGAGAAAAGGGAACACTCTTGCACTGCTGGTGGGAATGTGAATTGGTTCAGCCACTATGGAGAACAGTATGGAGGTTCCTTAAAAAACTACAAATAGAACTACCATATGACCCAGCAATCCCACTACTAGGTATATACCCTGAGGAAACCAGAATTCAGAAAGAGTCATGTACCAAAATGTTCATTGCAGCTCTATTTACAATAGCCCGGAGATGGAAACAACCTAAGTGCCCGTCGTCGGATGAATGGATAAAGAAGATGTGGCACATATATACAATGGAATATTACTCAGCCATAAAAAGAAACGAAATTGAGCTATTTGTAATGAGGTGGATAGATCTAGAGTCTGTCATACAGAGTGAAGTAAGTCAGAAAGAGAAGGACAAATACCGTATGCTAATGTCATGAAGAACCAAGGGGTAAGACAGGAATAAAGACACAGACCTACTAGAGAATGGGCTTGAGGATATGGGAAGGGGGAAGGGTAAGCTGTGACAAAGCGAGAGAGAGGCATGGACATATATACACTACCAAACGTAAGGCAGATAGCTAGTGGGAAGCAGCCACATAGCACAGGGAGATCAGCTCGGTGCTTTGTGACCACCTGGAGGGGTGGGATAGGGAGGGTGGGAGGAAGGGAGATGCAAGAGGGAAGAGATATGGGATCATATGTATAACTGATTCACTTTGTTATAAAGCAGAAACTAACACACCACTGTAAAGCAATTATACTCCAATAAAGATGTAAAAAAAAAAGAAACCTTAAATAATTTATCATTATTAAAAAATATATATATATATATCTTGAATATTTATCTATGGTGTTCTTTATAGTTCCCTCTCATTTATTTTATCTGCTATATAATATTCTATGAAAATATTATAATTTATTTTTTCATTCTCTTGTAGTTAGACATCATTTCATTCATTTGTTTTTGATATTTAAGAGTGTTGCAACATACATTCCTGTAAATGCCATCTTGCCACATACGTAAAAGTTTTCAGATATTACCACATTGTTCTAAAAAACAGTTGTATCTATCTCCATACCACCAGCAGAGCATGAGACTTTGTCTTGCTTCGAATATTTATGTATATGCCAATATGATGTGTATGTGATAGCACCTTAGTGTATTATTATTATTATTATTATCAAGCTTAAAAGATGTTTTGATTAAACAGTTAAAATAAAAACTATGAGAGGGCTTCCCTGGTGGCGCTCTGGTTGAGAGTCCGCCTGCTGATACAGGGGACACGGGTTCATGCCCCGGTCCAGGAGGATCCCACATGCAGCGGAGCGACTGGGCCCGTGAGCCATGGCCACTGAGCCTGCGCGTCTGGAGCCTGTGCTCCACAACGGGAGAGGCCACAACAGCGAGAGGCCCGCGTACTGCAAAAAAACAAACAAACAAACAAAAAACTATGAGAAATAAAACAGAGGTGAATACTAGGAGTACAAATGCAAAGGCACACACAAAGATTATGACCTACCATAAAGTCAAGATAAAAGAAAACAAACTTATAAAAGTTTCCATAACCCTGATGAAATTCTGTGTACAGTAAGTCCCTTACATACAAACCTCCAAGTTGCAAACCTTCAAAGATGTGAATGTGCTTTTGCATGTCCAATCATGTAAGTTAGTTCACATGTCTGGCGTACACTGTCATGTGTGTGCATCCTCTACAAGTGATCGTGCTTTTGTGTACTTTACTGTACAGTACTACATATAGTACAGTATTATAATGTCTTTATTTCAAGCTAGATGTGCGAGAGAACGACTTCATTGAACTCCTTGCTGTGCAACATGAGGAGCTTACTAATGAAGACCTGATGGAACTGGAGGCCCAGAGAAAGGATGAAGAGAGACAAGAAGAAGTAACTGAAGAAGTGAAGAGATTCACAACGCAGGAATTGGCAAGTGGATTTTCTTTATTTGAGGAGGCAATGTTAGTTTTTGAGGCACAGGACCCGAACGTAGAATAGTACACGAAGGTTGCAGCAGCTGTTCAGAATGCAATCCAGTGCTACCATGTCATCTATGACGAGAAAAAAAATAGCTACTACCCATACATCACTGGATTGTTTTTTCAAGAGGGTAGATATTGGGGTTGGCCAAAAAGTTCGTTCGGGTTTTTCATAACATGGAAAAACCCGAATGAACTTTTTGACCAACCCAATAGAATTGAACCCAGCAAGGAACCAGAACCTGTGCCATCATCGTCAGGCATGAATGAAATTGCACCTTGCTCTCCATCTCCTATTGCTCAGAAGCCCTCAGCTCTACCATCTCCCACCTCCTCTCCCTCCTCCAGTCAGTAACTCTCCTTGCCTGTTCACTCGATGCCAGGTCCTGTATGCCAGCTGTTGTACTGTACTACTGTACTTTTCAAGGTACTGTACTGTAAGATTAAAAATGTTTTATTTTTGTGTTTTTTTATGTATTATTTATATGAAAAGTATCATAAATCTATTGGGTACCCAGGCTACCTTTGTTAGACTTATGAATAAATTGGACTTATGAACATGCTCTCAGAACAGAACTCATTTGTATGTAGGGGACTTACTGTAAATGAAGGGGAATTTCACTGCCAGCACAAGAAAAGTCTTTCAGCAACAAGAAAAGAGGTGATAGATAGGTGTTTTTCTGTTGTCTCTGCTGATTTTTAAAATGTACAGATACTTAATTACTAGTGAGGTTTAATCCATACTTTAATTACCTTTTCATTTTTCTTCTTTTGTAAAGTACTTTTTCATGTCTCTGGCCCATTTTTTAATTGTGGGATTTCATTATCTATTATTAATTGAAAAGCTCCTTATAAAATAAGAATGCCGACTCTCTTCCTTTTATACATATCATAAATTATTTCCCAAATTGTTGCTATATATTTGCATTTTTTTAACAAACTTAATTTTAGAAGTGTTTTTGTAGTCAAATTTTCAGTCTCTGTATTTTCTTTTTTTAACATTATATTTAGAAAATCCTCCCATAGGGAAAGTTAAGACAAATGTACACATATATTTTCATCTGCAACATGCTTGCATATTTTCATGAGTATCATTTACACCAAATCTTAGCAACTTAGAGCAGCAAACATTTATCATCTCACATTTTCTGTGGGTGAGGAATTGAGGCACAGCTTAGCTTGAATCTCTGGCTCTGAGTCTCTCATACCGCTGCTATCAAGGTGCTAGCCAGAGATACAGTCATCTCAAATCCCAACTTCGCTCATTCATTCATTCAGCACCTTTTTATTTAGCACTGATACTCCTAAATATACAAATTTGAACAAAATGGATATAAGCTCTCCCTCATGTAGCTCATCAAACTTTTCTGCTCATAAATCTATTAAATGATATTTTTCACTCTGCTTTATTCATTGAATGTTTATAGCCAGTACAACCTTTTTCTCCCCAAAATTCTTATCACTATGTTAGAACATTTACTTTCTTATAGGAATTTGTAATGTTAATATACATCCCCTCAACTTATCAAAAAAGGATTATAATTGAAATCTATTTATTGCATAACTGGGAGATCATTTACATAGTTTGCATCATCAGATAACACAGTATGCCTCCTCAATGAATCAAGTGTATTCTATGTATCTCAAATTGTGAAATATCTCTTTAAAAAATTTTATTTTATTTTAATAAAAATTATACAACATGATAGTTTGATATACATACATAGTGAAATGATTATTGCATGTTTATTTTTAAGTGAGATTGGCCATGATTTTTACTTTCTACTATTCTGTGCTAATTTTGTTACATTTTGCTGGCTTAAAACAAATTTTTAAAAATCCATATTTTTCTATGCTTTTGAACATCTAAAATATAAGTGAGTCAGTTCTTTAACTTTTGAAAGAAAACTGGCATTCTTCAAGAAAGTAGTTCTTTGGGGCTTCCCTGGTGGCGCAGTGGTTGAGAGTCCGCCTGCCAATGCAGGGGACGTGGGTTCGTGCCCCGGTCCGGGAGGATCCCACATGCCGCGGAGCGGCTGGGCCCGTGGGCCATGGCCGCTGAGCCTGTGCGTCCGGAGCCTGTGCTCCGCAACGGGAGAGGCCACAACAGTGAGAGGCCCGCGGACCGCAAAAAAAAAAAAAAAAAAAAAAAAAAAGAAAGTAGTTCTTTGACGTAATTTTCAAGATCTGTATTCAAGTCTTCAGGTGCTCTAATTCACAAGCTAGTTTGGTTCATTTATATTTCATACAGACATCATTTTTTTCTAGATTTTTAAATATATTAGCATATAGGCCTAAAGAGTATTATATTTTAACAATCTTTCAAATATGTTTATCTCCTTTTCAATTGTTTTTCTCTTAAAAAACCTTCCTTATTTCAATATTATCTCTTTAAAATTTTCTTTTTTGTCTTGATTACACTTACCAGCTATATATGGATGATATTAGTCTCTTCAAAGAAAATCTTAAAAATCTTAACCAGTAAGTATTTCAGCTTCCCTGTTCCCTAATTGATTAGTTTCTGCTATTTAGAGTGTTAATTTCTACCTTTTGCTTTTTTTGTTTTCTTTGGCACTATGTGTCTAATTTCTTGAGCTAACTACTCAGGTTATTATTTTTCTTTTACTTCCAAAACAGTGGGAACACTTAAGGCACACCACATTTTCTGCCAAGTACAGTATCAGCTAAACACCATAAAATATAATATTTGTGCTGTAATTATTTTCTAAATAGACTATAATCACATTTAATTTCCTTTTTAACCCAAGATTTAAGGAAATGTTCTTTATTTTCTAAGTTTTAAAATTTTTAAATGTTATTAAATTCTAGTTTTATATTTTGATGGTCATAGAGTATGACCTCTGCAATTTCTACTTGGAAAATCTGTTGAGCATCTTTTGTAGCCTGCAAAATAGGACACTTTTGTAAATGTTCCACAGGCACTGAGGAATAAAGAATATCCTCAGCTTACAGACTACAAATTTGAGTGTATGATTATTAAATCAATAATATTTATTATGTTATTCTGATCTTCTACATTAGGCTTAAATATTTGTGTGTTTGTGGCAGTTTTACATGCCAGAAAATTTGGCAGTGCATTTAAAGAGATTAAAAGATTGAAAGCAACATAAAACAAATCAGCTTTAATAACTGTACTCTCACCATTAAATCTGAACAATACTACTCCATATTGACAAAATGGGATTATAGTAATCACTGAGATTTGAGTGCTTAGTATGTGGCAGGCACAGCTCAATGTAATTCACATGCATTTAATCTGTGCACAACACACCTGTGAGCTACGTACTATTATTAGCTCTGTTTTAAAGATGAAAAAAATGAGGCACAGAGGTTGGGCATAGTTGTCTAAAAATATTAAAATAATGCAACAATCATATTACTTATTGTTTTTGTTAAAATAGAGAATTACTTAGATGAGAGGTAATTGGAGAAATAAGATATGCTATTGTAATTTTTGGAAAACTGGAAAATATGATTTATTCATTCATTTTTTAATGTACCAGACATTTACTGAGTGCTATTATGTGCCAGGCATTGTTTTAGGCCCTAGAGATACAAAATGAATATGAATGTATCCCCATCACACAGAAAGAATATAAAGGAGAAACCACTGCTTTGACTTACTAGGGTTGTTGAGAATGGGAATTGCAATCTAGAAGGCAGGATTGAAATAATATAATTCCCTCCTTTGCCTCCACCCCTTTGTAAAATTTCAAACAAATTAAGTTTACCTCTCTGTGTGTCTTGTCTCTCTCTCTCTCTCTCTCTCTCTCTCTCTCACACACACACACACACACACACACACACACACACACACACCTTGACTGTCTCTCAAGCAGTTGTTGAGTGGGTCATGTGTAAAATGAACCACGGAATTTTGTTTTCTTTTTAAGTAACCATCAGTAGCCTCAGAGAGCTAAAGGTGAATGGAGGATTTGTATCTCCTTGCAACAACTTCACCACTGGGTGGTACTTTACAAAGTAACAAACATATACACATTTATTAGCCACATGTACCTATTCACAAACTAATTTTTGTAATCTCAGGGATTTACCCAGTCTCTTTCCACAGACACTCAGGGAGGTGTACCTCGAGATTGGTGCTGTGACCTTCTGAGGGCAGGATCAGCCAATATGGGTCACAAAACAGTTCTCCACAAAATGAAACTGGAGGGGACCAAGTAGGGATGCACAGAATCAAACAGAATTTAAGTCCTGCTCTGATGCTCCTGGCCATCAGATGATGCAAAGGTGGTAGCACTTGTACAGTAATTCTCTGAGTACACATAGCTATTAAGTGCCACTTATTTTGCTAAAGCAAAGCATTTCTAACATCTGTATACTACCTAAAAACAAAAACAAACACTCTGCCCTGCAAAATCTCTGGTACACATTTCAAGAACAATATTTCAAATATTTCTATAACAAGTGTTTACATTGTGGATTCCAAAGTTTTTTTCAAATGCTGAGTACCCCTAAGGTATGGACTAAAGTTTCCTTCCACTCACAGATAGCATGCTTATAATGGCATATGTAAAATAATTATCACATGGATGGTCTAACTGGAAAGGAAACAGTTTAATCAATTTCATGCCATACCCAGCTTTCAGTTGGCTACTGTAATTGTCCCAGCAATGTGACAGGAAAATGGACAAACTTTCTCCAGCAGATCAAAGGATTATATCATCAATTTCAGTAAAAGGAAGAGAGGAAATAACAGGCTTCTCTGCCCTCTTGATTAGCAACAGTAGTTTGCCAGAGAAACTATGTTTTTTGTAAGCAAATTAGGAAAGAATGTTGGAAACTCAACTCGATATTGGAACTTATACAATAAATTATTTAGAATACAAAATTATGAATGGAAGCGAATGGCAAGAAAATAGCAATAACTTAGCTGTATGTGGAAGTGTACACACAAAAATGTTTACTAAACACAAAAGAAAATGTCCCAAATGAATGTTCTTTTAGCAATATTCTAAAGATGTGCATGATAACTCCAGTGCTATGCTTTAAAAGGCATACAGTGATAGCAAAAAATTCAAAGTGCAAAGGGAGAGTAGTTTTTCATGATTTTGGCTAATTTTTTATTGTCTTTTTTTTAACCTTTGAAATCTTATAAACGTATTTAATCATGTAATCACATTGACAGGGTCCTCCTGGAGCCTTCAGAAGGGTTCATGTAAATGAGGGGTCCTGACATTTAAGATTTATATTTTCATAGTAAATCTACCTATGCCTGAATAAAGAAAGTGTTTATAATGTTCTCTAACTATTAGGTTTGCTCTTTGTAGTTTGTGATAAAAACTTTACTGCTGATTTGTTTAAATACTTTTATTATACATGGAAAATACAAGAAAAATAATTATTTAGTTATAGGAATTTATTATAATATATACTCAAGAGTATAACTTCCCATGTGCATAGAGTATGAAATGTGCATTTTCTTTAAGTATCCACACTAGGTATTAGGCAGTTTATATCCAATGAGTATGCAATAAATATTGACAGAGTAACTAAATGGAAAAAGTAACTGGAAGGAAATTTTCTAAAGAAGTTTCTGTAACACCTATAACAAGCTGTGGTTTGTAGCAGGTTTTTAATAGATTTTCTGCTTTTATTGAATTCACTGGTTCCATTTGCCCTGTGTACATGCTATTTATTTAGAGAACTATATTCAAAATTGTTTTTGCAACTTTCTGAATAACACCAGCTCCATTTAAAAAAATAAATTGGAAAAGCTCTTGTTTGACTGGGGGATTCAGTCTTTTTTTTTTTTTCCACGTCATCTAAAGCTAAGTATAGTTGAAGAAAATGGTCTCTATTCTTTAGAAAAAAATGGTTTACCATATTTTAAGCACTGTCATTTAAGAAATTAAATAAAAACATATAAGAAGTCAGAGGTTATAATGCTGGTCTTTCTTAGGAGTAAAGAATTTTACTGGAGGTTTCTCATTCAGAATACAAAACTATGAATGAAAGTGAAAGGCAGGAAAATTGCAATAACTTGCTTGTACGTGAACGTGTACACAAAAATGTTCTACTATATCCAAAAGAAACATGATTGTCTCATGATTCTCAAGTCTAGGATTCTGAAATCAAGGAGTGGGGAGGGTTGATTCCTTCTGAGGGCTGTGAGGGAGAATTAGTTCCATGCCTCTCTCCTAGCTTCTGGTAGCTTCAGGTAGCTTAAGGTTTTCTCGATGTATATAAGAATTAAGTGCTTTGTGTTGGATTAGGGCTCATCTTAATGACCTCATCTTAGCTTGATCATATGCAACACACTCTATTTCCAATTAAGATCATATTTATAGGTACTGGAGTTACAGCATTGACATCTTTTGTGGGAGACACAATTCAACCTATGATATCATGTGGCTTCTCTGGCCAATGGCATGTGGATGGAAGTGCCAGTATGCCAACTGCAAGCCTAATCATATAAAAATGCCTCATGTGCTTATAACTTCTTATATCTCTGTCACTGACATGAAAAGAACATAAGGTTGCTGCTCACAGAAAGAGAATGAAAGGAGAATAGTAGTTAGTATCTAAATTATCCTCCTCTAAGTTTACTTACTGACTTGATTTCAGAGGATTTCATGCATTTTATTTCAATATGATAAATGCTTATTTTCTCTATCTTCCTATGATTTGGGGGATTTTTCTTAACAGATAAAATTTGTAAAAAGTAAAACCAGTAACAAGGAAAGTATGGGGAAGATCTTTTTCAGTTTTATAAGTCTAAAACATTTATAACGAGAAAAGAGAGATGCATATGATTTATTGAGTTCATAAATGTTTTGTTCTGCTGTAATCTTAACTCTCATCCTAACTCGAAATCTATACATATTAATCAAGAGTAAACAGGCAAAGCAAATATTTAAAATAGTAGATAGATAGTTAGCTGAGCTTTCCAACCTCTTTCTACTAGGCAGAATACATAATTCTGAAGAATAGAGGAATGTAGAATATTTAAGAAGTTAAAATTTGCTGTGGTAGTTTGTCTAAGAGATCTTATACGTAGAGGTGTCATTCAGATGGAATGGTTTTTCATCCCTAGAGTAGCCCTGCCCTCTTGAGTCATTCTAGACAGAATATTCTCATATGAATTTCTGCAAAAGAAGAAATGAGTATTACCTACAAGCTAAGGAGTCAGCAACTGCACTGTGTGCTCCATCTAATAAATGTAATGAAAGGAAACAACCATAAAGTGATACATTAATACCTAAGATTTGCTTTTCTCAGTAGAGATGACTGGAGATACTATCAGCTCCAATACATGAAATAATAGGTTTGTTTAATCTGGTATACAACTGAGTCTAAATGTGAATTTATCTTTACATTGTCACCTATGAAAACTTCAATCTAACTACTATTTTCAGTCTGTTACTAAAATCGAGAACATAGAAAAGTCAAAACATTATTTTTTGTTTCACTAGGACTTCACATTGTCATTATCTGGTTATTTTAGCCAGCTCTGTTTGTCAAGTCATTTTGATCAATGTATTTTCTTTTAATTTTCTGGGGTTATTTTAATGATTGTTTCCTATTTTCCTCTTCAACTTGCAGTGAAGAGACCCCACCCCCCACCTTGGTGTAACAGTCTTCTTTGTAGTTATCTGTGTTTCTTCGTCTCCATTTGTTTCTCAGTAGTTTGAGAAGCTTTGAAAGGCCTAAAGGAAGCACTATGTATTTCCTAAATGTTAATAAATAGATTTTATATCTTACCCTAATGAATTAGGGAACATTGAAAAATTTTACTCTTGTCTAATTTCATTCCATCTACCTGGCAAAAGGGCAGTCAAGTTATCATTGAAACCTAAGGCCTTAAAACCTATATTTCTATAAATACATTAAAGGAACAAGTTGAATCAAGAAAAAGAGGATGGTGGGAAACAGCTATGACACAAAAAGTTTACTTTATGAGAAACAACCGTATTCAATTTGCTTTATTTAGAAAGACTAATCATTGTGTAAGGTAACAGAAAACAATATTACTTAAGTTTTCTCAAAAATTTGTCAAATATCTTGATTTTTTTCCTATATTAAACTTATCATTATTAACATTCAAAACTATCAGCAAATTAAAGAACAAGCACTTCTCCAAGACATTTTGCAAAGCAAAGTTAGATGCAAATGGCAGTATGTTAAGTTTCAATTCCATAAAAATTGATTAAAAAAAAAAAATCCCTCAGGTATATAGGCACTCAGCCTGGTAAGGTCTCTCCAAATTTTATACAAATCAGCAAATAAAAAAAATTAGGAAGCAAATAACTTAGTTTTATACAGTTCAAGGCATTTTGTTTTGTATCTCAGGCAAAAAAATAAAACAGCTGAGGCTAAAATCAGGCAGGCACACGGTCCTTAATCTAGAACATTTACTATATTTAAAACATAAATTAAATTTCTTGCATCTGGATACATTATGAGAAACTGGATGGAATCCTAATGTAACTTCTCTGGGAACAAATTAATTCCCCAGACAACCAAATCAGCCAAATGATTTTTTTCATAGATTTATCTTTGTTTATAAGGCAAAACAAGCATTTTCCAAGTGTAGTATATTATATTTTTGCTGCACATTTTTTTCCTCCTACTTCTTACTCTTGCCTACACACATGCATAAGCACTGAAGTTCTTATAGGAAAAGAGTTATCTTTATTTTACAAATGATCTCCTGGAATATTCACAAAGGCAAACCTCAGCATCCACCCTAGAACCTAGGACACTCACATATCTCTCTGACAGATAACCTTAACTAGTTGACAAGGATGCACTAGAAGAAGGAGCAGGTAAACCACAGCAAGCAAGTTTTAAGTCCAGGGTTCCAGTAACTAGCTAACATGCAAGAGTATCTTCTACATATCTCTGGAATTGGAATGGAAAAATACTTTTCAAAACGTTCAACAGTTCTTTTTGTTGTTGTTTTTGTTTTTTGGGGGGATTTTTTGGCATCCAATTACACAATGGGGCTATCAACACTCTTGAAAAAATAGCCAAGAAATTTAAAAAGTACAGAAAATACCAGTAAGATACCATTTCCTCCCAAATAAAAATAAAATACTGTATAAAGAAGCATTCAGGTAAATGGCTACACTTAAGCAATGATTGTGGAAATATAAATAGCAGTAATGCTGTAGGGTAATTTAATAAATAAATGTTAGATTTTTATGTGCTATTTACATACATGGTTCCAGTTATAGTAATACATTGTAGTAAAATAATGTGGATATATATTATATGACAATTGAACTGCAGAGATGTCCATTGAGGACATCATATATAAATATATATATATATATATATATAGTGAAGGAAAATCGCAAACAATCTAAAACCACGACCATACTGGACTGATTCAGAAAGTCATAAAATTACACAACAAACTACCTTTAAAATATGGAGAACAGAAGTTTTTCTTAACTTCTTTGGCACTTGTATTTTTTTCCCCCAAATGATATTGTATGTAGTGCTCAATTCTCTAATTGTAGAGCAAGGCACACAAGTTTCTCTAGTTTCTCTACCATAAATAGTACCCCATGAAGTACTTCTGTGGAACCTAGGGGAACCCTGGAACTCTTTTGGAGAATCCCTGTTACAGAAAATTATTTAACAGGTTCAAATCTGTTCAAAACATGTGGCTAAGTAACAAAAAACAAGTTACAAAACACATAAACATATAAATATATGTACAAAAAAGACTAAAAGTACATACTAAAAAAATTTAACAGGAATTACCTTTTAGAGATGACTTTTGTTCCTCCTGCAAATATTTATATTCAATTCTTTCTGAAATGTCACCTTCTCAGGTAGGCCTTCCCAAACAAGTCTATTTTAAATTGCATACACAGTCAATATTTCTGATCTCCTTTAATCTGCTCTACTTTCTTATTTTCCCTTATTTACAATTAGTACATTTTATTTTACCATATGATTTAACTTTTTGTTATTTATCTTTTTTTTCCCCCCACTCTGGTAGCATGTAAGCCCAGGAAAAAGACGTATTTTGTTCAGTGATATTATTTACCTTGCCTAGCAGTACCTGGTACATAGTATTTCCTCAATAAATTAATGACTGAATGAAAGTTTATTTGTATTTTGTAAATATTCTCCTATGGTATACTAATTTTATACAAGAAAAGTAAAGCTTTTGTCCTTTAAAATATTTTTGTTTGAAATTCATAGGAATGCTGTGACTCTGGGAAATTTAAGAAAACTTGGTTACCTAGGAAGCCGAAATATAGCAAGTAACATCTAAAGAGCATCACAGAAGAGCTTCAGAGTTTTTTGTGTAGTTTATATAAAAGATACCTAGGACTTATAATTTGACTATAATTTTACTCTTAGATGAAAATTATTATAAATCTTTCCTTAGTCATTTAGTAACTATAAATTAATTAGAAGTGCATAGCTATGTAAGGAATAAAATGCTGGACCATCGATCTCGAAATCATTGTGAAGCAGTAGTAAAAATTTTCTACTATGATAAAAAAGAGCACATTTTAAAAGTCAGCCAAATAGAAAGTTATCATTTTTAATAATTAGACTGGCCATATATTTGAACTTCTACATTAAAGTCCCAAAGACACAAATCAGTTGGAAAAGCATTAGCATCTATTCTAAGTTAATACTTATTTTAAGATGATGGTGTATAGAAACCTAATCATTTCAAGTTAAGGCAAAGGCCATCGCATGAGACCATCACTTCTACTCAAACAATGAGAAAATACCCAGCAAACGCTTTTAAACTATTCAGAGCTGTAGATGAAAAAAAGTCTAAATGAACTAAATTCCAAAGACATATGAGCCTTCTTACGTGAGAAGAGAACGACGACCTCTTTTTTACCCTTGGGAGGCATTATGGAAAGAGAACTAAACCTGTCAGGAAATATTACAGGAGTAAGGAAAAAATGGCCACAACTTTCATTTTAGTAATTTTAAATATTTATATATTTTCAAATTTATAGAAAATTTGCAAGAATAGTACAAAGAGCTTCCATATCCTCTTTTCTCAGATTAAGCATGTTTTGTGTTTTGCCTCATTTGCTGCATCATCTGCTCTCTACCCTATCAATCCATTGATCTATCAACACAGATATTTTCTTGAACAATTTTAGAGTAAGTGGAGACATTTACCTTACAAGTTTCATGGGCATTTCTAAGAATATGAACATTGTCTTAAATAATCACAGGAGAATGATCAAAGTCAGAAAATTAAAAATTTTCTGTATAAAAATCCACAGTACATATTCAAATTTTGTCAATTGTCCCAATAATGTCCTTTATAGTGTTTTTCATTTCTAGTCCACAATATGCATTGCCTTTAGTTGTCATTTCTCTTTATTCTTTATCCTAGAATAGTTTCTCTCCCTTTCTTTGTGTTTCTTGGCCTTGATATTTTTTGAAGAGTACAGGCCAGGTTTTGTTTTGTTTGTTTGTTTTACATAATGTCTCTCTATTTGGCTTTTCTCTAATATTTCCTCGTGATTAGAACAATGTTTAACAATTTATCAGAAGGCATATGATGTCAATTTGGCTCAATATTAGTGATGCTAGTATTGATCATTAGTTACCAGCCAAGTTTCAGTGAACCTGTAGACAAGAATGACAGACTGGAATAGAGTAAACTTACACAATTAATTTTGTCTCATAAAATGTTAGTAACCATAGAGTATTTATGGACTATTTGTGGTAAATATTTCAACATTTTAAAAACTACTACTGTGAATAGCATCTGTTCAGTGGATTTGTCCTGAGTTTGCCAGGTCCCTTAGCACCTGTACAGTGATTATTTCCTCAAGTAAAACTATTAGGATATACAGAAAAGAGATGTGAAAGAGTGAACATTTTAAAATGTATTAACAAAAACGGCTACCTTAAGAAATATTTGTAAGCAATTCTTTAAAAGGCTTAGGTTGAAAAAATATTACATTGAAAAATATATGGTTAGCCATGGGGCAACTAAGCCCACACGCCACAACTACTGATCTCATGCGCCTCAACTAGTGAGCCTGTGTACTGCAAACTAGAGAGCCTACATGCTCTGGAACCCGCACACCACAGCTACAAAGCCCACGTGCCCTGGAACCCGCACGCCACTAGAGAAGAGAAAACCCGCCACCACAACTAGAGAGCCCATGTGCTGCAACAAAATATCCCACATGCTTGAACAAAGATCCCACATGTCACAACTAACACCTGACACAGCCAAAAAATAAAACATAAAAATTTAATTTAAAAAAAAGAAAAACATATGGCTATACCAAACTGATTCAAATTTGTAAATAAGTATTTTCTGTTTAAGCTCTTGCAAATGATCAGATATTCAATGTAATATATTTGAACATTGCTTTAATTTACACAAATGGTATTTTTAAGAAATTATTTTATTTTGTTAAAAAATATTTTTGAATAAGCATTTTTATGTGAACACCAATATGATGAAACCAACATTTAGGTCACTAAATAAATATTTTAAAATTATTATAATATTCTTAAAATTTTATCACCATCTATTGTTTTCATATGTCTCAGACTAGATGATAAATATAAGGTCAATCTTAAGATATATGCATTTTTTACAGAAGATAGACTTTTGTATAAAGGTACAAAAATTGGGACTTCCCTGATGGCACGTGGTTAAGAGTCCACCTGCCAATGCAGGGGACACAGGTTCAAGCGCTGTTTCAGGAAGACCCCATATGCCGTGGAGCAACTAAGCCTGTGTGCCACAACTACTGAGGCTGTGCTTTAGAGCCAGCGAGCCACAACTACTGAGCCCATGTGCCACAGCTACTGAAGCCTGCGTTCCTAGAGCCTGTGCTCTGCAACAAGAGAAGCCACCACGGTGAGAAGCCTGCACACTGCAACAAAGAGTAGTCCCCACTCACTGCAACTAGAGAAAGCCCATGCGCAAAGACAGAGACCCAACGCAACCAAAAAAAATAAATAAAGGGTACAAAAATTGTTATAAAAAACTTATGATCTCTGATCAGAGATATGGAGACAACTAATGCTCTGAAGGGCATTTAACCTCTTTGAGGTCAATGTCTTCACCTTTTAAATTACAGGGGTACATTGATTATTAAGGAACCATCCAGTTTAACAATATGTAATCCAATGGTCTCCAGAGCAGTTAACAGCCTAAAGCCAAAAATATCTGAACAAGCTTTACACAAAATACGTAGTTTCTTTTTCATGGTAACATCAACTAGAAACCATTCTTCAGAACTAAAGGGTCATAATATTTTTTTCCTAAAATGTAGCACTAAATGAAAATAAAATATGTTAAGGACCTCAGGACCAGTGTTTTCTAAATCTTATCAGAATTTTTGACTCAAACTTCAGGGATGAGATTGAAAAATAATTGGCCATAACATATGATATAGATGATTTGATAGAAAAAAAGAACCTTTAGAAAAGAAAAAAACATTTTTTTTCTTCTTTTTTTTTTTTTGGTACACGGGCCTCTCACTGCTGCGGCCTCTCCCTTTGCGAAGCCTGTGCTCCGGGTGCGCAGGCGCAGTGGCCATGGCTCACGGGCGCAGCACGTGGGATCCTCCCGGACCGGGGCACGAACCCGCATCCCCTGCATCGGCAGGCGGACTCTCAACCACTGCGCCACCAGGGAAGACCAGAAAAAAAAAAATTAACAGTAGTCAAGGGTAATGGGAAACATGGCTGTAGAAATTATTCATGGATGAAAAATGGATGATGGACTACAAGATCATATTGAAACCATAAAAGAGGACAAGCTCAACCTGCAGTGGTTAGCTCCAATTTAAAGCCTTACATACATATAAACACTTACAGATATATCTGCAATGTAAACAGCAGAGCCAAAGGGAAGTAGCATCCAAAAACCAAGAGGAAGTCTCTACTAAGAGTCAAGGTTAGATGCAGGAGTTGCATCCAATATTTGAGACTTCCTGATCCTATAAATACTTTCCCTTTATTATCTTTGATTACAAACAACTAATGTGATAAAGCTGTGTGTCTAATTATCTGATGCAACCTATCACTGTGGTAGCTAAACACATTACTTTTCAAACCTTGCTGTCAGAATTTTAGTGCAAAAATCATATTCTGTATTTGGTACTTGAATTCCCAGCCAAGATTCTTTCAAAAAAGAAGTGGGGGCTTCCCTGGTGGCGCAGTGGTTGAGAGTCCGCCTGCCAATGCAGGGGACGCGGGTTCGTGCCCCGGTCTGGGAGGATCCCACATGCCGCGGAGCGGCTGGGCCCGTGAGCCATGGCTGCTGAGCCTGCGTCTGGAGCCTGTGCTCGGCCACGGGAGAGGCCACAGAAGTGAGAGGCCCGCGTACCGCAAAAAAAAAAAAAAAGAAGTGGGAGACTTTTCCCTTAATAATTGAATTAAGCTCAGAATCTAATTGAAGTCATGGATGGCTTTGTGATAGCTATCTTAAAACTTCTGAAATAAATAACATAATTATTACGTATTTTCTTAAGGATAAAAATACAATAGTGGAAAGGTTCGGTATCAAAGTAAAAGAGAACTTCCAATTAGCTACTGTGTTATTCTCAAATCTTTGCCATAACTGAATCAGAAAATGTTCCTGAAACTATGATTCCTTGTGACTCTAAATTAAGAGGATCAGTAAATTAATTAGGAACAATGTAGTCAATAATAAGGCTAATAGATGACAAATGTAATACTGGGAAGCTTAATGCTAAGACTAATGAGCTGTGGAAAAAATTTAAAAGAACTCCTCCTTTAATGGTTCAGAATTATGCTAAACTAACCCAAACTTGTACTTTGGGAAGAAGACAAGATACACAAATGTACAGAGCACAAAATGAAAGTGTGAAAGCATACCAAGACACCTACAGAAAGGTCAGCTACACAGTCACAGAAAACTTTCGGGTAACTTTTTTTTAAAGCAGCTCTTCATGTCATGGACTTAGGGGTCTTTTCATTCAGGAGTCCCCGGATTAAAATATAGTCTCCATGACTGATATAAATCTCAGTGTCCAGAATGAGTTTACAGCCATTCATATTTTACCACTAAGACAAATAAAATGAAGCATTTGACTATGCTGTCAGCCAATTATTTTTGTGGTTTACAATTAACCACCAATTTCCTGAATTTGTTGTTACAGAAGATTGGTGGCTTCTAGTTTGAAAAGCTATGGATCATAACCACAGTTTCCCCATGCTTTCTTTCAATTTACAGGTAAAAATAATCTGAGTAAGACTCTGCCACTTCTAATTGGTGATAGGAATTGAAAGGAGTCCAGAGCTTCACCTCATAGTGTTATGTAATCATACCTTAACCTCCACATCAAACAAACACACATACAACAAGACTGTGGCATTATCAAGTGAACAAATTATCTCAGGAAGCTAGCTGTCTCAGCAGTCTGAATACTGAATTATTTTATCATTTTCAGTGATAAAGTTAATTGGTATAGGCATTCAAGTATATTATTTTGAAACAATAAAAATATCAATTATTCCCCAATTAATCTATAAAATCAATGCAATCCAATGCAATTACAATCAAAATCCCAAGTATTTTTTCTGTAGATATTGATAACCTGATATTAAATTGTATATACAAAGAGTATTTAGACTTGCTGAACAAATTTTTAAAGAGAACAAAATTAGAGAACTTATGTTATTGATTTTAATTATTAGTATAATAATTTAATTAGCATAGTAATTTAACTTCTGTTAAACTGTGGGCCAATCCCTACTGTGACCTGCTTTTGTATGGCCTAAGAGCTAAGAATAGTTTTTATATTTCAAAGAGTTGTAAAAATAAACAAAGAAGAATATACAATGTGGCCCCTAAAACATAAAATATTTAATATCTGGTCCTTTATGAAAAAATTTGCCAACTCTTGATATAAAGAAAAAGGAATCACGATAGTGTGATACTGGCAAAGGATAGGCAAACACATCAAGGAACAGAGTAAATGTCTTAAAATCCAGCCATACATGCACAGTCAAGTTACCTTTGACAGAGGCTTTGATGTAATTTAGTGAGGGCCGTAATTTCTTTTCAAAAATAATTGTTGAATATTTTCCATATTTTAACCTAGCTCCCTACCTCACATCACTCACTAAAATTGAGGATGACCTCTTGTCACCTGTAATTGGAAGCAAGTATAAAGATAACTGAAGATACCTAAAAGAACACCAATGTGGCTAGAGGTGGTAGGAGGGAAGACCAAGGGGAGAGAAATGAGAGAAGCCTAGAGAGACGAGGAACTAAAATATGCACAGGGGTTGAGCAATTTTGGACAAGATACTTAGGCTAGGCTTCCATGATAAAGTGACATTTGAGCAGAGAACTGGAAGTAGAGAGGGTCAGGTGAATGGCCAATGGAAGAACAAAGGTCGTAACACAGACAGAAGCTTGTTGTATTTTAGGAAAACGAGAACACCACTGTGGCTTTAATAGAATGAGCAAGGGTTTCAGTGGTGGGAAATTTGGAAAAGAGACTTGTAACAGTGAGAACCTTTGACTTTTTTTCGAAATGTGATCTCAAGCCATTTGAAGGCATAGAGCAAAGGAATGCTATAATTTAGTCCACATGTAAAAAATCAGTTTCTTTACTGCTCAGAGAGTAAACTGAATGGGAAGCAAAAGTGGAATCAAGATCAGTTAGATGACAAGCCCTGTTGCCAGACAAGAGATGATAGAGACAGAATACCAAGTTCTTCAGTAATTATATATTTAATTCAATAGTCAGCACCATTTTCTCTCTAAAGTAGGGAGCCAATTATTCCCACTGTTCATATGAGGAATTAAGGGTCAATCGAGGCACAGAGCTAAAAAATTATGGAGTTGGTACCAATGGTGTTTTTAGTCACCTTGTTATACTGCTTCCTGTAAACACACAAAGTAAAAATATAAGTGTGAGGGTGGAGTTTCAGAGAGGTTAATTGCTAAATACAGTGAAATAATCAAATTAGAATAAAGAAGAGGATCACTTATTGGGACCACTTCATTTTATACTATCAAATGCATTTTTAATATAAATTACAAATATTTGCTGGGGAAAACAAAATAAAATAAGTTGACTAAAGTGTATCCTTATGGTTGTCTCCACACCTTCAAAAAAAAGAGATGTAAGGAATGACAAAGTATCTAATTGCACTGTTGCTTTCTTTAGGAAACTGTTTGTCAGGGAGTCACGACAGATAGAGAGCAGATAACCTGCAGCTCTCAATATTCATTTCAGGGTATAGGCTAAGTTTTGTGTTTGGGTCCTTGCTGCCTATTCAGACTATTCAGTCCATGTAATAAGACATGCTACCCAAAAAAAGCCATTATGGTTAGAGTTTTCCTATTTAAAGCACATGCTATCAATTAAATCTGATCGTATCCTTAGGGTAAGAGACATTGTGGTTTGTCTTCTAATTGCCCTTATATTGAACACTGATGTGAGGTTTCTTTTGTGGTTAACCTTTATCAACAGTATTGCTGGATTGACTTTCCCTTCACACAGCGCCTGCTTTCATGTCATCTTTTATTTCCATAAATCTCTTTGGCCTTTTCCCTTTCTGTGTCAACAATGAATGTAGAATTAACTATTTTCCATAAAGAAAAAAACTTTTTAAAACGTTTAGCATTCTTTGGTTCTAACTGCTGCGCAGAATGTTTATATGTTTTCTTTTCCCTCAGATTCCCAGACCAATGATATCAGTCTGTTCTGTTGAAGTGAGGAACAGATGGAGTGAATTTAATTTCATGAATTAAAAATTGCATGTGTATGTGGGGGATTTATAGGGGTAATGTGCTTTCATTTAATAGCTAAGAAAATCGTGTATCAAACTTAAGTGGTTTCTGTGTATCTATAGTTATGGAAACTTTGGAATTAATCAGATCTAGCTCTATGATCCATATTGGAGTTTGGCCCTATTACCCTGGGGCCACATTACCCTGCTGCCTGACTTTGTAAATAGTTTTATTTGAACTCAGCAACACCCATTAGTTTACATAACAATGGAGTTGAGTAATAGCCACTCAGGTTGTATGACAGGAAAAGCAGAAAATGCTATGAATTTTACAGAAAAAAACTGTTGATTCCTGATCTACACAATCTCTTTCAAGAATGCTTACATTATAGAGTTGCTCTAATGATGAACAATATTGAGATACGTGAAGAAGTATTCTCTTGGAACACAGTTGGCACTCAATAATTAGTAACATTGATATCAATAGGCATGGGATAGAGGATGTTGCTAAAAAGGCCCAAATAATGAGTTCAGTGATCTTGGGTCTCTTCTGTGGACCAGCAACCCTCATCATCTGTGTTATAGATGCATTTCCTATACCATCCTTCCAAGATTTGGTGGATTATAAACTAACCTAACAACATGATATATGCTCTATTATCTATGAGCCAGAAATAGTATTTTATCTTTACATGGGTAACATATTTTTAATTTAGGGTAACTGCTGGGCTATTGCATTAAAGTGATACTTTCTAATTAATATTTGAATTTTATTTAAACATCACTTTGTCAATCACACCGAGTTTTTGGTATCTCCAATTTGTACCTCTTTCACAGGGCCACTACCAAAATTATCCTGACATTCTGTCACTAAGGATAACCTACATTTACAGTAAAATATATACTTGCAAAATGTTTCAATAAAATTATAAGCAGTCAGTCGGGTGTACCAGTACAGACTCCCTGGTCTTCTGAGTGCTCAATTTTTTGCATTAGTTGTAATATTGTCTTGCAATATTAGAACAACAATATAACAGAGCTTGTGGACTGAGCCTCAAAATAAGTGCCCATTTCTGTATAGATGTGCCAAGTGATTAGCTACGTTGTATGATTTGAGGGGCATCAGGTGGCCATCCTGCAAAAAATAATATTAGAAATATATAACAGTCTATCAATCATTAATAAGTGAATTACTTTTATGTATGGCTTACTCTTTATGAAATGTAAAAATCCAGACATGGCAGTGAAAATCATCTAAGCTGAATAAGCTTAATAAATGCCTTCCAATGAGGCAAAAAGCAGAGAAAAGAGTCTTGGGCAATGGGGTAAAAAGTGGATATGTTTTATAAAAGAATATTTGGAGCACTGGAGAGATCCTTGTAATCTTAGAAATGCTGACCTAATTGACATATTACATGTTTACATGGGGGTTTCTAAGAGCCCCGGAGAGTTGAAGGCCATGTTACTTCATCAGGAACACAGTCACAGGGGGGGGAAGGAACTGAGCAGAGAGAGAACAGAAGTCAAATGTCCCAAGAAAATCAACTTTGGTGAAGACAGACGTGCAAACAATTTGTTGAACTTCGTTCATACTTTTCTAGAAAATAATATTTTAAATTAATTTTATTCCCCAAATTTTCCTCAATTAGAAACTTTTGGTTAAAAGCAAAATATTCCAAAATCACCAAAATTCCCTTTCAGACATGCCACAAGCAAAAAAACATATTTTTAAAAACTTTTATCTTCTTTTGATGCATAAAAATACTGGATCTATGCCAAAAATGGTGACAGCCTTGGAACTTGTGGAATTTTGTCATAGAAAAATTCTTTTTCTAAGTGCTACATTCTACTTTTCATTACTTAATGTGATTCCAGGCCTGAATCAATCCTAATTTGAGTTCTGCAGGATGTATGAGGATCCAATGAGGTCTTATTTTGTAATGCCTTACAACCCTAAAAACAGTGGTAACAATGACATTAATAAGAGTCATTTCAATATATTTTATTTCCTCACTCTCTCCTTATGGTGAATATTTTTCAAATTGACAAGAGTTTTGTTATAAAGAGAAGTGAGAGTCAGGTGTTCAAGGCCAAAAGGAATGCTGCTTTGGTCAGGCAAGAAGGGAATTAGTTTGACTTTGCTCCAAGCAGGCAATTAAGGGATGATGAATCAGAATCCCCTCAAAGCAGGAACCCTATTACTCTCAGATATGTCATGCACTCCGAAGTGTAAAATGCCTGATCATAAATAATAATGTCACTAATTGTGTGAAAAAAAAAAACCCTGAAAACAAATACTGTTGCCATGTGTAAGTGGCATCACTTATTGAAAAAAATGAACTCATCTCAAATTTTCTCACTGCAGTTGTAAGCACATAATTTTACTCCTAAAATACTAAAGTACAAGTGGAGGGAAATGACATGATACTAAGACAGTATCTGTTGCTTTATCCAAAACTTGTAATAGACTCCAAACATCCTTGTTGTCTGAGATATGGATCACAGTAACTTACTGAAAAATCAAACTGACTGCACTAATATTAAACTCAAAAAAAGCCTAGTTGAAATTTGTACAAGTATGATATGAATATATATTATATTTGATATTCATTATGGTCATAAGTATCTGAGAACATATATAAGTACAGTATGCATGCCATACGTATTGACTAAATCAATAAATACATGATTAATGTTTACAACAGATACAACTATTTAAAAAATTAGTAATTTTGTGCAAATTGCTAGAATAAAAATATTTTAATGTGATCTCAACCACATTTTTGTCAAATGATAACATGAACTTAATAAAAAACACATTCATTAAATTTTTATTCTTATCCACATAATATAACCTTTGAAATTAGTTCTTTACCAAATGTATGATGCCATTATATTCACAAATGATATACTGATAGTAATCAATATATATTCTGGAAAGTTTGCATCTACCACATTAAAACTTTAGAAAAAAATTTTTTTTCCCAGATTTATTAAGATCTAATTGACATGTAACACTGAGTAAGTTTAAGATGCATATGTGTTGAATTTGATACACCTATATATTGCAAAATGAGTACCACCATAGTTCTAGTTAACATTTCCAACATCTCATACCCATATAGAGGCTCACTGAGATTAAACAAAAATAATCTCCACCACAGCTCATTTGAGAAAGTTATTTTGTTTTCTACCTTGATGAAATTTTTGCTATTTTAATGCTATTACACAATAATTTCACAATAATAATGTCAACAACTTTTGAGAGTCAAAAGCTTTTGTTCTTGTGGATTTGGTAGTTGTCTTTCCAGTGGGAAGTTGAGGAGAAACATGTTTCAATTATTCCCCTATTCCAGAACAGTGTAAGCTTATGTGTTTTGAACAATCACATTTAATCTTCAGGACAACCATTCTAGGCATGTATTACTTCCTGCATGTTAGTGATAAGAAGTTCGAGACTTACACATTTTTCCAATGTTGCCAGAGTGGCTCAGTTGCCTGCTCTGGGTCTGCTCATGTCCCTCGATGCTAAGCCTACTCTTTTGTTTATATATTGGCCTAGTCACCCACATTGGGGGAAAACTAATCAGATATAACAAAGAAGTACAGGGGTATGCTGTTGGGGAAACATTTTATAGGCGATACGTTTGTCAATTATACCCAATTGTCACACACTGTATGTGTGCTTCAAGCAGTAGACTTAAAACCAGCAATGATATACATAAGTAGTTATATACTCTGTGACAACTTCACTAGGAAATGTATAACTAGAAGTTGAATGACAACATAATACCAGCACATATTCAAATTTTAGAAACTTCATATAATTTCGAGAACACTAGATGAGGTTACCCATACAGTATAACCTAAGAATGTTTATCATTATTATTTGACAGTGTTTTCCGTGTAATTTAATGTACCAAATAATCCTAGTTACTTTACTATTTCTTCTGAGATGCCTCAGGGGCCTTCTGGAATACTCAAAGTTAGCTAGAAGGGCTTCCCTGGTGGCGCAGTGGTTGAAAGTCCGCCTGGCGATGCAGGGGACACGGGCTCGTGCCCCGGTCCGGGAAGATCCCACATGCCGCGGAGTGGCTGGGCCCGTGAGCCATGGCTGCTAAGCCTGCGCGTCCGGAGCCTGTGCTCCGCAACGGGAGAGGCCACAACAGTGAGAGGCCCGCGTACGGCAAAAAAAAAAGTTAGCTAGAGAAGAAACTTACAGTCTGTTATCAAAAGCAATTCAATATTCCAGGAAAACCTTGTTCTCATAACAGAAAGAGAAAACCAAATTCCAGTCCTGTACCAGCTTACTATTAATAACATTCATTTATCTAATTAAATTCAGTCTAATCTTAATCCCCACAGCTTACAAAATTCTTTTCTCAAAATTCCTTTTTCACAAACCTTTTATCACTTTCTGGATCCATATTAATATCCCTTATTTTCCCCATACATAAGCAGCCAGCTCAATTATTCTCCTTTTTTGGCTTAACAAAATATCTCCAGTCTTTACACATTCTCTTGCCTACAACACGTATGCTACTTGCTTTACACACTGAAATGTTCCCCTTATCATTTTAGTAGCTTTAATTAAATATTGAATTTTTAACCCATGAAAGGCCTTAACAAAACCAAGAAACAAGTAATTGGACTGTTATACCAGCATTTTCTGATTGCCAAACTTCAGAACATATTCCTTAACCTCTGAAAATATACATTTTTCTAATAGCACAATTTCTCTTTAATGTCGTACAAGATACATGTTTAATGAACCCAAACATCTTTTGAATTTCTACTAATTAACCCAAGGCTGAAGTTTCAGGCAAAGCGGGCTGTTCTTGTATTTCAAGGACAAAATAAGAGTTAACTTCAAGCTTTCTCTTAGGCATATTTTTGGTCTCTCGGGGTCACAGTTCTGAAAACTATTTTACAAGCTTTTTCTCTACTGAATTGAACCTGAATTTCCCATTTTACAAAAGACAACAAAGATACAAATCACACAAATGGAATATACACGCACGCACCAGAAGACAGAACTGTCACAAATCCTTCAAGAGGACAACCCATATGTAGTCCCAAACAAACACTTCTCCAACACAAAAGGTCCTCGACGTCAGACACACACCAGAACCAACTGGAAAAATGCCCAAATGACACTCAGTGCTCACAAACGGTCCTCAACGTCAGACACAGGTCAGAACCAATTGGCAAAATGCCCAAATAGCACTCTATGCTCACAAACGGTCCTCAATGGCAGACAGACATGTGAACCAATCGGCAAAAGGCCCAAACAGCATTTCATGCTCACAAGAGAAGTTTGCCCGGGTACACACCGGTGGACTTACTTGGTTTCAGAGCTGGTCAGCTCATCCAGAGGCATGTTTCCGTTCCACCAAGGAAAAGTGTAAGCTGACAGCCAGTACCGAGCAGGGGAGAAACAGGGAGGATCCCTGAAACCAATGGTTTTGGCAGCTGCTAGGAACGTGCCTCAAAAAAAAAAAAATCCCTCCCTCGGCGTCAGCTCACCACAAGCAGCTTGCTCCTTGCAGCCATCTTGGCGTGTAGTAACGGCCCGAGGTTCTACTCGGGGAAAACCCTGGGGAGCCAGATATCGCGAGAGGACAGCCTCACCTTGGGCGCCAGATAACTGCGATTCAGCTGCTCGCTGCTCAAAAGCCAATAAAGAGGCAAGGTGGATAGAAAGGAAAGTTTGCTTTATTTCGGAGGCCAGCAACCGAGGTGGGCGGGGGTGGGGTGGGGGAGCGGAATCCTGTCCAAAGGCTGACCCCTCCCACTGACAATCAGTGCGCAAGAGCTTTTATAGACGGAGGGAGGGGGCTACATGCAGAAACAGCAGTCAGCTCTGACAGTCCTCTTGAAATTAGTCATGCAGTGGTCTGATCAGCATCATCTTGATTGTTTTAAGTACAGTTAGTCTCTAGTTCCAGGGTCAGTTTGTTCCCATTTCTTTGAGGCCCGTTCTCAGAATTGTGGCGGCTTATGTCATGGCTACAGTCTGGTCATCGGCGCCAGATAACTGCGATTCAGCTGCTCGCTGCTCAAAAGCCAATAAAGAGGCAAGGTGGATAGAAAGGAAAGTTTGCTTTATTTCGGAGGCCAGCAACCGAGGTGGGCGGGGGTGGGGTGGGGGAGCGGAATCCTGTCCAAAGGCTGACCCCTCCCACTGACAATCAGTGCGCAAGAGCTTTTATAGATGGAGGGAGGGGGCTACATGTAGAAACAGCACAGTCAGCTCTGACAGTCATCTTGAAATTAGTCATGCAGTGGTCTGATCAGCGTCATACTGCTCACTTTAAGTACAGTTAGTCTCTAGTTCCAGGGTCAGTTTGTTCCCATTTCTTTGAGGCCCGTTCTCAGAATTGTGGCAGCTTATGTCATGGCTATAGTCTGGTCATTATGTAGTTAACTTTTTCCACCTGGTGGGTCTCTCAATATCTATAAGACAGATCAAGGGATATGGCTCAGAATATTATGTATAGCCCTTACAGGAGGAACTAAAGGTCCTTGACTTTGCTTAATGACTAAACTATGATTGTTTGGACTTGTTTGACTGTTTTCCTTTGTTTCTGCGTTTCTCACTTCTCTGATTAAACTTACTCTCTGGCTAAAGTTTTTCTACAGACAAAAGGCAGGCTGAGTACATGGGGGCAATGACCATAATAGGGTCCTGCTCCGTTTCAGTGCTATACACTTTGTTAGGTTTCCATTTTAGTTACCTGTACACTAAGGCTATGAGCTAGACGTTTTGAGTAGACTTGGATATTGCCATTATCCTTAGTTGCTCATTAATTGATAATCTCTTCACTTTAAGAGGTGGTCTCATTTATTGTGTATGTATATACATATATACGTATGTAAATATATACATATGTATATATGTATATACATACACATATATGTATATGCATACAGGGCACCTTACTCTGCCTTGTGTACTAATGATATAATCACAAGAGATACAGCAACATATAATAGAATGAACATAGATTTTAATCACAATTTCAAACTAAACTGGCATTTTGTTAAAGCTCAAAACACCTGATTCTGAGAGAGCTACTAAACCCCTGCATGTTGTTTTGTCATCCCTAAAAGCATGCATGACACTGTTAAACTCATAGAGTTATTATGAGGATTAAATTAGAGATATAAAATTCTAGCACATCTTCAACATATACTTGTAGCTCTTGTTATATAAACAGGGCAAAATAATACTCTGCTGACAGGTTGTTTGAGAATGGAAAAGCCTATATGTACCATCCATAGTATGGTGCCTGACTAGGCACTGTTTTCTAAATGGTAGCTCTTTATGATTTAAGAGCCATGTCTTTTCTTACAGCCTGGGATTAATTCATTTGAAAAATTTCAGTAATGCAATAAGCAGATTTTGAGTATCTTTACTATTTCAAGCAGTATGCTTACACTTACAGGGGAAATAAAATGAAGTAAGATATAAGTATTGCCTGCAAAGAACACAATACAATTATATCCATTATATACATAATGGATATAGTATAATTATATGTAATAATTATATATATATTTATATACAAGTTATATATAAGTAACTATAATAAGTAACTATAATACTGTACTATCACTGAAGTGTTATAATACTGTTTTGAGATAGGAAAAAATTACTACTTTTAGAAGCTTGAGTATTACCCCTTTATTTCATAAAAAATTGTGGAATTCTGTAAATAGCTTTAGTTAATAGTCCTTGATGTTTAGGATTTTATCTTTTGTTTTTGCAGTGTTCCTTTTAGCATAATTAGAATGATTCATGTATTCTGGCAGCGTTTCTGTTTAGCAGTACACACATCTGTATACAAAGAATAATCTATTGGCAAAACACATTTTCAGCTCTCTTTTGTTTGATTTGTATTTGCTTTCAGGCTTAAAACATAATTCAGTTTTATGGCTTATCAAGAAGGACAAAAAATAAGTACTCCATAACTTCATTTTTACCATAAAGTGTATGTTACCTCTTGATATCTTAAACATTTTAACGTATTAATTGTTAGTTTTCTTCTGCCTCTTCTTATAGAAGTGCAAATACATTTAGGGAATATTGTACATTGGAAGTAAAAATATTAAAATCCAGATAGGTTAGTAAAGGAGTCCTGTGTAGAAGATTCAAGTCAATTAGTAGAATAATATTGGATCTTTCTTTCACAAGAAACCAAGTATATTTATCAGGTGTTCACTTCAGTAGAATTAGGTGTGTCTTTTATCTCATTTTATATTCTAAACCATTTTTGTTATAGAATATAAGTGGTAGAAATCTGACAGCTATGCTAACTGAGGATGACAATGGGGTAAAGGACAAGGAAAAAGCCTTTTGTAATTTAATTTTAAGTAGTACCATCATTTATTTTCAGTTGGCATTCAATTTTCGATACATTCACTTTAAAATGTATTACTGTTTAGTTTTCAATGTTATGCTAATTTTGGAGTTGACTTAGCTTTTCTCAGTCACAGATATGAGGCATATTAATGCACATGAGTTCCAGATGACAAACAGTGCTTGAAGTTTCCATGTCTGCTAATTCATTTTTGATTATAACATGATGTCTCCTGAAATATAAATGGCATTTGCCTAGCCAAACGGTCATCGGATTTGAACATACAATGTGATGCTTCGCTGATGTTTGAACTTTGGAGTCATTTCAAATTCATTGATAATAGTCCTTATAAAGCCCATGTTCCCTCACTCAGAATGAAATAAACTAAGAGACTTTATCATCTGCTTCTCAGGTACGTTTCTCTAATATATTTCATTTATGGAAAGTATTTGGAATTAATTTAGCACTAACCTTTGAAATCAGTGGATGTTTCACATCACTCACATTTTCAAAACCAAGTTTAAATAGTCCAGATTATATTGTGTCAAAGGATTCCAACGACATTAGTTGTCTTGGATCTTAGTTTTTTACAAAAAATGGCAGCTATTAATGTCCATTATCACTCAAAGTAAACTTAAATCTTAAATATAGAGTCAATTTTATCATTAACCATCTAAATTGCCTTGAGATTGAGAAAAGAAATGATAAAAAAAAAAGTTGTACCACTATGTTTATTTTTATGCCACCAAGTATTTTCATGTATTTAAGAATTTCTTATACATTTTGAAAATCATTACTATGTCTAATAAAGTAGGAAAGGTAAAAAAATATTTGTTTGAAAAATTTTTTGTCATGCTCCTTGAAATTCTTATAGCATTCTAATTTTTGTAATTAATTGTTTTAAGTTACTTCCTGAGTGTTAGAGTGATATCAAACACCATCACACTATGAATTCACTAAGATCCAGTGATGCACCTGAAACAAGGCTGGGCCATGATAAGTGGTCTCTTGAGATCTTAAAAAAAATAAAACTGACTAAAAGTCAATTTGCTTTTTACTATCACCGTGATTCTAAACAATCAAAGATACATTATTCCTCCTTGAAATAATCTCTTGTTTGTATAACCTCTAAATATGTGCTGAGTTACAGCTGAGTTTTAATAATACCTTTTTAAGCTTCATATTTTAAGCTTTAGCATATTTTATTACTTGTATTTCATAAACATTATATTCTATGAGGAAGTTGAAGAAATCCTAGTGATTTTTAGTTGACTATCACACATAGAGACTTGGCTACATACATTTGTTTTCAAAGTTTGTAATGTTTAAAAAACTTGTGAACGTTTTTGGGGCAGATTTTGTGTTTTCAATCCTGATCATACCATGTATTCTTACATATAAACATCAGATTTCTAGTAAACAATGATAGCCTGATGGTTGTGTAGAAATAAAACTTGAGTTGATTTAATTCTATTATTATATGGACCATTTGAAATGTTTGTGTTAAATTTCTTGGAATTTGTTGAGAAATTCTTTTTTTTAAAGTATACTTATATTTATGACATTTCTAACTATTTGTATATCTGTTGCATCATGTGAAAGAAACTTTTGAAATTAATTCTTCAATAAAGTATGAACTAAGACTAAGCAATCTGATTAAAATATTTATTGAAAGGAATATGCAAAAGTTATCCATTGTGACAAAGTCCTTGATGAACTGACAGAAATTAGGCTCTTAAACAGGAACTTGAATGTAGCTACTCATTACTGTGGGAGACCAATATTTAGGTATAATTTTCTTTTTTTTGAAAATAAGATGTATGGTATTAAAATATTAATCTATTCATTTCTTTTTGTACAGTAATATTTATTTTATTTTTATTGACATAATTATATCTAAAGTAAAATAAAGAAGTTTCACTGGTTCTTTTCTGCCCATTATTGTTCATTTCATTGTATGATTATAACTAAAAATAATTTTGTTCTGTAGAGGAGGAAGTATCAAAAAACTATTCTCTACAGGAAAACATGCCTGGTATACTATTGATAGAAATGTAAAAGAAAAGTCTGGGAAAATACATGTAAAGAAAAAAATAATTCAGCAACTTGTTTAAGAAGTAGATATCTGCCTGACTTTTTTTTTTTTTTCCAAATGCATTATAAATCCTACGTGGAGTATTCTTAATTAAAGTATCTCTGTAGGTGAAAGAAAAAGTAAGTGAGAGAAAGAGGTAAATCCCCTCTAATTTGTTCAGCAATAATTATTATGCTAACTTTTATGACCTATTATTAGCTTTACATTTCTAATAAATCAACATTTACATTATTTTAACACAATGAATTTTAACTTTCCTCACCTCTACCCCTGTTCAGGTGATAGTGAAGTGGAAACAGTATTATGTGGTGAAGAAAAAGTATATTTTACAACTGAAAAAATGACAATTCAAATCCAGATTTCAAACAAGTGGAAGCAAGGTAAGTATACTGTCCAAACTGTAAAATTGAATTAATATTTTTAAGTACAAGTCTGCTATGAGATAATATATAAGAAGGTACTAGAACACAGAAATAAATTTGAATTCCTTTTTTTCAAGGATTAACACATATATCTGATATTTTAAAATTTAAATATATACCTATCAAATCATTGTGTGTTTCATTGTAATGTATCTTATGAGGAGGTCGTAAATGGAATATTAGGTTTAATTACAGTTAAATCTTGATGCCGTTTTTCTTAAGAAGTTAGAAACAAATACCTTATCCATTCTCAACAACACCAATAAATCAGAAAACAGATTTCTATTTTCCAGTAGATAAAGCAAGGAAACTCCTATTTCTGGAAATATGTAGTTTTCATAAAGTTATACTTTAGGATATCATTTAGGAAATAAAAAATAATAATTGAAATTAGCTTCCAAATGCAGTCTGTGAAATTAAGATACTACAAAATCTGATGATATAAATATACAGCATCTACATGCAGCTACCTATATGAAATATTTTTCAAAGGCACTGATAAAAATCTTTTGAGCAAGTACTGAACTCCCTTTAAATAGCAGGCATTGTAATAGATGCTGAGTATTCACACATAAGAAAGAAACCATTGCAATATTCAAATACCCACAATTTGCTGAAAGGTTCATTTTAAAAAGCATCATCATCACAACAAAAACGAGAAAGGCAATAACAACTTAAGTCGAGACCATAGATTATTCAATGAAAGTAACTTGATGGTAGTCACTATAAGAGATTATTACATTATTAAATCTGCATTCAAAAATAAATATATCCTTTAATTGGATAAATACCCATTAATCTTCACTTTTTGAAACTGGTTAATGAAGGTATAGTTGTGCATTAAATCAAAAAGAAGAGGGAAGATACTAGTTATTCTTTCAGAAGAGACTTTGGAAGTTCAAGACGTTGATGGCAATGGCTTATTGAGATTGTATTTCAAATATAATTCCAATTTGGAAAGGTAAGATTAACTGATCTGGTAACTATATAGCATAGACAGAGGAGTTGCTCACAGTCTACTTTTCTATGCATAGAGATTTGATGTCACAGCTCATGTGTTATGATTTTGTAAGATATAATAAGTAGGAAACATTTGAAAATTGACAACATTTGTTAATAAAAGTAGGGTAGGGCTTCCCTGGTGGCGCAGTGGTTGAGAGTTCACCTGCCGATGCAGGGGACGCGGGTTCGTGCCCCGGTCCGGGAAGATCCCACATGCCGCGGAGCGGCTGGGCCCATGAGCCATGGCCGCTGGGCCTGCGCTCCGGAGCCTGTGCTCCGCGACGGGAGAGGCCACAACAGTGAGAGGCCTGCGTACCGCAAACAAACAAACAAACAAATAAATAAATAATAAAAGTAGGGTAGATAAGCTGACTGTAAAACAAATTCAGTCAAAATATATTGGTTTTTTATACTAGGTAAGCTCTGCAAAAGTTGGACATGGTCTAAGATCTAATATTAAATATTTTGTCTTTCAATGTCATTTCAGGTTAGAAGCTATATTATTACGAAATACATTCCTAAGCACACATTTTCTTGAAAACTAGACTATAAGATAAATTTAATGTAGCTAACACTACAGTTCTTCATTTGAGTGGATGCTAAAAAGTTGTTTCTCTTTAGGGAAATTATTCCAAGCTTTACACATTTCATGCTTATTTTGCAATTAGTTTAATTTCCATTAAAAACTCTCCAACTCTGTCCTTTGTCACATGAAAATATAAAATATGAGCAATAACTAAGTAGCCTTGTTTCTGACAAGAAAAGTTAAACTTTTAATTTTCCAGTTCTCCTGTAAGTGCTTCTAAATGTGCTGTGTTGTATACAATGTGAAGATAAGTAAGAAATATAAGTATTCAGTATGAAACTTTCAGGCACATTCCATTATTTTATGTAATTTGACTGATAGTTAAACTTTTAATACAGTCATTTTTGAATTCTTATGCTAAAAGGAATATATAGCAACCATTTTCAGGGGGACAAGATCAGAGAACATAATATTGTTTAAAACTATATTTTAAAAAACATAAATATACAAGTTTGAATAGCAGACTTGATCCATTTACCATTTCATTTGGACCAGTCTTCTGATATTCTATGAGAATTTTTGTGGTCCAATTGATACAACTGCTTAATCTTTTCTGACTCTCTTTTCAGAATCTCAGAGACTTATTTGTTCCTGCCTCTGTGGCATTTAGGTTACTAGTGCTTATTTTTGAACCATTTGTAGAATGAACAGTCTATGAAAAAAAAAAGTAAATACAAATGCATGTAATTTCCCTTTATGTCTTTACGTTTTGACTTATATATGCATGTATGTATGCATGCATGTATGTATATAATGTATTTATTTGTATGTATTATATATATTTTTTGGTAATTTTTTTTCAGACCTTAAAGAAGTGCATGGAGGGAAACTGTTTTTGTAGAGGCTAATTTTTTGTGTGTTTTTGCTATTGCTGCTTATGTTTGTTTTCTTTTAGTGTTTGCCCAACTTTCTTTTCCATTTTTTTCTGATAAGAAGACCTCCCTTTATAAGAGAAAAACCACTCCCCAATTACATGTGTTTATGGGGATGCTGATTCTCTAGCCACAGCTGTGGACACAAAAGCCCTGTAAGGCCCTTGGATTAATATGTACCTTGGGTGAGAGAGCATCATGTTTCCTTCTGGGGTCATTGAGTCTGAGGTGCAGGTAAGCTTAGATTTCTTGGTGCCCTCATTACCCCAAAATAAGGGACACGTAAAGCCAACAAAGAGAATGATGGAACCTAGTGATAATGGAGATTGAAAGAGAGAGAGAGAGAGAAAAAGAAAATAACATCATTTGAACTGTCTGTGTAGCTTAACCTAATTTGCATTGTTCGAGTTTTTTGGTTTCTGTTACTTCAAACAACAACAATAAAAAATAGTTCAACAGAGCTATTTCTTAATAATATTACACCTATATACATATTTTGCAATTGAATGTACCATATATGTGCAATGTCATAAATTTACTTCCTCATTTCCTTGCCTCCATAAAGAAGAGTTTTTTTCATCCAATCCAGTTCATGGTTTACTTAAACCATGGCATTCAGGAACCAGTATATGCTTTTATCTAATCCCTCCCAAACCCCACCTTATAAAAACAACAAACCATGTGATTTCAAGTGTGGCTGGATAGGACATAAATCAAGCACTTTTTTATCATAGAGTAAGATAAATTTTTTTTTTCAAATTGTATTCTGTCTTAGCCTTAACAAATATCATTCAGTCTCTGCCTTGTTACTTCACTAACTACATATCTTTTTTAGAGCAAATTATATTTTGTCATAAATCTAATTTAACAGGGAATATTAAATATCTTCTTGAAATAAACTATATATATATGCATGGCACACATATGAACACACATACATAGATAAACATATACATATATATATATATATGTTGGTATATCACAGGAAATGACCAGACAGAAATGCATTCTCTTCCAATGAATACCTAAAAACTACAGAGGGAAAGTATATATAAGATAGATAAGTAGTCTACTTAATTTAATTTTCAGTTTTTTTTTTAGTTGATTATTAGTGTGCCCCTGACCTCAAAGGCACAGTCAATTTCTTCTTTTATATCCATGTGATAGTTATTTGGGCTATTAACTCTTATTATGGTTCTTTATCCATTGCTTGTGTCCCTTTATAATCCTTACTTTGGCCAATGAAATGCAAATGTAAGTGGTGTGTTATTTTTGTACACAAATTATAAGAGCTTTCTCCTGCCACAATAATTATGTAAATATTTTGGGACCTTTGTTAACAAACTGAGTAGATGTCTTATTGCCAACTGGGATTGGATATTGATGTTAGTGAAAACAACACTTTGTTGTGCTAAAGCCACAGAGCCTGAATTTATTTATTATTGAAGTATAATTTAGCCCATCCTGACTAATGAATGCAATTTTTTTTGCCACTGCATATTATTCAGTTCCTATTATAGCATTCACCTCATTCCACTGCATTATGATATTTGCATAGATAACTCCGTTAGGTTATAAATGTCTCATGATTAAGCATAGAGACTGGCATACAACAGCCATTTAAAAATGTTTGTTGATAGAGTATAATGAATATACAGTAAAGAGCAAAATATCATCCTTCTGGTATCTCTTCTAGAAAAGGAAACATAACATATAGCATATAATGTAGAATATGCATGGCAGGCATAAAACAAGACACAGAGTGGTTAGGAAGCAATTCAACATAAGCTTAGTTACCTGGAGTTGTCTCCTTCTCTGCTACTTCCTAGTTACGTGATCATGTAAATCTATATAATCTTTTGTATCTGAGTTTCCTCTTCCATAAAATGGGAGTAAATATAGTATGCCTCTCATACAGTATTTGCAATAATAAACAAATGAATATAAATAACTTATAAAATACACAGACAGTAATAAGCACTCAAACTTGTATATAGGGGTGTATATACATAAACACACAGAAATGAATTCCTCACTTTTATATAAATATCATTGGGTATATTTTTGTTTAAATTATATCAGATGTTATATCAATTAAATATAATTTCAGATGCATTATCAATATACCTGATTGATTTCCATTCAGTAGTGGCAACAAGACTTTTAACTTTCTTCTGATTTTATGACCTCCTGAGAGTACTCTATTCTAGCTCAGTATCAGGAATGTAATAATCATGAAAGGAACAGTATATCACCAAAGGAGCTAAAAGTTTCTTTATCTTATACCCTATAGAAATATTGTGATCCCTTTTATAAACTTTTAATGAAAGATTAGTATGTGTTGTTGAAACGGAACAGGACGCTGTGGTCCTTCCCACACCATGTCCACACCATGTAGAAAAACTTTAGTAAACGAATAAATTTAACCAGAGAGGTAAGAAAATGCAGAAGCAAAGGAAAACAGTCAAACAGGACAAAATAATAATAGTTTAGTCATTAAACAAAGTCAAGGACTTTTAGTTCCTCCTCAAGGGCTATAGATAATATTCTGAGCCACATCCTTTGAGCTGTTTTGTGGACGCTGAAACCCCTACCAGGTGGAAGAAGTTAACTTCGTGATGACCAGACTGTAGCCATGACATAAGCCGCCACAATTCTGAGAAGTGGCCTCAAAGAAATGGAAAAGAACTGACCCTGGAACTAAAGACTAACTGTACTTAAAACAATCAAGAGGACACTGATCAAACTACCTCATGACCAATTTCAAGATGACTGTCAGAGCTGACTGTGCTGTTTCTGCATGTAGCCCCCTCCTTCCATCTATACACCCCTGAAACTCCCCTTTAAAAGCTCTTGCCCCCTTATTGTCGGAGGGTGGGGGAGGAGTCAACCTGTGGCACAAGTTCCTTCCCTGCCCCCAGGTTACCAGCCTCCAGAATAAAGCAAATTTTCCTTTCCACCAACCTTGCCTCTTAGAGTATTGGCTTTAGAGTGGTGAGCAGTAAGACCCCACTTTCAATAACATTGTGTCTAATCTAATATATATTATAGATTGATCTATAGTATATATAAATGTATTCTATGTATATATGTAGAGAGAGATGTAAGTATATGACCTATAAAGAGTATATATATATATATATATATATATATGTGTGTGTGTGTGTGTGTGTGTATGTAATATAACTGAACTATCCTCTTGCTTCCAAAGCATTTCAGTTGATTGATTGATTCATTGATCTACTATGGGAATTATTTCCTTCTTCCTTGTATTGTTGTTGGCTGTTTATAGATGTGTTCACCTATAGATTCAAAATTCCTTGGGCAGAACCTCCCCTAAGATTTGAGGCACCCAGGGCAAGAGTACAAATAAAGGCACCAATACCATATGACTAAATATTTAAAAGTTATGAATCAAGCTAACCTTCTATTAAATAAAGCATGATGTAGCCTCCTAAGTAGATGACTATATCTTTGTAATGAACTGGAAGGCCAAATATTAATTAATATTGTGGGAATTGAAGCACAGAAAGCTGGAGTTGTTAAAAAAAAAATGCTTCTACTCTGGATCATGCTACTTCTGGGAGTAATAAACTATCCTTTGTTTTCAATCCATGAATCCTGTGTCTTCTGACAGCATCTATGAAACTGAGGCAGGCTAACTTGTTAGCGTGAAAGTAGGATAAACATCTCAGACTCTTGATATGGGGTTGATTAATTTCTATAGCCATTTATATATATATGTGTGTGTGTGTGTGTGTGTGTATGTATGTATATATATAAATAATTTATATATTTACATAATTTATCCTCACAAAGATCTATTAATTTATCCTCACAAAGATCTACATTTAAGGCAGTAGGTACTAACTGATTTTTTTTGTTTAGTTTTGTTTTTGCTTGATTGTTTGTTTTTCAGATAGTGTAATGCAGATATAGATACTTGCGTTAAATAAAAAGTAAAACTGTTACGGGTAAGATAAGAGACTTGCCTAATGTTATATGAGGAATAAAGAATCTGGATAGAGTTTTGGTCTCCAGATTCCTCCAATATCATGAAGTATCTACAAATTTACCAATAATGCAAGATATTCTCCTTTCTCACTATGATCACTGTAATTCGATAATAACTTACATGCTAGGTACAAAGAGAAAGCTAGAAGAAAAATGTCACTCAAAATGTTTACATCAAAAGCATTAGAGCACATCTATTCTCCATTAACAGTTATAATGAAAGCACTTTGATGAAAGAAGATTTAAGACCTCTTTGAACTGATCTCTCTTGACATTATAGATAATAAGGCACTTTATTTGCAAATACCCCATACTCTGAAAATCATGTTACTGGCTACATTACAAAATTCAATTAGTTACTTTATTCTCTGCTGGACACCATTAGTTTCTACTGAATGAGCTTTCATATGTACTGGCATCTTCAAACATATGCTTTTGTGAATGCATATTGAAATATTTAAAGTATGACAAAATGCACATTTAGTTGGAACTCTGCATGTTAAAACTCTGTAAAATTATTAGGAAAACAGGAAAATATACCTTACCTTTGATTTTCAAGATGATTTCCTCATTTAGGCATATTAAATTCAGTGATGCTAATAAAGATTTCAAATATTTTTCTTTTTGTGATTTCAGCACACAATGTATGTTTCAGTGAAGTTTCCCCTCTCTGTTATGTGACCTTGGCCAAACTAGCACACTTTTCCTCCAGTGCCTAGTTTTGCATGATGCCTAGAGTTGGCATTCAATAAGTGGCTCTTGATTGGCTGGAAAATGATACATCATGCCTTTAGAATGCTAAAATACCAAGAGCAGTAAAACAATTTTTGTCATTTTAATATTTAGTCTCCAAAATGTATTTAGTTTTAAGTTTGTTACGTGAGATGATCCTAACATGAAAGTCCTTACTCTAACTATGATTTCATTCTTGGTTATGAACAATACCCTTTTGTATATACAGTAAATAGAGCATTATAAGACTTAGAGGGAGCATTCTATCCTCCACTCAGTGGACATAAATCTGATGCCCTAACACTATTTACTGGTACAAATCATTCTATCTACCTTCCAGACCATAATCCTTCTCACTTGCTTTTACTTGCATTGGCTGACCTCTGTACATATGGCCTATTGGCTGATTAACGTTTATTGGGTTATCTTTTTCCTGGCCAGCCCTGTCCCATTTCTGTCCTCTCTCAAATACTTTTAGTAAGGCAGCAATCTCTGTATATCACAAACACCTTAAGAATAGGATGGGGTTCAATTAGGAATCAAGTTTAGGTAATTTCTCATTTTATAGCAGCCTCAGCCAAAGCCATGAAGAGTGGGAGCCAGTTTTAAGCAGGACTTGTCATGATGCTTTGAAACTAGCAACCCTACTTCACCAACCTCATCTCTTCTGGTCTCGATATAAGAGGAGGTTGAAGCGGCTAGGAGTAAGAATTTCTTAGAAGAGAATATTCAGGGCTTCCCTGGTGGCGCAGTGGTTAAGAGTCCACCTGCCGATACAGGGGACACGGGTTCGTACCCCGGACCGGGAAGATCCCACATGCCGCGGAGCGGCTGGGCCCGTGAGCCATGGCCGCTGAGTCTGCGCGTCCGGAGCCTGTGCTCCGCAACGGGAGAGGCCACAGCAGTGAGAGGCCCGCGTACCGCCAAAAAAAAAAAAAAAAAAAAAAAAAAAAAAAAAAAAAAAAAAAAAAAAAAAAAGAGAGAACGACTATTCAGCATTCTACTGCTCTTCTCCCTGATTGATGCTTAGACATTAGGTGGGTAGTGTGTTTCTCTCTCACTTTAAGCCATGTCATAAGTGAAACAGACACCCAAAAGCCCCCTTGGGGAGATTGGCATTCATCTTCTTGAGTTGAGAGAATAAGAGGAATGTTATCTGACTTGTTTTAAAAATCTTGAGGCCTGGGAGAGTCTGGCTTGAGTGATCTGCCTGAGAACAAAAAGATAAAGCACAGTGAGGAAGTTTCTCTTTCAGAGCATGTTTGGACAAAGGTACAAGTTGCCTGTGATTCAGATTTGGACTCAAAAGGGGGTCCAAAACACCCTTGTATATAGGCAGAATAAGGGTCATGGTTTTTGGTGCTACAGTCGGTGCCCTGCATAGAGGTTCAAGCTAGGGTTAAAATCCAGCCTGTGCCCATTATGGCAGCAGGGTCCTGTCAGCCTAGAAAACTTGTACTTTTATTTTTTAAGCCTCAGAAAAATCAAGATAGTGGCTATTTAATTATTTATTTTGTTTAATTGCCCCCAAGCATTTCAACCAATCAATCAATCAGTCAATCAATCAATACTTATTGGGCACCAACTATATGCCAGGCACTGTTCACACAGCAGTGCATGAAACAAAGTCTTTGTCCTCACACCTCTGCATTCTAATAGAGAAGGAGAGAACACCAAACAAATACAATTTCTGGTGTTATAACTGCTATAGAGGAAATAAACAGGATGATGTGACAGAAGTGGAGGAGGGTGGCTACTTTAGATAAGTTGTCTTACAGGAGGTGACATCTGACGTGCAATTTAAAGGATGAACACAAGCCAGCCACAGGAACCATCTAGAGAAGAGAGAACATTCCATGGCAGAAAGAACAGCAAGGACAATGGTCTTTGGTGGTACTGAGCTTGACATGTTAAAGAAACTGAAAGCCGGGTCTGCAGCTGTGCGGGATACCTCAGCTTTGCTGGCCTTCACCTTACACCACTTGCTCTGTGTCTTCTACCTGTCTAGTGTCTATTTCACTTGCCATGAGTCTGGCCCAGGTTCTTCCCTGAACTTGGATGTCTGGAGCTTGTGCTGACGAAGCTCCCACTCTCCCCTCCATGCCCTGGGCTTGGATCAGCTGAAGACACATAGTTAATCCCACAGAAGTGTTCTGCTTTGATCATCCTGAGAGCTGGACACAGGCCATGCTGAAATTCAAAGCAGAAAGCATGGAGCAGCTCATTCCGCCAATCATATACCTGCCAGTTGGCCAGGACTTCATTTACACCCCACAACTAACTGTGGTGAAGGTTGTATTTCCCAGGACTCACCCACAGTCTCGCCCAATGACATTTCTGGAAGCTCTTATAATCACTCAAGAGACCCTTCTTTCTAATTTACAAAGTATTGAGGGATAGTGGAGCATCATCTGAATAAAATAGCCTTAAATAAAAGTATATCCTTAGGTATAAGGAGCTGACAGGGTAGTGCTAAACCATCACCTGGATGAAGCTTCACCTGAAACTAGGGACCTGAGATGAAATATTCCATTATATAAGGGTCTCTAAAAAAGGAAAAAATGAAAGAGGGAGAAAAAAAAGGGGGAGAGGTGGAAGAACACTTTGTGAATGGAAAAAAACAGTGTTTGGAAATCTACCGAAAAGGATAGATACCAACACTGGTTTACAGCTGCATGAACGTTGTAAGGCTTGATTTTTCTCATCTGACTCTCCCCTGCCCTTCTCCTCAGACACAATCCCAGAGTGGAGAATTGCAGTAGCATCAGGTGAAGGATGCATGTGTCTGGGAAAAAGGAATGAAGTGAACTTCTCCTCCCCTTCCCCGCTCTGAGCTTCAGGCCCCAGGTGGATTCTGACTGTGGATGCTGTAGGGTTGGGAGGAAAGAGAGGTGAAGAGAGTGGAGAAGTTTTGAATGACATGGATAAATATGTCTTAGATTAGACTGGACTTTTTGATACCTTAGAAAATTAGAGTACTCTTCAATACCTGTAAATCATAGAGAATGCTATGGGATCTGACCAAGATTTTATTCAGGAGTAGGAAAGGACAAGACTTCAGAATGTGTTCAAAGAGAACAAATGTGAAAACAACAAAATTACTTTTTGTTCTCACTCCACTAAGTTTAATAAATACATTGAATCCATTGGCATAATTTCCATAAATTGCTTCTTCTCTCTTCTAAAACTGCTAATCCTCTTTCATTGGTTTGTGCTGAAGAAACAAATTTTGATTTCCTGAATAAACATGAATTAGTTTTTGAGGTGCTCTGTTTAATTCTCTAACAATTAAGTCTATCAGATAATAGCTAAAAACACTAAAACAAGTTGCATCTTGTTTACTTTATATTCTGTCAATTATAATTCTTCATCAACTGGCCAGTCCTATTGCACATGTACACTGTAATAGCTGTTTTCCTCAGAATGACATTGTGACCTCAAAAGATTTTTTGTATTATTAAAATGGTGTCAAAATTATTTGGTGTTAACTGCTTCTTATTATATTATTTAAAAACAGAAAAGGCAAATAACTTATGTGGTTATGATGATTGTATTTCCCAAATCCCAAATCAAGAAATGTGATCTGACAAATGGTTTCTGGGCTACATCCAGGTACAAGAGAGTACCGAGACTGCCCAAACACTGCTACAGGTTTAATGTTTCTGATTTAATTCCTTTGGTCTAAAGAGCTGACAAAGCAAATATTAAAAATATGAAGTATACAGGAATATATCTGAATTATGTAGGGTAAGTTACTGTAAGAAGATGACACCATGCTATCCATTAATACCAGAACCTTAACTTGCCTTTCTTACTTCTGCCTTTCAGGGGCTTTTTAAAAATCTGAATCATTTTTAAAGAAAACCTCCTCCTTTAGATATTACATTAACCAGTTTTTTTGTTTGCCTGATGATGACATTAAATCCCCTGTAATATTTTTAAATAGTCTGTCTATCACATTGCTCATTCAAAATTCTGTAACATTAAGGGCATAGGCCAGTCTGCATAACCATATTTCCAAGTCTTGTTATTGCACAATTATTTGGCATTTTAATTCAAGTTATTTTCACTGGATAGAGGTCAGTTATTTTTCTTTTTCTGTTTTGTGCTTATTTTCAACTGCTGTCATTCAGTATATATATGTTCTATTCCATTAGTATATTCTAACTCAGAAAAGGAGACAGTCAGGAATAGTTTGGGATGCCAGATCAAGCATTATCACAGTTCTTAATTATGTTTTGTTTTTTTTTTTTTGCGATATGTGGGCCTCTCACTGTCGTGGCCTCTCCCGTTGCCGGACACGCAAGCTCAGCGACCATGGCCCACGGGCCCAGCCGCTCCGCGTCATGCGGGATCCTCCCGGACCGGGACACGAACCCGTATCCCCTGCATCGGCAGGCGGACTCTCAACCACTGCGCCACCAGGGAGGCCCCTTAATTATGTTTTGAAGTTATTCCAAATGGTAGTATTCATCTAAAAATAAACCAAGCATTGCAGTAAAAGAGATGTGAAATATCCATATAAACACTCATAATACTAGTTCATTTTTCAGTTTACTAAGAACATCATTAACAAGAAAGCAGAAGGGTTTTTTTTCCAGTTTAAAATAATTACTGGAACAGTCCAGCATCTAAATAAAATTGCAAAAGTCAGAGACTAAGAACCAAATGCATCTGTATATATCTATGCATTAAAAGTAGTCAAACCTTTGGTAGTGTATATATGTCAATGCTACTCTCTCACTTCGTCACAGTTTACACTTCCCCCTCCCTGTGTCCTCAAGTCCATTCTCTATGTCTGCGCCTTTATTCCTGTCCTGCCCCTAGGTTCATCAGAACCATTTTTTTTGTTTTTTTAGATTCCATATATATGTGTTGGCATATGGTATTTGTTTTTCTCTTTCTGACTTACTTCACTCTGTATGACAGACTCTAGGTCCATCCACCTCACTACAAATAACTCAATTTCGTTTATTTTTATGGCCAAGTAATATTCCATTGTATATATGTGCCACATCTTCTTTATCCATTCATCTGTCGATGGACACTTATGTTGCTTCCATGTCCTGGCTATTGTAAATAGTGCTGCAATGAACATTGTGGTACATGTGTCTTTTTGAGTTATGGTTTTCTCAGGGTATATGCCCAATAGTGGGATTGCTGGGTCATATGGTAGCATAAAAAGAAACGAAAGTGAGTTTGGGAAAAGAAAAAGCAAAGCTCCAAGGAATAATGGACAGTCTTACTTGACAGATATCCACCACCATACTAACAAATGAATCATCCAAAGGTAACATTCTGTCATTTAATGGTTTTCCCCTTGGCTATATTCACTAATCTTATCAGAGTTTCTTAAATGTCTTGTTTTTAGGCCTGGGTATCTAAGTTGTCAATCGTTTTTGCTATAGAACAACTTAAGTTTATAGAATATTTTTATATCTTGCTCAAAGAGACTCACGCACTAAACACAGCATTCCTATGATTTTTTTTTTTTTAAAGTCCTCAAGCTTGATATTTGTAGATATAAGCTAAAGCACAAGATGACAGTTTGGTTCAGGTTTGGATGGTATTTTTTCTCACATCAAGAAAAAAATTCAAGTCACAGTTCAGATATTAATCCTGGCTGAATTTTAGGTTGTGATTTGTTAATAAGAAAAATAATTAGTTCATATTTCCTTAAACAATAACTTATTAATAAAAAAGTTACCTGTTAGAAGTAATGTAAATTACATTAGAAGGAATGCAACTGAAACACAAAAAACATTTAAATAGTCCCACAGACTAAGTTCCAAATAACTTAAGTTTACAATTAAAAAATAAGTGCTAAAGAAATGAAACCACCATGAATAAAAATTATCCTGGGTCGGGGGGTGTGGTGGTGGGAACTCCCTGTAGAAAAAGACCCACAAAGATGGCATATACTAGAATTAAAAATGTTTGTTTCATACGTTTAGAGAAATAAAGGATATATGACTAATATGATGGGGTTCCACTCTCACCTACGATATATAAAGCTGGAAAAGTGCATCACTCCTACTCTAATAACAGAAAAATAAACTATATAAAATACAAAATTATTATGTTTTTTTTCCATTGAAGAGCTGAGTTTAAACTCCCAGGCCAGAGAAGTCTGAGCAGGAGAGCCAGAATACATGGGAAGAAAGTGTAGCTCCAGCAGGTAAGAGGAAATTAGAATTTTATCACATTGTTACAAGATGCTTGCACGCTAGCTCAACAGCCTAGAATCTTTGGGTACCTCAGGCACAGGAAATTTTCACTCACTTCGTGGCTGTTTTCCATGGACCTCCACTGAATGCTCACAAGAAAGCTTGTGCAAGTCCAGGAGACTGGGGAAAGCCTCCCATGGTGGTACAGGCACACAGGAAGGAATCATCTATCACAGTAGGAAAGCCATGAAGGGTCCTCCCTGGACTCTGCTCTCATACAAAATTAAAACCTTAAAATGTTTGTGGAAGGACAGCAAGTTCTGTCACTCTCAAGGCACAGGTAGATACCCATTATTGCTGTGGGAAGGGGAGTAGAAACAAACCTGTTCCCCTGGGGGAATGGCAGGAAGAGTTCTACACAGCATCCTATGTCAATAGAGTCTCAGCACTGTAGAAGGAAAATCTCTCCCATAAGGGACCCACTACAGGTAAAATATAGAGATTTGCTATCATGGGGAGGAGGTGTAGGAATGGTGAGAAAGCCATAAAGCCCAGGTGTACAGGGTCAAACTAAGACTGATACTGGACCAGGGCAAAAGAGAACAGCTTCTGTTGTCTGTCTAGCAGCCCAGTAAGCAGTAACAAGCAATAATATTCTTCCCTGGAGAAGAAGCAAGAGTCCCCTCTAAAGAGAGACTGTCTGTGTTACAGTTGGGCAAAGATGGCTGAAAACTGAGGTTGGAGCAGGAACATTGAAAAAACCCTCTGGTCCCTTAGCTCCCACTCTAAACACAAGGAATCATTTGAGCAAGTTGAATTCTGTTGTGCACTAAGGGTAAAAATAGCAACCATGAAACCCATGCTCAGCTCAACTCTTGACCAGATGAGTCAACGCTTTAAACCAGGGGTCCCCAGCCCCCGGGCCATGAACTGGTAGCGGTCCACGGCCTATTAGGAACCAGGCCGCACAGCAGAAGGTGAGCGGCTGGCTAGTGAGTGAAGCTTCATCTGCCGCTCCCCATAGCTCGCGTTACCACCTGAACCATCGTTCACATTACCATCCCCGCGATCGCTCACATTCGCATTAACACCTGAACCATTCCCCGCACCCACCGGCGCTGTCCATGGAAAAATTGTCTTGCATGAAACCAGTCCCTGGTGCCAAAAAGGTTGGGGACCACCGCTTTAAACCAACATTCTGACAAAAGAAGAACCAGGCTCATTTCCAGGAATAAACACAAATTATCTCAGTATCTACTGTTCACATGATATCTAACATTCAATTAAAAAATATGCTATACACAATAAAGGATTGATCTTTATTTTTCTTTAGATGTGCTTTGATCATAGGTTTTTACTGACCTCATACAATGAGTTTGGAATTGTTTTTTCCCTTCCATTTTTTGGAAGGACTTATGGATTGTGGTATTTTTTCTTCTTAAAATGTTTGGAAGAAGTACCTGTGAAGCCATTTGAGCCTGAGGTGCTTTTTTGTTTGTTTTTGTTTGGTGAAAGATTTTAAATACAAATTCAACTTTCTCAATAAATATTGACTATTTTAGCATTTTAATTCTTCTTGAGTAAAACTGATCAGTTTGTATCATTTAAGGATTTTGCTATTTCATTAAAATTGCCATGTTTATGCCATGAAGTAAATAAAAGTATTATTATAACTTTAACATCTGTAAATCAATTACCCTTCTCATAATTGTTATGGATATTTTGGTTCATCTCTATTATTTTTCCTTATCAGTCTTGCTAGAATTTAACAATTTTACAGATCTTTTCAAAAACCAGCTCTTGAATTTAATTTCTCTTTTCTTTCATTTAAAAACTGCTTTTGTGTCCTCACTGATGCAATAACTTTAATACTAACACCTGCTTTTGTTTTTTTTTTTGACCTGTCTCACAGTGATTCAGTTAGACTCAGGCCAATGCACATAAAATTTACTCGGCATGGGCTTCCCTGGTGGCGCAGTGGATGAGAGTCCGCCTGCCGATGCAGGGGTCGCAGGTTCGTGCCCCGGTCCGGGAAGATCCCACATGCCGCGGACCGGCTGGGCCCGTGAGCCATGGCCGCTGAGCCTGTGCGTCCGGAGCCTGTGCTCCACAACGGGAGAGGCCACAATAGTGAGAGGCCCGCGTACAGCAAAAAAAAAAAAAAAAATTTATTCGGCACAGTTATATGTAAATTTTGCTTTTGTTGGTTTAAAAAAGTTTTTTAAATGCATTCCTTGCACAGAAATTAATATGTGACTTGTAGCTGGTCCTTTTTTTGATGAATTAATGAATGCATGTACCAGAAAACAAACTTGAATGTTTTTATTTTTATAGGTAAAAATATGTCAAAGTAGACTCACTGTATATAATAGTTATCCTTTTAATTTCTCTTTCCGTATTCTCGGGAAGTAAATAGGAACAACACCTTTTAGGATTTCCTGAAGGATAAACCATGCATGTATTCCATGCATTACCTCACGAAACAGGCAGAAGGGGGTCTGCTGGATGGATGCAGAGGTTTCTGTCTTGCACACAGGCACCCTGTTTAGATCTCTGTTGCTGTGGCAATCCCAGTGCCTTTGCTAAAGTGAGCTGGAGAGACCACCACAGGTGGTCATGACTAATATGCACCAGCACTACTGGCCTAGCATCTCATCTCTTAATTAGTTTTGTCTGTTTTATGGTTCAGTAATCAAACAAATTGTTATAAGTAACTAAAAAAATGGAAGCCAAGAAGCCCATTTCTACAGCTGGCAGCCTGACACATTAGAAGTTTAATTGCTAAAATGTTCTGTCAGGGCCAAATTCTTTATTATCGTCTGCCTAACAATTACAAATGAGTGGGTGGGTAGAAGTGGCACTTTGGGTGCCATAAGAATTCCTTTATGACTGTCCGCCACCCCCCCCAAAATATATTATTCTTTATAGTGGCTGAGTTGCTTGGGAATGGATTAGGATAACCCATCTTTTTAAGCAGGGATGAATCTTTAAACCAGTGATACTTGCTGCTACTAAAGAGGTTTAAATCATCAGAGTTAGTCTGGATACTTTCTCCAGAGAATCATAAGACAAAGAAATAAAGATTTCCTCTCTGCTATGAATGAAAATCTTCCCATGCTGTTCTCTGTCTCTTACCTTAAATAAGGACCTTAAAACTAACAAACAGCCACATCCTTGGGACATATATCTGCCCATCTCTGTATAAATTATTACAGCTTCCTTCCAAATTCAGATGCTGTTTCTGGGACCATTTAATTTTTATCATCAGTTTTCCACACCTTAAGTTATATAGAGTCATCTCTTTTATTTGCATAAAAGTATAATAGAAAAACATTTTTCTGTACAGACAAGAATAGGTACTATTTGTCTACTATGCTGAGTAGGAAATTTTTAATGAGACTTCAGGGTTTTTTTATTAGTTTTAAATTATGTATTTTTCTGATTATTAAAGTAATACATCTTTAGTTTAGAAAATTGGAAACATATATAATTGAAAAAATAAACATTATTCAAAATCCCACACTGGCATATTAGACTACTTCTCAGAAATTTTTTACTCCATTTCTCCTTAGAGTAGAGTATACCTCCTGTCGCACTGAGTTTGGGCTTGGTCATGGATTTCCCTTCGCCTCTGGAATGTGGGCAGAATTGTCAGTCCAGAGAAAACACTTTCAGAAGTTTACTCTCTTGTATTCCTGATGTCCACCATGGCATGGTCATACCTCATGCAGGCCCTCCTCCTTCAGCCTGGTTTCTAGACTGAGTGACATGCAAAACAGACCTGTACAAATGCTCATACAACCCAAGCCAGATCTAGCCAAGTTCCAGCTGGACTCTTTTTGAGCCTGAAATAAATATCTTCTCTTATTATAAACTTTTGAGATTCTGAGATTGCTGTTACACAGCAGTGTTGATGAATATACCTACCTTTCAATGGAGAATTTACATTTGGGTATATGTATGTATGCATGTATGTATGTACAGACATATACACACACATACATATATACATACATTCTGGCATATTTTCTTCCAGACATCCATTTTTTAAATCTTTCATAGTAAGTGTGTGTATATAATACATGTATATTAAGGGTATGTATGGGTTATATAAAAATACTGTGTTTCTGTGTGTACATATGTGAGAGTAAATCACATTCACAAACATAGATTTAAAGCAGATCTCTTATAAGGTGATTCACCCATTCTAGTTTGCCTGAAACTTTCCTGGTTTTAGCACTAGTAGTTCCCTATCCTGGGACACTCCTTTGTTTTAGGCAAAAGAGAACTGTTATCCCCCTACTTCTTCCTTTCTTTACTTTAAAATATCTACTTTTTTAGTTTAATAGCTCTTGGATAAAAATCTTCCAAATTCATTGCATGTTCTTAGTTTGTAGTAATTTCATAGTACTCCCATCACAAGCACACACTACACACCCAATTTAACCAATCACCTAGTGTTAGATATTTGTTATTTGTGTCTTTTTTCCTTGTAAATTTAAAATGATTTATTTTAAAATCTTTGATTCAGTTATGGGTTATTTTTTCTTATTTTATTATAATTATTCATGACATAAAATTTTATAATTTGAGACATTAATTTATTGTATGAATTCAACAGCTTAATATAAAAATATTTTAGTAGAAGATAAAATGTTTTGAAGCAGTAGCATAGTTATAATTTATATCACAATACGATTTTTTTTTTTTTTTTTTTTTTTTTTGCGGTACGCGGGCCCCTCACTGTTGTGGCCTCTCCTGTTGTGGAGCACAGGCTCCGGAAGCGCAGGCTCAGCGGCCATGGCTCACGGGCCCAGCCGCTCCGCGGCATGTGGGATCCTCCCGGACCGGAGGATGAACCCGTGTCCCCTGCATCGGCAAGCGGACTCTCAACCATTGCGCCACCAGGGAAGCCCCATAATACAATTTTTAATCAAAGTATACACATAGCAAATATAACCTATTCAATAGAGTCATCTCAATAGCCTTTGAGCCACATGTTCTTTCTATTCAACATGTAAGCCTACCCTCATCTGACTTTCAAAAGAAGTGTATGACTAAAATATGCATATCTGAAAAATAAATTTACAATATTAATAATATGGGACATGTAAAGGATCATACTAATATCAAACACTACATGATTTTGAGAAAGTAAACAAATAATATAAATTAATGTGGTCAAGAAAAACTTCCCCAAGAAGATAGAACATGATGTTAAAGAAACATTAGACATGATATATGGAACTCACTGTCTACTCTTAAAACGATTTATATGATGCAAAATGAAATTAGGACTGAATAAAATAAAAGTGTAATTGCGCAGTTAAAGGGTGAAATCTCTAAAAGAGAGATTCACGTGGGATGAAGCAATAGGGTGGCGTTTGTGAGAAGGAAGGCATCTGAGCTGGATAACAAGGTCTTTTTCAGACCTGGTGAATAAGCTATTTACATCTCCAATATCTACAAATATAACAATATATTAATAAATAAAAGTGATAAAATTTCTGAGATGAGTTTAGAATGTTTTTGAGAAGAAATAATTCATGCAAATAACCTGACTGATAATAATATTTAAAAATAGACCTCTAAAAAGCCTTGTCAAATACTGGGTTAAGAGATTTATATTCAAACCATAATTCCATCTTTGACTCTCTTCATTGAATTTCTAAAAATGTATATTTTGTTTTAGACATGTCACCTCATTCTTTCTCGTATCAGTAAAAGTGTTTATGTATTTTGATGTACACTAGTAAAATGACAAATTTTAAGTCATATTACTGGAATGGTCTTATGCAAAACCCCTTTCATGGCATGACCAACTACAGAAAATACAGTACTAAAGAGTACCTTGCCAGGTCTTGCTCGGAGATGCAAGAATTAAAATAAATGACATTAGACATAAAATGCTACACTGCATGTAAAAAAAAAAAAAAACAAAATAATACTCCTTTGTATCTTTATCCAAGGCTATTGTCATAGACAGGTGGGTGTTGATCATTACAAGAATGAAATCACTCCCAAACACACAATTTAACTAAACCAAACAGCTAGTGGTATTAACACTTAAAGGTGACACGTATGTTTCAAGAAGAAAAAATATCTTGTATAGAATATTTTCTGGATCAGGTTGCAGATTTATTAGTCATCCTTCAATACCTTGAGACCAGTTCAATTTGTCAGAATTCAATATCATTGCCATTTCCCACAGGATCTTGGTTTTTAAATCAAGGCCAACATCACAAGTAACCTTGGAGGGAAAACACAATTTATGGTATTGCTGTAAGACCCAGGTCTCAGAGGGATTTAAATCATTTGAATAATCCATTCTTATTTTTTTTCCCTAGAGAAGTGAAAAGAGGACAGCTACAAGTATGTTTAATGTTATAAGTACTGCTATTAACATAAGTAGCAAGAGTGTTCAACAGAACAGGTTATGTTTATGCTTATTAAATTTTGGACTTAAAGAAAGAAAATGTGTACATATAAGTTATTTTTATCATTGCTGAAGGTGCTGTTTAAATTTGTTTACCTACTCAAATTTATGGGAAGGCATCATTCAAGGAGTATCTTAAAAACAACCAAAAATACACATGGGGAGGCGGAAAAGATCTCTGGTGGCTGGAAGAGGGGCACATTTTGTTACTTTGAAAAATGTAATAAATATAAATATAATTTATTTTTATTAGGGAGTTTATACATTGGGAGAAGTTCAGTCTTAAGGTCCATTTTCATATACTCCAAAAAATTAGATTGGGGCATTACACACGTTAAAAAGAAAATGTAATTATACATTGGCCTTAGTTATCCAGATTGTCTAAGTGAATTATAGTAAGTTCTGAGTTTTCTATTTTACTGTGTACCTGTAGGAATTAAAAAAGATATTTCACAAATTTTTTAAAGATATAGTCAATCAGTTATGCTTAAAATATTCAGTGGCCAGCTTAGTAATGGTTCTTCCTATTTCTTTTTCCTCTCTCTCCCTAACTCATTTTCCCTTTCCTTTACTCCTGCATCTCTGGGTTTGCGTACTGTATTAGTCAGCTTAGGCTGCCATAATAAAATAACATAGACTGGGTCACCCAAGCAATAGAAATTTATTTTCTCTCAGTTTTGGAACCTGGAAGTCAAAGATCAGGGGCCAGCAGGGTCAGATTCTAGTGAGAGCTTTGTTTCTGGCTTACAAACATCTGCCTTCACATTGTGTCCTTACATGGTGGAGAGAGAGTTCTGGTGTATCTTCCTCTTCTAATAAGGGTACCAGATCCATCAGATCAGGACTCCACTTTTATGACTTCACTTAACTTTAGTCACCTCCTTAAAGACCCTATTTCCAATATAGTCACATGGGGGTTAAAGCTTCAGCATATGAACTCTGGCTGGACACAAGTCAGTCCCTAGTACATATCTTAAATATTAACACAAAAACATTTGCCTCAAGATCTGCTTCCCTGGAACCAAAACTATGACTGGATTCCCTCCAAATATATTTGAGCACTCTTACATGGTGTGTACTGGTAATAATTTTGTAATATTGTGACATGCATATACATATAAATGAAAATTATAATAAAATTTGGCTCTTTACCAAATTACTATAATCAGCATAGAAACATGATTTTCTTCTCTAATCCATTTGTTTTCTTTGATGCTGTTTCTCTTCCCACTGTGGACTTACTTTTTGCTCTTCTTTACATAAGCTTTCTCAAAGTAATCTAAACTTGTCCCATTTATCTCCTCTGATTCTCTCTTAAACTCACTCCCAACAGGCTTTCATTCCCCCAATGAGAACAGTGATATTGTTCTCATTTTTCATCCACTCTGATAGGTATTCTTCAAGATGTCTGCCATCAATTCCTTGTTTCCTGTATAAGCATGCTTCCCCTCACAGTAACAGGTGTAGTCTACCTCAACTACCCCTGAATCTGGGCTCATCTTAGTTAACTAGTTCATCAACAGTGTGTTGCAAAAGTGACATTTGGAGACATCTGAGATTGTACTGTAAGAAGGTTTGCAGCTTCTGCCTGAATCTCTTGGATAACTTTTTCTTAGGATGCTGCCTCTGGAAACAGCCTTCATGATCAAAGGCACCTAAGCCAGATGGGGAGGTGACAGATATGTGTTCCTCTTGGCAGCCAGTATTAGTTTCCTATTACTGTCGTAATAAATTACCACAAACTTAGAATCTTCAGACAAAATAATTATCTTTCAGGTCTGCCTGAAAGTTATTGGCCTGAGCTAAAATCAAAGTGTTGGCAGGGCTACATTTTCTTCTGGAGACTCAAGGAGAGAATCCATTTTCTTGCCTTTGCAAGTTTCTAGAGGTCACTTGCATTCCTTGCCTGGTGGACCCCTTCTTCAACCTGCAAAGCCAGTAATGAGTGTTGAGTCTTCCACACATCGCTTCACTTCACACTGAGTCTTCTACCTTCCTCTTCTATATTTAAGGACCCTTGTGATTACATTGATTTCAGTGGGATAATCCAGGAAAATTTCCCTATCTTAAGATCAGGTGATTAGCAACCTTAATTCCATTGGCTGCCTTGATTTTCCTTTACCATATATCATAGTTAATTCCCAGGTTATGGGATTAGAACTCGTTCATCTTTGGGAGGTTACTTTCCTGCCTACCACACAGCTCAACCTGAGCATCAAGCTGTCAGCATCAACCACTAGCCATGTGAGTGATCCATCAGGGACATTCAGACCATTAGGGCTTTCAGATGACTAGAGCTGCACGGATATCAAATTGCAACTGATTGAGGGACCCCAAGTGGGAATCACCCAACTAACACAAGTCAACACATAGAACCAGAAGACATAATAATAAATTCATGTTTTAAGCCTTGAATTTTAGGATGGGTTGCTATACCACAATACATAATGGGAACCTCATCTTGCTAACTTAACGGTCAATTTTCTTACTCTTTATTTTCATCGAGGTATCAATCAGCACCATTTGACAGAGCTGGTGACTCCCTATTTATTTGGCCTACTTTCTTGCTTGACTTTTAGCACATCACACATTTATGAGATTTCTTTTATCTTTATAGTTGTTTTCTCAGTCCCCTTTGCTAATTCTTCCTCTTCTATCCAACCTTGTAACGTTGGAGTGACCTAGTGCTCTGTCCCTATTCCTCTTCCATATTTATATATTATCCTTAGGTAATCTCAGTCTCATAGACTTAGATACTAACTATATGCCAACTCCCATGTTTATAGCTCCTGTCCAGAATTCTCTGCAAGATGATACTGATAAAGCCAATGTACTTCATGACATTTTCACTTGGATATGAATTGCCATCTCAAACTTTAATTCCCCAAAACTGCCTCTAAATCTGTGCCATGCACAGTTCTTCATCTTAATTGTTAGAAAATCCATTCTTGTAATTTGTCAGGGCATGCACCTTGTAATCATCCCTTTTCTCTCATACCTTATACTCAAAACAAAATCCATCAGGAGCTATGAAAGGGAGATAGATAACTGGATGGTTATGAACGGTCTCTTCACATTACTGCCTCTGAATGACACATATCACTTCTACCCAAAGCCAAATGACTAGAGCTAATCACCTTTACCTGCAAAATGTTGGCAAGTGTGGATGGACTATTTGGGAACCACCACTGTCTCTAGTATAACTTCTTTATGGTCTATGTAAAGAACTCTAATACACAAATTTCACATTTTGTTTCGCTTAGGTTTCCCTCATACTCCTTTTTTTAAATAAACTTAAAAAAAATTTTATTTATTTATTTAGGCTGTGCTGGATCTTAGTTGTGGCCCACAGGATCTTCGTTGCGGCATGAGGGATCTTTTAGTTGTGGCATGCAAACTCTTAGTTGCTGCATGCATGCAGGATCTAGTTTCCCGACCAGGGATTGAACCTGGGCCTCCTGTATTGGGAGTGTGGAGTCTTACCCAATTGAACCACCAGGGAAGTCCCTTCCCTCAAACTCTTAATTTGGAGGGTAGATTGTGTTGTCCCTAAGGAATGTTTAAATGATTTAAGTGAAGTTCGAAGTCTACTGCCAGTAAGTTGTAGAATTCACATACGCATCCCTGACCTCTGATTTTTACTCAGAATGCCTCCTCATATGCCGTACAGAAGCACTTAATTACTTTTCACTCTTGAAGTTAGACTCCTTTATGACATTTTCTCTTCCCATACACACACACACACACACACACACACACACACACACACAAACACATGGTCTTATAAAATTTCCAGTGGGTTTATGGCTATCCGGTAGTTTTTGTCCCCTCTTCTTTCTACATACTATTGTTTACAACAGACGCAAGCACGTAGTCAGAAAGAAAACCAGCAGCTGGCTCTCTGGAATTTACTATTCCCAGAGAGCTCAGTAATGTATACATATATTTGAGCCCTGCCCCCAATTTTACCAACATGCTCAGCTCCCAAGTGTCACCTATTGCTAAAAGTGCCTTGGGGGGAAAGTGATAATTACTATAAATGGACATATTTTCATAAATAACCCAGGGAATTCCATTCTACAGGTATAATGAACACTCTCATTCCTAAAGACAAAAATGTCCACTGCACCTTTACTCTTTCACCCCCATGAACACATCTACATCTGTGATAACAATTGCTACATCAGTCCTGGAATTTGTATTTGGCTTATGCTACACATGAGTCAGTGTAAGTGTGGCATAATTATTGCTGCTTCACAGAGTGACCATATGTGCACATCTCACCACTAAATACCAGAATTTAGCATGCTGCTTGGCTCATAGTAGGCACTCAGTAAAAATATGTTGACTGAATACGTAAAACAATGAAATTATTAAGTCTAATCTCGCTATATTGAAAAAGACAAGTCACTCATAAAGCAAGAATTATCAAAAATAGTAATCTTCTAAGATACATCACCTATTAACTGCAAGATCCTAATCAATAACTTGACCTACTTGCATAATACCTCACATAATGCTGATGTGAGGATTAAGTAAATGATTCATCCAAATCACCTAGCTTGTACCTGACACATTGGAACAATTCAATACACATTTAAAACAAAAAAAATAGATAGCATCAACCAAAAGAAGTAATAAAACATAGATTTTAGAAATTCCTTTGGAAAGGAAGGCTAAGAAATATTTTCCTAAATTGTTTTTTTAAAACCTTGAAAAGATAATATCTGTAAGAAAGACCCTCTCAAAATCTTTGCAAGAAATACTAGCTCGTACATTTATAATTACACCAAACTTTGCTAGGTTATCTCTCCTAGATCCCATCAGTTAACAATAAAAAAAAATTCAAAATATTTGAACTGAATAGTAAGCTTACAATATGCCCCATTAACTTCACAAATTCTGCAAGTAGGTATGTGGCATGTATGCTATTAATTTCTCTGGCGTACTACTTGAATGCATAGGATTTGTATGCCAGAGATTACAAAGTATTTTTCACAAACATTGAGTACTGAAGTAGCCCTTTCTCTTTTTATATAAGCATTGCTTATAGACTTTGTTTTCATTCTTCACAAAAAGCTAGACACAAACCTGTTATTCCAGGGCTCTCAGCAGTGTTTAGAGGAGCACCAGGCTTCCTTCCACGGTCTCATTTTAACATGTATCCACTTCCTGAATCTGGAAAAACAAAATGACTGATTTAGGCTAAGTCATTATGGAAGATAGACCATCATTTGTAAAATTTGATCATTTACAAAATAATTTGTAACCTTTTTTGTGATTTCTATCCTCATTCCCTAGTTTACTTTGAGGTGCTTTCCTTCTCTCTCCACAATTTCTTTTTCTTAAGAGTTCTCAGAGTATGAACATGTCTATCCTCTCTCCCAACCTTTGTAAACTTTCCCTGAATCTTTTCTTCTTTATTCAAGCCCCTTGAAAATATCCTATATGTGCTAGCTTCTTTTACTCACCTCCCAACTCTTCCTCTCCAACTAGCATCTTAAAAGATCCTTAGCTAATATCATAGGAACAGAAAGGAGAACTGTTTTGAAAAGAAAGGTTGTTTGACAACAGTGTTAAATGCCATGCAGAGGACAACGAATGATGTTGACACATAAAGAAAATCAAAAATGACTTGGCCTTTTATAGTATCCCCAGTGATCTCACTTCCATTAGTGATATCTCTTCCCGTCATCCATATCATGGTTAGAGTTAAGTTTCTGAAATGAAAATCTTCATATATCAATACCATGATGACATTTTTCAATAGTTCTCTTAACTTGCAGATTGCAGTCTGATCTCCTTAATACTGTGGATAAGCCCCAGTTTTCGGGACCCTGCCTGCCATTTCAATAAAATATCTTACCACATGTTCTCATCAGTTGGGTTACAGAAGAACTAAATTCCTAGTTGCTCTATGCCTGCATCAGGTGATTTCATGCTCTGTGCTATGGCTTGGAAGTGTCTGGAACCCCCTTCTTCTAACTGGCAGACACTTTTCCATCACTAACAGTCTCACTTTAGAGATCACTGAATAATTTTCTGACTCTAGACAAATTCACTTAGATGATTCTCTTTCTAGCCATTCACCTTCTATGGTATGAGTACTGCTATAATTATTTGTTAACTTATTTTTCCCTGTACTGCTGTCTAAGCCACCTCTAGGCAAGAAATGTGTATTTCTTCTTGTGTAACTAGGATACAAAATGACTGACAAAATTATGGTATTTGATAGATGCCAATCTGAACTAAAAGATAGCATATGGCCCTTTACTTATAATGTTTAAATTATTTGAATACTAATGTTTAGTATTTGTGAGTGCAAGAGGATAAGAGTAAAAATGACATGGCATGAGTGTCCTGGCTGAATGATGTAAGGTCAATTTATTTAAATGTTTCGGTCTCTGGCACCTCACTTGCTACATGCAGATACTGATTTTTCACATCAGAGTATTGTTGTATTGCTAACTTCTTTAAACAGTGCATCACTTGCCTACACAGTAGGTGCTCAATAGATGCTAGCTATGTCTATCTTACCTTGTGCTTTGCCTCGGTAGTCAACCACTAGTTTTTCTTTGTAATACTAAAACTCCCTTAATACAGAAGGTATTGGATAATATAGAATAGAAAAGCAAATGATATTATTTATCCAAGTTAAACACTAAAAATCTTCTATATTGAGTGAGGAATCAGAGAACTCAGTATTTCTAAGATCTCTGAAAACCAGAGCATCAGCCTTATGGGCCAATCAGCCTATTCTGTGTGTGCAGGCATTTGTTTTGGAAAGACTCACAATGGGGTAATTACCTATTCACTTTAACAGCCTTGGCTGTAGCTACCACTGAATCAATGTAAGTTAATGTAGCAGATCAAGTTTTTTTTTTTTTTTCTTTTAGTTAGTTTGCTTCTAAAACAGTGAAAGATAATGAGTAACAGAAGATGAAAACACAAATATACACACATATATAAAGGAAAATACTTTATATTCTCACACTAAATATGCAGTAAATGATGCAAAACACAAAATACATTTTGCACAGTATTTCTCCCAGACACCAAATTTAGAAATAAGTCCAAGGTATGACTAGGACTATGAATTTAGCTAGAGTTTAATACTAGAATAAGAAACCTACAGTCTGGGAAAATTTCCAACCTTAGCAAACATAACTGTAAGTAGCTTTTTTTTCTGAGTTTTTATTTCAGACTGCCTCAGAAGCATGCTACCTTCTTCTTTTACCTGGAGTTATGGTATCCAACTCCCTGAATTAAACACATTAGAGACTCTCGAGAAGTCACAGACAATGGATCACCAGAGATCAAGAGAGGAAGAAGATATTTTCTAATGAAATTATCCTTAACCACAATATTAAAGCATGTAATCATTCTCCTAATGTTTAACATAAAATAAAGTGTACTATTACCTTGCAAAATTCATTTTGGCATGACACTATTATGGATTAAGGTATTATCCATCAGTCTTGATGATAATAAATGAAAAGATCTATAAGCAGTTTCACTCTCCCACCAATATATTAAAACAAAAACAGTAAAGCAGTCTGCAATTAGGCAACATTTCAGTTTATCTGTACCAATACATTGACTTCATCAATAAATTATTCAAGTCACTAATTGATGATAGGATTGCCCTTTCACACAGCTATGGAAACAAATGAGAAGTCCAACAGAAAATAGTGTCAGTTTCCACAAGTTTAGCTGCTTTGTGAAATATCAAGCAAACATATTTATGATAAAACAGTAGATTCATAAATTAAAAATAACATACTACTGATGAAGACATTTTTTTCACTATGGACAGTATATCTGAATTGTAATTAATAATGCCATCTAGTATCAAAATCCCTTCAGATATGTAAATCCAAAATATAAATAATGAAATGTTGAAAACAATTTTAGTATGCACACCTCGCTGTTAAAAAAATCAAGATGAACTCTACAACAGCTGCAAAACATTAGAAAAGATATAAAAATCTATAATTTGCTAGAATATGTATATATGATAATATACAATAATTAACTGGCTTTTAGAAATTTGCTTAAATCTTTAGACCATATATTCTACATATATATTAGAATATTATGCATAAATATAGAGAAACCATGTAATGTACACCCCCATGCCCATTACCTCGATTAGAAATCAAAATTTTTTCCATATTTATATCTTCTATTTTTGCTAAAATATTTAATTAAATTATTAACATTATGAATCTTCACTATGAAATATTTTATTATGCTTTTCTAAATAAATCAGGACATTTTAGCACTTAAAAGTAGTATCCTATTACATCTAAAAAATTAATTATTGCAACATTAAAGCAATTATTCATTAAAATAACCTGATACACATCTCATATTAAAATTCCCAAATTGCCACATTATTGTTTCTTTACCCCTGTTGCCTTAGTCAGTTCAGGCTGCTACAACAAAATACCACGTACTGGGTGGCTTATTAGAAAAACCAGAAATTTATTTCTTATAGTTCTGGAAGCTGGAAAGTCCAAGATCAAGGCACTGGCAGATTTGGTGTCTGGTGAGGGTCAGGACCCACTTCGTGTTTCATAAACAGCCAGCTGTCTTCTTGCTGTGTCCTCACATGCCAGAAGGAGTGAGAGAGGTCTCTGGTGTCTCCTCATCAGGGCACTAAACCCCACATCCTAATACCATCACATAAGGGTTAGAGCTTCAACATATGAATTTAGGGGTGAAACAAAGAGCCAGTCTCAACACCTTTATTTCCCATACACTAAAATTTTTGAAGTCTCTATTTGACTCAAGTGACACATTTTTGGTGAGAATACTTCATGGGTAGTGTGTATTTGTAGTAGATACTGCAGCACATGGGTAGTAGGTACATAGTGTTTTGTCTTTCCATTCACAGTGATGCCTAAGTTATTCACCAAGTGAGGGTGGAGATAGCTTTATTCATCCATTGAAAACGTACATTTTTTCTTCCCTGAGACTAGAAATTCTGGATGGTGTAATATTTTTGTACCCTGAGAAAAATTTGCCCACCAACTTTTCATCCAATAGCTATAAAATGGTGATTTTCTAAAGCTTTCTTACCTTCATGTTTATTGGACTGCTCTCTTCTGTAAAGAGCTTTCCCGATAAAGTAAAGCTATTCGGTTAATGTGTAATATAATATCTTCTAGAAAGAATATTTTATTTATTTTAATTAACAATTTTTACAGGTAAAAATGTGATAAAATAGCTACATCAGATAGTAAAAATATGTTTTTGGTTGGTTGTAAGAAACTTTCTCTTTTATTATTATGGCTTCATAGATTTTTACATATTTAATTTTGTCCAATTAATTATAGTACTTATTTCATTTTTTAAAATTTCATTGAAGTATACATACATCTAGAAAGACACAAAAAACTTAAGTACATAAATTTTCGCAAAGTACAGAGCACCTGTCTTAACACTCAGATGAAAAAGAGAACTTAGAAGCATCTCAGAAACCTCCATTATGTCCTTCTCCTGTCACCCCCAAAGTACCTACTACCCTCACTTCTAAAACCACAGATTAGCACTGCCTGTTTTTGAACTTTATGAATACAAAAATTTACACTATGCATTATTTTGTGTCTGGATCTTTTCACCCAATTACATTTATGAGATTTATCCATAGTGTTGCTTATAGTTGTGTTCATTCTCATTGCTATAGTTTCCAATTCCATTTTTGAATATGCAACAATTTATCTATCCATTATACCCTTGTTGTGAATGTGCATACTTTCCAGGTTTGGGATATTACAAATGATGTTGCTATGAACATTTTTGTAATATCTTTTGTTTGACAGATATGTAATTTTCTATTGGGTATATATAGATATATACTTCCACATACGTCAAAACATAATGCATATATATTCTAACACTATCATTAGTAACACATAAGGGTTCCAATTCTATATCCCTGCCAACTTGATTATTTTCATACTTTTTTACTTCAGCATTCTTGTGAGTGATAGTGGTATCACACTGCATTGTTTTAGTTCCCTGATGACTAATAACAATAAAATATTTTTTATATATTCACTGGTGTTTTGCATATATCTTTTTTGGTATAACACTTGTTTGTTATTTTGCCTAAACTGTTGTTAGGTTGTCTACCTTTCTTATTGATTTATAGAATATTTATAGGAGTTACTCTGAATAAGGGTTCTTAGTAAGATATACAAATTGAGAATATCCATCCCCCACACACAGTGTTCTCTCTACACTATTAATGTGTCATTACCTTGAAATAATCCAACTTTGAAAAGTTTCCAATTTAAAATATGTTTTCCTTTAGTCCTTTTTGTATTGTGTCAAAAATAATTTTTCTACTTCAAGGCCATGAAGTAGAAAAATACTTCTATATTTTCTTCCAAAGCTCTATTGTTTTAACATTCACATTTGGTTGTGAAATTTCTGGAATTAACTTGTCCTTTTACACACACTGAATTTGTTTTGCTAATATTTCACTCAGGATTTTCTACTTTTTCTTTGGACAATTTTCATTTTTTTAAAACTTCTCTTGGATAAATACCTAGAAGTGGAATTACTAGGTCAGTGTTTAACTATATAAAAATCTGCCAAAAAAAAAAATATGCCGAACTGTCTTCCAAAGTGATCATGTCATTTATATTCCTAGTAGAAACATATGAGAATTCCAGCTGCTCCAAATCTTCACAAAAATGTTACAATATGTCTTATTAATTTAGAGATTCTTATGGACATGAGGTAGTATCTTAGTGTGGTTTTGTTATTTCTTTAATAAATAATGATGTTGAGTATATTCCCATGTGTTTATTTGCCATTTGTATATATTGTTTGCTGACATCTCTATTTAAGTCTTTGATCCATCTTGTTATGATATTGTTTTTGTTCTTATAACTGAGTTTTGGCAGTATTTTATGTCTGCTAAATGTAACTCTTTATTATAAATGTTTATTATTATTCTTCTGAAAAGGATTCCCTGAAGTATACTTTATCAATGTTTTCCTTTATAATCAGTTCTATTTTTAATTGTACTTAAACTAATTGCTTGGCACAAAGTCATTAAGATTGCCAGGTTTCTGATGTCTTTGAATATATCATTTTATGATTGTATAGCTTTTTAGTTGTTCTCAGCA